>NC_091829.1:25130658-25446491 GCF_038994185.2 Dermacentor albipictus
ACCGCACCCACGATCCCATGCAGCACTCGCGCCGCAGCCGTACGCGGTTGTGGTTCCACCCCCCCCCCCCTCAACCCCCTCCACGCAAAGCAGCCTCCCGTACTCAATATTGACGATAATTGGATCCACGAAACCGAGCTCATCGTCGTCGTATCCCCTCCCCCCACCCTCTCCCACTTTCTCCTTCCCTTATCATACAGGGTTGTGGTTGTGTACAAGACTCGCACACCGCCGATTAGCCCCGAGGAGACCAAAGCCCGCCCGAGGTTACGCTCACTCATCGCACGCGCCATCGCAAATACGGCGCCGCGAGGGTCTACGGCTGGCAACGCGTACCGAGGGCGCACTTCGACGCACTTAAGAGTGCCGCGCCCCCTTCACGGGAATCCACGAACTCGGGCCGTTCCTCCCATCCTCCAAGAGAAACCTTAGCGACCACTCCTGTACATAACTGTGTGAACCTGCCTGGAAGCTGGCGCCATGAGATGAAGCGGTGATGCGGCTGACCCCTCCCTCTCCGCGTGTCGCAACGTCCCTTGACGCGTGGAGGACGCCAACGACGACGTCCGAACACATTTACGGGTGCTACGCTGAAAGCTCGCGAGACAGGGCCTTGCCGATTACTGTAAATTTACGGGGAGGCGAGCCCACAACGTAGCGAGCGGCATCGGCGGCGAAAAACGAGCAAGGACGCCGCCCGGGTAAGTAGAGAGGTACTAGCGCAAGCACGCGTAAGGGCGAAGCCGGTGGCGCCGCCCTACCGGTGAACGCCGGATTCACTACTTTTTGCAGCCGTTTCCTTTCGTGTAAACGATCTTTGCTACCGCGCGGAAATTCCTAAGCGGGAACATTACGGCGTAGAACGCTGCAGAGTTATACGCATACAAACGTTACACGCGGTGTACCCGAGAGCTTGTGATGGAACGTGCAACAGTAGCTGCAACGAAACAACAGATTAAACGCCAACGGTAGCAATGAGAACGAAACAGTATACTAAGGACGCTCTTATGGGGAAGCCGTAGGCGCCGGCATCTTGGGCTTTTCAATACCAGAAATGCACGATTAGACTACCGACAGACAGTACCTGTGGAGCCAGCACGTACGCAGGCATTGAAAGCCATAAACATTTATTCAAAGGCCTGAGGCATGGTGCTGCTGCGAACACAGCGTAATTACCTATGAAGCATCAAAATTGGCAATGCATGTGTGTGTGTGTGTGTGTGTGTGTGTGTGTGTGTGTGTGTGTGTGTGTGTGTGTGTGTGTCTGTGCGTGCGTGCGTGCGTGTGTGTGTGTGTGTGTGTGTGTGTGCGCGTGCGTGTGTGTGTGTGTGTTTGTGTGTGTGTGTGTGTGCTCTTCACTTACTTTTTCTGCCTGCGTGGAGTCGGCGCTATGCAGCGTTTTTATACTATTACCATTCTTTTGGAATTACGCCCAGTTTTCGATACGTCTCTACGTACCTGTCTATGCATGTATGTCGGCGCCTAACGTCCTTCCCACCATCTAGGTGGTCTAATAAGAAGAGCACTGAGGGCGGCTGTGATGAGTGAACCGGGTTTTAAATCAGTCGTTGGACCGACTTGGCTTTCTGGATATTTGCTACTGGGCATTTGCCGCTCTTAAATGGCAAAAAAAGGAAAAACAATTCAAAATTTATTTCGTGCTGGATGAAATTTAACGGGCATCATTATATTGGCACACGTGGCAAGCGCGCACTTAGCGGCGGCAGCACTAGATGGCGCGGCGTGTCAAAACTCAAAAGGCCAAGCAGGCCCAGGGCCTTACTTGAGCCCTAACCCTCAGCCACGTCCCTCTTTACCCTTCCCCTTTTCAATAAAGTTTATCACCACCACCAAAACGGAAGCAGCAGATGGGAGCTCGGCTGCAGCACACGCCTTATACATGAGGCGCTTTGGCGCTGGAAATACGGCGCGCCGCTGCATTGGTTCAATGAAAACAGCATTACTTGAATGAAATTAATGAAATTGTCGGGTTTTACCTGCCAACATCACGATATGATTATGAAGCAAGCCATAGTTGGAATATGCGGGTTAATTTTGACCACGTGGGGTTTTCTAACGTGCACCGAATGCAAAATAAACGGTTTACTCTTCTTCTTCCCCCCCTCCCCCTCCCCATCGATATGTGGCCGCCGCGGCCGGGATTTGGCGACGCGCCCTCGGCGCTAATCGCATGGACGTCGACAGCCATAATAGTCTCTGTCTGTTTATTTATTTTTTTGGTTTCCTCTCTCTCTCTCCCACGCAATTACAACAGTGCTCCAATCAAATTAATCATATGGCAGGAAAAACAGCCGCAACATACCCAGCAAAGCCAACAATGCTTACATACCTGACAAAAATTGGTCAAATAGGAAACCTTTAAGAATTGCATCTTTCCTATACAAAAGCCTAAATTTACCCGCCATGTCACCTGTAAATATTAGTATCAGGTCCACTCGGACGTGTCATATTTATTTTTATCCTTTTTTTCTCCAACTCTTTTCTGGAATCTTTTAATCCCATTCCCCATCCCTATACAGAGTAGCATGCCAGCGGTTACATACGCGCCGGCAAAATTCTCTGTTTTTCTAATAAAGAGCTCTCTCTCTCTCTCTCCCTCTCTCTCTCTCTCATAGCTTCCTCAGTGCCACACACGCTCGCTCATTACGTCATTCACTAATAACATCGATGAAGTATCATTCAAACACCAAGGAAGTCATGCGATTTGCACGACCTTTATATAGAGCCTCTTGAAATGCAAGTTTTTATTGCTTCAATATACTTCCACTACAAGGTCTGTCCAACAGTAGCTACATATAACAGTTCCACTAAAGAAATCATTCTATTAACAAGTTTTAATGCACCTTTCGACACATTTAAGACCAAAATAAGCTAGAAACTGTAAAAAAATTCGTGACGTCACACATGTATCACCATACGGATCTAGGCGCGAATTCTAAAAAAAAAGATAGAAGGTTCGACACACGTTCACTTCGCTAGTAATAATCCTTTGATCTCAAACCAAAGATAACTTAAGATAATGTCTAAAGAACATTTCAGATAACTAATTAACGCGCTGGACGCTCCGTAACATAGTTTCTTTTCAAAACCAGATCCCACGGGAGGATATTCATGCACACCGCTCAGAGCTGCAGTAGTTTGGAACTTTGGGGCCCCGCTATTATGTGATCTAGCCCGCTAAATTATCTTCACATAAGTGCTACATAAGATGCACACTTCCACAGCAACACGTTAAGAGAGAGAAGGACGAAAAGAAAAGTATATGGAATTCGTCCAGGAAGCGATACAGGCCATGTAGCTCCATCCGATTTTCTATATGTAACAACTTTATTTGATGGACATGCCCCTGATAAATAGAATCGACTTTTTTGCTGTGGAACTCGTCCTGCCTTTTGCCATCCGGCACCGTCTTATTCGCAGTCGCACTCGTCTCCAGATCGCATATAGGATGCAGGTGTGGCTTGCCCCCAGGAGAGGGGGGAAGCCCGAAAACGCAGCGGTCGCAAACGATCCCGCGCAGGGCTCAGAATGCGGATATCGGCATAAGGGAACGCCAATCGCCGATTACCCAGTGAGCGTGTCCGTGTGCGGCAAGAAAAAGATCATTTGAATAATTTGGCCGCCCGCTGCAATGTGCTCACGGGAGTGCGCAAGCGCGAGGGCACACTTGTTTCTCCCTCCCCACTCGCTTCTCTCATTCATCGGCACGCGCGTGTCCACCAATTTCGACTGTTGGCAGAGCCATATAACACTAGAACGCACGCACGCACTCATTTCACCTAAAAAAAAAAAGAACGAAAAAGCCTGAAGAGTCGCGATCTGGCGGGATATGGATGCCGCGACGCACACGCACCATAATGCGGTAATGGACCACGACTTATTTGCCGGAAATCGCCGAGGAATTTAAGGATGGGACTAGGGTTTCAGACGTGCCTCTTATTCATTCATCTCTACGTCTTTCATTTACTCGTTACGTGTATTCTTTTTGTTTTTTACATCTCTCGCCTACATCGGCACTCGAAGACCCCGCCCTGAACAAGCGAAACACGGCACACAACAAGCCATGAACACGTCAAGCACACACCGCGTTACGTCGCCTTCGCAAGAACATATATTCGCATCCGTGTGCATAACACCATCCTCACATTTCCGGCTATGCTGCTTTTAATGGGCTCGGCAATTAAAAGCACGTGTGTTCCCACGCAGATTCGTATCGTAGCGTTCGTCTTCATGCGCCCATTTCGGACCGCTTCTTGCGCCATTAAATAGCCAATTTAAGCCCGCATCTCTTAGTGAGCTTGCCACTGGCTGGACCCGATTGCATCGAACGCGGTAATCTATACGTGCCGCAGGTAAATGTTGAGCAAGAGGCGGGACTGCGCGTGCAGCAGGTATACAGAGTTCGATCGACGCGACATTCGTGACAAGTTTTAAATATCGATAGTATGGAACACTTCCTCCAAACAAAATAGCCAAGCTTTATTACAGTGAAAAAGAATGGCCGCCACAGAGAACTCGCCTTCCTCAAAGTCACGTGATTTTCGCGAGGCGTTGGTTTCGCCTCCTCTTTTTTTTTCTTTTTTTTTTCGTGACGCATATTCGTCCAACGAGTGCATGGTAAAGCTTAGGTTACCTAACCTCGCTAAATGTTACCGACCGCTTGATATACAGGACTTCTTAATGGGGTGCGAATCCTATGCTCGGAGGCGCCGGAGGAGGCATTCTATACTGACGTGACAGTTACCATTTTATCCTATTTTAGCACCACCCACGTTAAAAGGAGGCACTACGGCGAAGCGATCGTAACGAACGAAATAATTTCACACATATACACAGAAATTACGCAAAGCACAGGTACACCCCCAAGTGCATTCAATATCTCATGGTTAACATCTGGAGTATCGATCGTGCCAGGTGCGTTACCAAGAAAACCGCTTCAGTGTAAATAAAGCCCTTCTCTCTCTTTGCATATGCACACTGATACTGGCGAATTGCCCTAAGAGATAATAAAACAATACATAAAAGCTGACGAATGTTTCCAACCATAAATAAAAAAGACCACTGGCCGAGGCCCCCCAAAACTCTAAAAACCGCGATACGAGCACGCAAAATCCGCTAAAAACCCGCAAAATGGAGACGACAGTCAGAATCACGTTCAAAATATGTTTTAAAGCGTCTCGAACCCTCTTTTTCTAAGAAGAAGAAACTTTATTACAGAATAGTCCGGCAGTTCTTGCTGTGGTGGCCTCAGGTGACGGCTCGAAGTCCTTGGACTCGAGCGGCATCTTCGGCTTGCCTGACGGCCCAGAGCTGGTCTACCAGCTCTGAACTACGATTTTTTCAGGTTCCTTTCTTCCCCGCACTGTTGTGGACTTACGCCCTCCCTGCCAACGTCGTCTACATTACGTGCGTATTGTCAAACACAAATGGTGTAACCGCTTACATTATAAAGCAGTGCCTTGCTTTCTTTTTTTTTAAATATATTAACCCACCCCTTTTGTCATACCCCCGGGGGGGTCTTTAAGGTGAATAAAGTGAAAATGAAAAAAAAAAACTACGCTCGTCTATAATAAGCTCGCCTACAGAACGATCATCTAGAATAAGAACTAAATGTAACTATTTTTTTTCGCATAATCTGCGAGAGAAGTGAGCAGAAAGACCCCGACACATCCCGTGCGTCGCGTACCCTCAACCGCTGCTTAAAGCCCGGCCTCATCCCAAACGCATTGAAGGCCTCGGATCGCCTCTTCCGGTCGTCGCGGATGAATCAAGCGCCACTTCCGGCATTCGGACCATAGCGTGCGGCAATTTGCACCGCCGAAGCCACCACCACCACCACCACCACCACCACCACTGCTCCTAGGGCACCATCAACCACAGCGGGCGGCCTAAGCGCCGGCGCAAGCAGGCGCCCGTCCGTGGCGGCCTGATTACGGCCGTTACTCAAACGCACGCACGTCGTAGTCCTCATCGTCGTCGTCATCTTCGTATAGCAGTCTTTGCAAAGAGAACAGCGCCCTCTCTCGCGCTTGCCTATAGAGCGGGGGAAGAGACGGTAGAGCGCGAGGACTGCCGGCCCCCTTCCCACGTCGACGGGCCCTCGACGTCGGAGTAAAACAAAGCGAGCACGCGCAAACGCAATGCACCGTAGTTTCCGGTCTATATGCCGCGAGCGAAACGTGCTTGGCAGAGGAAACTTCCCTCACTGCGCACACAATTCAAATGTATGCACTTGCCGACATAAAGGCAATAAACGGTGGAGCATGAACACGTTCTACTATAAGTTGTTTCTGCAGTATCTGCATGAAACAGCCATAAATGCCTACAGTTATTTTTGTTATGAAGTTATTCCGCGAAGCAACCCAATCACACCCACACAGAAAAAGAGAGAGGCTCAAAGAGTTATCGTGGTGAATATTGCATGTGTCGCCTTCTCGAATATAGTTACTCGTCTTTCCGCGCTTCAAGTTGTTTGTTATGACCGTAAACCAACCAAACCACAAATAAGCCCCTACGAAGCTCGAAATAGCCTACAACATTTAACCTTGGCAAGTCGGACATACAAATCTGCTGGCAAGGAATTCGAAAGATATAGGAGGCAGGACATGGAACATTCGTGCCATCCTAACCAATTTATACAAGGCTAACTAGAACGCGCTCTTTCATTTTCCTTTGAGCCAGTTCGTATGTCGGGGTGATATCGGCTTCTACGCTTAGTCTGATGGCACAGGAATGAAAATGTGTCCCAGAGCCAAATAATTATTCACGGTGTGTCGGCAATGCAGCGAAGGAAACCTCTCATTTATCAATGAATTTGACTACTATACGCGCTGTATACATCACAAGATGGCACTGGAGACCGCTCGCACTATCCCAGAACTCCGCATACAAATTCGGCACATATACATGTAGTTATCTGTCATGTTCTTCGCTTTCGCGTTTCTCGTTCAAGTAAACGACACCAGCGATTTCCCTTGGCCATTGGGACGTCTGCTTTATGGACTGCTGTAAGCACGCTCGAGCGATCAGTCTGCTGGTTTATCGGTGTTTTCGCTAACAAACACCCACAGTGGACCAGGGGTAGCTTAGCGGCATGATAGCAGATCATCTTCATTCATTTACTTAACGGCACGCTAGGGGCTCCCTTCCCTTTGTAACGTCGCTGATTCGGGCGGAGGCTTAATCCGCGCATATTCAGTGCAGCCAACATGTGCGCACCTGAAAGGTCCAGCAACGAACATGACAGCAAAAATCAAGTTATTCTGCGGCAAACTGCCCACACATCTCTTTCATACTTTAATGACGGTCTCAGACAACGCCACGCAACAATGAAACTGCGTGATGATGACTGATGGGTAGGAGACCGCCAGTGAGATGGATGGTTTCGTTCTAAAGCTCTTTCAGAATACACAGTTTATTCAACTATGGATAGCCATTCGGGCAAACAATTCCGCATCATCTCCTGCTCTCTTAGAAAACTATCGAACGATGTCTCGGTAGCTCTCTGACGCGCTGCTTCGCCGATGTGTCTCACAGCCAAATTTGAGAGAGAGAGAGAGAGAGAGAGAGAGAGAGAGAGAGAGAGAGAGAGAGAGAGAGAGCACTTTGATCAGCCACTCGATGGCGGATGTGGAGGCACGCGCATGGGGTGTAGCGCAGGGAAGCAGCGCCATATTTGACATTTCTGGACTCCGTGTAGGACAGGAAGCACGATTACATCATACGGAACACATGGTGTAGCTTTTACATCGGAGGATACGGTACGCGCCCATAAGTTCTCAGCACGTGCAGGTTACAGCGCGAACGCGCACGAACACACAAGCCTCAGGGACAGCACGCACGAAAGAGAGAGAGAGAGAGCACTCGAACCTTCGTTGCGTAACTTAGAGGGCGCAGAACAGCAGCGGGGTCCTTTCCTGGTCGCGCAAAGCAGCGGCGGTACACAGAGGGCACGTGGAGGTATTTCATTAAGGAAGTGGGCCTTACCTTCGAAAATCGACTTCCTGTTCTCATTTTTTTCTCTCTTTCTTTCTTTCCCTCTCACTCGCTGTTGTAATTCGTGCTCGCAGCTCCCCCTTTGTTTCCGGTGCGTCCGACAGAACGAGTCAAGGAACAACCACCGCGCGCGACGATGCGCAGTTCATCAAAATCGAAGAAAGAAGGGCGTCGTGGTTGTCGGTGGTGTGCGAGGGTCTGTATATACGGCGGGGTGCCAGCGCGAACAGCAGGGAGAATCGCCGGCACCACCATCGCCAACACCACGACCACTGTATACTGCCGGCACTGATGGCGGCCCTATGCAAATGAAGGGGCCGCTGAACGCGCGTGCGTATGGTGGCCACGCTGAGTTATTGAGATCGTCGTCGTCGCCGCCGTCCAAGAGTGAGCTTCGGCGGCTCCGTTGTCTCGGGAAAATTGCTGCGCCCGGTACCGCCGGGCTTCGCTGAAGACGGCCAGCGCCGCCGCTTCGTAGAAGACGTATGGTGAGGGATGTGGTGCGGAGCTCCTGGCTCGCGCTCTGGACAAGCTTAGGAAGCGGCAAAGACGAAGTGGAAGATATATAAAAAAAAGGGGGGGGGGGGTGGAGAGGGATCGAAAAACTGGGACGACCGCAAGGGGATGACTGAAGCGAAGTCCGAGGCGAAACCAGGCCAGAAAACAACGACGGGCATGGCTGGAGTGAATGCGTATGGCAGGATACTCTTTTATCCTAGCCCTGGGCGAGGCATTTCGTAACGCCGATAGCTTACCACGAATTATTTATTCCTCCGGCAAGATAGCTGTGGGAATGAATGATCTACGGAGTACTTCCAACAGACACGTACTTTATTTGGAGCCGTGTTAAGCGTTCACCAAGGCAGCCTGGCTCCTCACACTTCACCAACACGTTTATCTACGTCATGCTTATGTCGCTGAGCTAGTACCTGGGAAGGAGACTATTTCGGCACAGCCAGAAATACAGCCAGGGAACGTGGCATATGAAGCGTCTTTCAGTCGTCTTAACGATGTAAGGTAAACAACTTAGGCTGATCTCGTATAAGGTCATCAATGGTGTCTCCAGAAAGTCCGGAATGTGGTAGTAGCAGTAAACTTTATTTGGAGAAAAAAGAAAATTGCGCGATAAACTGAGCCCATTAGTCCAGGGGTCCACTGGTCGCCTGCACCAATGCGGAGTCGATGTATTATACGCAGCCAGGATCGCTTGGTCGTTGTGGGTGATGGCTGCAGTCAGAAACTCAGCTCTGTACGGGTTAGGGTAAGGGCGGAGCTGTTGGGAAGTCTTGGGAACGGAAGCCCGCATTGTCATAGTATGTGAGGAGTGTTTGGGCGACCGCCACAGATAAGGTGTTGTCCAGCTGGTGTTCGCGGGGTGCTTGTTTGTGCTTGGCGAATGACGTGCGCTGTCCTCTGGTGAGGTGTGGACTCAGAGTTGAAAATTGTCGTCTCTCTTGTCTGTATGGTGATAGAGTAGGCACTTCGGGAGCCTTGTGAGCGGGTCGACTTGAGCAGGGGGTGGAGAGAGCTGTTTGTGGATTGTCTCACACTGATCTTTGGGAAGTTGTCCCTATTCAAGTATCGTACGGGCTTTCGTCTAATCTGTAAACATAATAGATTTCTTCGCGGTGATAATTCCCGAATGATTATATTTGATAAAGGACGTATCACCACTCGTGCATCTAAAGCAGCGCGCGTTGCCACATTAGCAGACATGTGCGACTCCATCTTAACCACAGAGCGCGGTCGTTAACGATCCGTTTGCAATCCTACGCTGCTAGGGCCGGCTTCTATAACACTACCACACCGCCTCCTTCAATCGTGAAAATAGTTTATCCTCACTGATCAATACGGGTTAGTATACCACTCAACGTTGTAGGAAAACGGGCGTGATAGCGAGGTACAATCCCAAAGGGATTCGACTCCTCCTCCGAGACGATTGCTCGTTCTCTTCCAGGAAGCGACGTGCTATAACCGCACACATCGACACAGTCGCGGTTCATTGGCGACGCTCCCCTCAAAACTAAAGAACCAACTCCGTCGACTTGAAATCTCATCAGGGACGCGTCTCACTCAGATTGTATCTTTTCTCATCGACGCTTTCAGCGCTCGGTGGTTCTGACTTCCGCGGCTTGCATCGCTAACATTTCCTCGTGACGAGAGAAGACGGGGAGGGAGAAGGAGAGAAGAAGTGGGGGAGGGGGAGGGGTGTTGCGATATTATTGCAAACTATGCGTTCGGCGCAGGTCGCCGGACTCGAAGAGAGAGAGAGCGTTGCACGTGGGCTTATCTGGCGCAGTCCGCGCGCGCTTGTGCGCTTGTGCGAGCTAATTCCATCATCCGAGCCGCTGGCGCGTGAGACAAGGCACACGCTAAAGGATCGACTCGACGACGCGGGAACGTTCCTATTCGCGAAACATTTGTAGCTGGGTGCTAGGCCGATGCCTATCTTCTGCTGTCGAACCGCAAGAAACAGCGCCGGCCCGCGCGAGTGAGACTCGCATTTTGCCAGATCTGCCATCAGGCCTCTTGTTTTGCTTCTCACGTCTTTGCCGGCTAAGCCAGCTTACCGCTAATCAACCTCGACGAAGTCGCGGTTTATGAAGATGCCAACACGCGCTTCGATAGTCTATAGTTGAGTACTTCTCGCCGTTAACGCTTGCGCGCACACATCCACGCGCGAGCAGCGCAAGATTATGGAGAAGCCTGGCTACGGACTCGTACGAACAGCGAGCATTTAGTGGAGCAGCAGGGTTCGTCAACTGGGTTCTGTGTTTGCAAACAAACAAGGAGTGTAACTCGGCTTTGGCCAACATGGGGGGCTCAGTAGGTTGCAACGCGCAAAGAAAGAGTACGCGATGCTAGTACATACGTCGGCTGTGTGCAAACTTGGCGATGAATTTATTCGGGCAGGATATAGAAATACAGAGAAGTATGGATACTTGAAACGTTCAGCAGTAGTACAACGAGGTCGAGTTTAACAAAAAGGGAACTTGTCTCGACAAAGACAAGAACTTGAAAAATAACCTTCTCGAAACTTTGGCCCCAGGGACATCTATTTCACCAGTGAAGATAACTTATCCCGCGAGCACCTATTCGTCACCTTTTGTGGTGTTTCTTCTCTCTCTCTCTCCTTTCTTCATCACAGCAAGAGAAGTCCTCAGGCTTGCACAACTACCATGCATGCCGGCATGGCTCAGCATCTTAGTTATTATAATTACTCAACAAACATCGTTAGATGCATCAACGGCGAGGGTAAAAAAGCATGCATATATAACCATACTCTTGAGAATTCAGGCACGATTAACTGGCGCTAAGTAGACGTAGGACGATCAGCTCTTAGCGTCGTCTCTTGGCATGCAAATAAGAACTCGAGTGCTACAGAAAGCTGCAAAAGAGCAGAGCACAGGACACGTCGCAGACTTCCCCTCTCATCCTAGCATTATCTGTTTCTTCTCTTTTTCGTTATTCGCGTCGACTGAAGGGGTGCAGAGAAAAATAGTTCACAGCAGGAAAGCATTGCAATCAGACTGGCATGCCACGGACGGGTTCCTTTTACAGTTCTTCTTTTTTGTCTCTCCTTTCTTCTTCCCCATCTGTTTGTAACTTTATATAACTTCCGGCGCTTGTCGCACGCGTTCGAGAGTTTTCTTAATTATTTCTCCGGAACAGTCGCGGCTGTCGTCGCCAGCGTCGGAGACGGTTGTGCCCCAACCTTACCGCCCCCTTCCCCTCTTTCGCGCACGTTTGGGCGCAGGCATCGGGTGCGTCGAGAGTTAGCACGACTCCAGCGATTTTTTTCTCGCTTCCTTCCGTCTGGGACGCCGCTTGTACCCCACGCCGCGTTCTCCCGGTCAGCGCGTCGAAATCTGGCGCCGAATCTTGCTTCCTACCGTTTGGGGCGCCCCCCCCCCCTTTTTTTTTGTCCGTCTCGCGCAGTTTCGCGCGCGCGCACTAGAGGACGGAGAGAGCGAGGTCGAGGCTCCTCGAAGAGAAGGAGATTCTTGATGATGGGAAGGAAAAAAATTATGGGGCTTTACGTGCCAAAACCACTTTCTGATTATGAGGCACGCCGTAGTGGGGGACTCCGGAAATTTCGACCACCTGGGGTTCTTTAACGTGCACCTAAATCTAAGTACACGGGTGTTTTCGCATTTCGCCCCTATCGAAATGCGGCCGCCGTGGCCGGGATTCGATCCCGCGACCTCGTGCTCAGCAGCCCAACACCATAGCCACTGAGCAACCACGGCGGGTGATGGGAAGGAAAGGTTGGGGTAAAGTGCAGCGCAGTAACTGTCTCTCAGCAGAGGACACCTCAACCGCGCTGCACAGGGGGTAGGGAATGAAAGTAGAGGGAGAGAAAGAGCACCAGAAGGCTCCTCGAAGAGCACACCGAGGGCTATGGAGCGGGCAGGAAAGAGAAAACTCCACATACGGACGACGGAGAAAGAGAAGGAGAGAGAGAGAAAAAATATATATAATAAAATTGGAGCGAATGATGGTGCCGCGAAAAGCACCGACGAAAACGCGCGATCCAGGGAGATAGCGATTTGGTTTTCTTTTATTTTTCCCCCCTCTCCTCCGTTTTTCCTTTCCTCATGCGCGATGATAAATGCGAAGCTTGCGCTTGTTGCACGCCGTTTCCAGGGCCACGCGAGAACGTCCGGAGAAGCTGCCCGTTGAAGAATTTTTCTTCGCTTCACATTTCTGTCTTCTTTCTTTCTTTCTTTTTTTGGTGTTGTCTCCACCTCCCAGTCTCCCCCGCTTTTTCTTTTTTATGAATTTCAACAGTCCTACTGTTCCATCGGCGTAAGGCGCCGCATTCCGACGCCCTAATGTGTTCGCTCTGGCCTGTACGCACGCTATTTTTATACCATCCATCTCTGCGTGCGGCATATATATATATATATATATATATATATATATATATATATATAGCACTCTTTATATATATATAAAGAGTGCTAGAATGTTTGAATCAGAGTAAAATGGCAAGCAATGCACCATGAGAAACTGCAGTGCCAAATATGACCATACGTTGCATTATGACTTACAAATTACCACCGACCCTTCCGTCAGACATAAAAAGAAGAAGTAACCGTACACTGTTGCCTGCACGGCCGTTACCACTTGTCGAAACAAAGAGCCCTCGTTTCTTTAAAATATGAAAATGAAACCATAACTGTTTTTCAACTGGTTACATTTCCATCACTATCAGCCTATTACTTATGCCCACCGCAGGATGAAGGCCTCACCAAGCGTACAACAGCTGCGCCCCTCTCCAACGAACGCTTCTAGAACGAAATGATCTGCATAACGAAGGAACACTCCGGCCCCGGTTCTGTTGTGAGATGCGCGGTGCACATCTTTTACAACGAAGTGACCCATATAACGAACCACTTCGGAGGCCTTCAGCAGTTCGTTCCAAACTCGTTCGAATGCATTCCATGCCAAGATATTGTGGGGAAAGAAAAGAAAAAGAAAGAAATCTTGGTAAGCCGAAGTCCCATCCTACGTACCATACATCCTACGTCGTCTTCTTTTTTTTTTTTTTCAGTGTGTGCGTGTCGGCCGTAACGGCCATGAAATGTTAGACGCCATGTTTTGTGACTTCTAAAGGTGCGATTTTTGTGTTGTTTTGTGGGATTTGCTACATGTGCATTTTTCCGGTACCTGTTTCTAGCCATCTTTTCTTCCTGCATTAAATTATACCTGGCTTCCTAACTTGTTTATTCCTGTCTTCAGCCGTTTATATTCTGTGTTGTGTATTGTTAAGTTTTCTTTGACGAATACCTCCCCCCTCCCCCCCCCCCCCCCCCCATGTTATGCCCGCATTGGGCCTTTAGGGTATCGAAATAAAAAATGGCGACGGCACGAAGTGGCACTCGCGCACTCGTATAGCGGAGGGGGATCATCCTGCAGCTAGACTCGTGCAACCTAAAGCTACGCACGCGCCTACGTTCGAGTCACTTACCGAGGGGAAATCGGCAACCATGATACGCATCTAAGTTCAGTGATTTATTAGAACCGTCCCCTTATCTCGAAGCATCGTAATCACCGTTCTGGTTCGGTTGGTTGGCGATACAGCTACAACAATGCTTTCTTTCTCTTTATTTTCACTATTTATGTTATTATTATTATTCTGCCCACGTTTCGTACGCAAGGAGACTTGCACGTGTCTTGTTTTACTCGTGTGTTGGCAAGTGTGTCAGCAGCTACCGTTGCTTGATCTACAGATATATCAGAATCACCTATTATTGCTTCTACTCTAGGGTTTTGGGTGCCGAGTGATTTCATGCTTTGGTTCTTACCTTTCATCCCTTTTCTATCAAGTTTCCATCTTCTCCTTACGGCACTCCTGATCCGCGTTATGCCAGCTTAGGCCGCAGCTGGCGCTTTTCGCATACCTATATAAGTGAGGGACTGTCACAGCGCGCAGTACGGTACCCAGTTAAAGGAAGCACCGAGTTACCGGGCCACCATTGATTGTGGTTGAGATATGGTCGTAAAATCCAACATACCAACAAATGCAAGTTCGATTGATTATATCAGAGACTTATTTCCGATAAGCGGCCAAGAAGCGTTCGAACTGTATCAGCTTTATTATTGCTTATAGACGCTCTATTAGGAGTTGACCGTACTGCGCCCGCGTGCGATTATTATTGCGCGTGGGCGCGCGCTCTCTCACGCCTCCGTGTGTATGCACTCGTGCCCGGAATTGTAACAGAATGACACGGTGCGCGGTTCTATGCCTCTCCGTGTGACACTGGCACCCGTGCATGACAATATGGCGCGTCTCAACAGACTGCGAAAGCGCGAAAACAGATAAATCCTATATTCTTGCTCTTCTTGGCAGAACTTCCTCTCTGCAGAGTTCTCAGGGTAGCCAAGCGGAGATCTCTAGTTAACTTCCCCGCCTCTCTCTCTCTCTCTCTCTCTCTCTCTCTCTCTCTCGACACACATACATATTCCGAACAGGGCATGTAGGTGAAACCCGTGAACCTGGCTTCTCTGTGATCGGCCTATTAAAACTGTCTCCCTCTCGCTTCAGGTGTGCGCGATAACAGTCCTGCAGCGAAGACGCAACCTTCGGTCGCGCCGGCATCCTTGCAGCGGTCAAGCTCCGCAGATGGGCGACGTAAGCAGTGCAAAACAGGATTAAGCGATTTTTAAAAATTATTGTTATTTATCGCGCGCTTACTTCTTCGCTCCGTCCTTAGTGTACACTACAGGAGAGACACTACTAGTGAATCTGAAAACTCGGACAATAAGTTCGAACGCCAAGGAAAGCACAAAGTAACGGGTCTCAGTAGGCGTCCGTAAAAACGGGACTGAAGCAATACCGAACAGCGGAAAAAAAGAAAGGAACTGGAAAGGAAAACAGCAAGCAGGAAAATAAGAACGGGCGAAAGATGTGATGAGCGAAAAATCTCGTCGAAGCACGCGGAAAAACCCGTAGGAGAACAGAACTGAGCACCAGAAAGAAACGGGGAGCGTACAGATTATTTTAGTGAAGAAAAAATAAAATAAATAGCGAGAGTAAAGCGGCAGCCATGCGAGTCGTCAGCGTACCGCAACTGGGGTTGACTCCGCTCCGGCGGGGTTATTTTATTGCAATTTCCTCGGGGAGCGACGCAGAAGAAGAAATGTCGCATTCGCTCGCATTTAAGCATCCGCCTTTCTTTTCTCTCTCTCTCTCTCTTTCTCTCTCTCTCTCTCTCTCTCTCTCTCTATCCCGCTCTGTTTTTTGCCAACCGTTGTAGAAATCGCGGATAAATCTGAGTTGCAGCTCAAAAGAATGCCAATTAGGTGGACCAAAAAGAAAAAGAAATGCCGACAGAAAGACAAGAACGCCTCTCGAACGGAATTTCTGAAGGCGTGATGTGGTTTGAATGGAATGAGTGAGTGCGACAATGAGTGTCCGCGGAAAGAGTTCTGCTATTGCAAGCAAATCAACCCGAAGTCATAGCAAGGATCGTCATATTCTGAAAAATAGACTAATATTCACGAAGGAGATAAAAGCCAATTCACACAGTGGAGAGCTTATGATCGGTTAGACACATCGCAGGATTCGTATAGAACACCCGACGCAAAATTCTATGAGAATTCAAGAATTTCCAGATTGCCGAAAGCCAAAATTCAAGGAGATTGAAACAAACTTCAGTCATGCACATAAACTAAATAGAAATATATTTACATCCCCTGAGCTTCAGTTCTCTATAGCTAAGCAGCCGCTGAAATGCAGTCACGCTTCAGTGTCTTCGGATAGCTTTTCAAAGTCGACTTTCTCATTGTAACGAAGTAAATCGCCTTGTGGCTCAACACACAATTCGCTCAATGAGGGTAACTAGCTTAGATGTTAACACGCTCAAGAACAAGTTCTTCTTGAGGGTTTGTTGCGTCCGGCATCATCCCAAGATACACATCGCGTTCGAGCCAGATGGCTGAGACATATTCTCGTCCAGGCATTTGTAGATCCTATGGCCTCAAAGACGGAGCAGTGATGGCTGAAATGTAAGCAAACCAGCAAACAAAAAGAAAATGCAGGTACCGCTTGGTCGCTCGATCTAGCTTCGTCTATCATCATGATGGCAATGGCGATTTAAACGTCTCTGTGTCCAGTGGCTGTAGGCATGGTAGACGGCAATTCCTTAGCGAAACTTTCAAGAAAGAACATATCGGATCGTTTCCCGATAGACAGGGAATAGCACCGATGCGAAATTTGTTACTTTTGCTTGTTACTCTTTGGGGCGACTTCAGAACAGTCAAACAAATCAAGGAGTGGAATCATTTCCGAGGAGTTCCAAGGAACGTTGAGTATCTTTTCTCTCCCCCACCCCCTCCCCATTTGGTGGTTTTCGAGGATTTAAGGCGTATGAACCTTGACATCATCATACCTCTATGGCGTTTATGGTAAGTAGATCTAACTGTGAGTCGGCAAGGGGTCTTTCGTACCACTGCTTCAGCTGCTGCTGCTGCTGCTGATAACGTCAATATCGCATCGCCCTTCAGTTCCGTCTAACCCATCTAAGGAGCCGCACGTTCTAACGTAAGGATAACGGCGGCTCTGCGGCAATATGCCTGCTTAGATAAAGGAAATTGGTTGTTTCTCCAAGCGATTTCCGCGACCGGAACTATCCAACCTTCGAACAAAACGGAAAATGACTGTGGGAGCGGAGGTTGGTTAAATTCGAGTAAACGCGGTAGGAAAGACAGCAGCAGCACCTGGGAAGAGCAGCAGCAGCAGCAGCGCGCGCGATGGCCGAGAGAGATACCAATCGCACGCTTTCGACAACTTTTCCCCGTCGCAGTTTTTTGGGGAAAAAAATAAAACAGGAGGACGGCGGTCTCGAGTAACGGCCCGGCTACGTAACATGTTCGAAGACTCCGAGGAAAGCCGTACGGAGAGAGATCGTTCGACGTTGCTCGCAGAACGCGGGCGCAGAGGCGAAAGCGAGCTAGGGACCGGACTGCGTATACGGGGCGTCCGAGATGCGTCGACGCTTGGAACGGTCGAGCGGTTCCGTGAGCGCAGGGGCAATTTGGTCTGTCCCTAAATACTATCCTTAACAGCGAAACTGTCGAGGCAATCAGGAAGGTGCCTCGAAACACCCAAAGAAAGGCATACGGAGCGGAATGGTCGCGAAGCGAGGAGCGAGCGGACGGGAAGGCACCGCGGCCGAGAAAGTGGAAATGCTCCGCTTCGGTGGCGTATACGGAGGAAAGTCGCGCAAATTGGATTACAATACCCTACGCACAGAGCTGCTTATCGGACAACCGAAGTACCGCATTCTCACACTTATTGGCAGCGTTGTGTGCAAAGCGGGGGCGCAGATTAATCGGATCGTTGTTTCCTCATTTGCCGAAGATATAGTTCCGAAAAAAAGACGTTAATATAGAGCGACCACTCTGGGGTGTTGACTCGAGTCTCTATGGGACTGATAGTTTAACTTCTGTTGCGAGCAGCATGGGTTCTGCCAGAAAATTTCGTATCTGCCAGTCTGTGCACGACTGCATCGTTGCTAAAGGAACGCTGATGTGTTAACGGTGCGCATTGTTCAAAGATCTGTGATAACTAACATTATCTTGGCTGGAAGAAAGTCATCTTATATCGTTTCAACGGGAGCCTTGACCAACCCCTTTCATGGTTGCGTCCCATATTAAAATGACAACAGAATGGAAGAAGCAGAAATATCAAAGGATGGCCCGTTTTATGACACTGCAGTGATGTAAAATGCGGCCTTCATGGCGCGTCTTAGTCACTAGGTTTATTTTCTGAGAGAAAGTTCCCGGATTCGACTGCCGGGCACGGGGGCCAAGCAGATAAGCGATCGAAAGGAAGTAGAAGCGCCTGTGTGTCGACGTCTCAAAATCTAGGAGCTCGTAATCTGAAACCCTCGAAAGATGCCTGATGAGACAGGCCAGGTGAAACTCCCGAGCACCGTAGGACGAACGATCAAAACAATGATCAATCAATAGTCAATCCATCCAACAGTGGCTCATTCATTCATTCATTCATTCATTCATTCATTCATTCATTCATTCATTCATTCATTCATTCATTCAAAACTAAAAACAGACAGTGTTACCTACATGGAAAAGACGGCAGCATAAGTGATTCAATGTTCATTTTAATTATACCTAAGGAGGCAGTGTTTCGTATGATGTAATTAATGTAATAAAGTTGAAACGTAAGCGCAGGACGCTCTTATGATCGACCTGTCGCGTGTGAGAGGCATTCAGGCGCGCTTCCCCACGTCGACATGATTGCCCTTTTCGAATTGACGATACGCTTTTCCCCGAGCTGACACGGAGGGATAGAAGAAGAAACCGGGGGTCAAGACGAAGTCACGCTTTCCCCTAAGCTGACACAACATGATGCAACACAAACCGAAAGGCGAGAAGGCGCCCTCCCACTCTTCGAGCTGACACAAAAGAGTGCAAGGCAAACCAAGAATGCAAGAAAGCACCCTTATGCTCTCCACAAGCTGACGCAAAAGGATGGAGGGGGAAAAGCACTACCATTCCACAGGCTCCGGAAGAAGATGGCGACGACGACAGGACCACTAGTGGTTATTTAAGGCAGTGCTGGCCCACGTGTTAAAAGCGACAGCTCGAGACTCAGATGAGAGTCACATCCATGTACCAACGAAGTGAATGCAATCTTTTCTTCTTTTTTTCATCCTCACTATGCCCGGCTTCGTCGTCGTTTCCCGATTCCTGCGTCGAAGGCCCACCTCAGCCGGTCGAAATAATATCAACGAAGACAGGAAGGTGTCCGTAATACGTCAGCCACGATACAGGAGGTCACCAACGCCATTCGTCCGATAAGTGATGCGTCGTTTCCATAAGTGTTAGATCAAGAATGGTTCCAGCCCCTCATGTCAAATAAATTCCGATGCCAAATCTCCGTGCCGCACGAATTCTCTCTTATCTATAAATACACTCTCACAGACGAGCCCAAGCAGATGGTAGATGGCAGATTGCATTGTTACCTACAGGCGCCCCTTAAATGCCACTCCAGGCGAAAGAGTCGACATTTATTATGCATCGACATTTTATTTCAGCCATCTCTCTTCGATCTACCGCCACAAGTTGTTCAACACGAAAACAACTATGCTCACGCAATTAAAAACGTATCGACGCGCAAGTGCTCCCGGATTCCGAGACATGATAGCGCGGACGTGCTAAAATACTTACGCACGCACCCGCACAGCCCACGAAAAACAGGATAAACACGATAAAACAAAAACGAACCAACAAGCACAAGAACAAACAGCATAAACACGAACGTCGATTAAGGCAGCCAGTCACTCCGGCGCAATTTGGGTAAGCATCGCGCTATCGTTCTTACGCCGGTTTCGGTTTAGATTTCCGAGGGATTGCAGCAGCGGCCGCGGTTCTCGCCCGCGAGGCATCACCTCGTGGGGGCAGCTGGTTGGTAGCGCGTCATCGCAGTATGCACGTCTTTATCGCCCTCTCGCATCGGAGCCATTCCCGACATGCGCGATTCCGCCGCGTAGGTACACAGGCAGCGAAGCAACCCATCGTCGTGACTCGCCTGGAAATTCGAGAAAGTGGTCGCGCCGTTCCACCTCTTCCGGAGGCGGCAAGCAGGCGTGCTGGCTGCGGGACGTACCACATACTGCTTGCTGCTGCGCTCTTTATAGCTCCGAGTAGACCGCTATAAATCTTGCCCTAAACGCCACCGTTGATTGCTCCCGTGCGGGCTTCCCGTATATGTGCAACAGGGCGAACGCACGTTCACCCTCCAGTACGTATTACATGTCGAAGCTCGCTCGAACGATTCGAGTTGCAGGGGCGCAACTTGAAAGAGCGGTCCCCAGTCTCCTCCCCGGCCGTTTTCGGCGCGTGAGCAAAACGTTCGCGTCCGTTTATTTGTGCGCGAAGTGCATGCGTGCTTGAAGTTTGCGGTTACCGCATGCACACGTGTACAACCGATGCCACGCCGAGACTGGTATCACTGGAACGCACGTAGAAACGGTGTGCTTGTTCCGCATCGCAACGGCAGAAACACCTGCGTGTGACTGTTGCGGGGTTGAGAATACTTTCGAACACCTCTTCTGCCTTTGTTCCCTGTTACGACATCCAGCGCTGCCCTCTCCGGCGCCAGCTGTTACGACGTTGGGGCCGAAGGAGAATGGCCGCGGGCGCCTGGGTACTGTTAAGAACGTGGAGGTGCTGTTAAGAACGGCCCAGCGGAGGTGCAAGTTTTGCCAGCCAGTTGCGACAGCGGCGGCAAATTTTCTTGGAACGCCACCGTTACGCTCTAGCCTCGTCGCCGTTGTGACTGAATGCGATCGGTGGACCAACTATTGTTACTGAGCCCGCCACCACCGCCCCGGTTCGCCGCGAGCGGGCGAATGCTCTCGGGAACGTAGTTCGAGGCTCCTTCCCACGCGCCGTCCAAGACGCAAGACAATGGGCACCCGGCCGCACTGCGGGTGTCAGCTCGGGGAATAAAAGGCACCTTTCCTGACACAAGCCCCGAGTTCTACGAAGTCCGTCTGACGTCGGCTCCGGACGGCGAACCTGTGCGGAAGTGTGCGTGTGTGTGTGTGTGTGTGTGTGTGTGTGTGTGTGTGTGTGTGTGTGTGTGTGTGTGTGTGTGTGTGTGTGTGTGTGTGTGTGTGTGTGTGTGTGTGTGTGTGTGTGTGTGTGTGTGTGTGTGTGTGTGTGTAAGCCGCAGAGAGGCGGCTTGTTTACGATGACTGGACGAACGTTTCCTTCACCTTGGGATCGAGTGTTTGTAAACCGTTTGTGCGGCTGCCCATGCCCTACTCAAGCAGTCATCTTAGACTGATGTACTTTCTCTCGCAGTCATGCTAGACTGATGAACTGCATGTAGATACTGTAAATAAACCAATATTCATCGTTCTCGATGAGAAGCAGTCCTTCCCTTCAACAACGTCCTCAGCGTGGATAAGTTGGACGACGGCATGGGCCAGCTACCATCTAATTCATGCCCGACTTCAATCTTGACAACTGACTACGAGCGATGGGATTGAGCTCCCAATCCTGACAGTACCAGCAGGCCGGCCAGGAATTTCACGCAGCTCTGGTAAAATTATAATAATTTATTTACATCATCATGAATGTCAGACCGAGAGCGAGACCTACAGACTACGCCGGGGCCACTTACTATACACCCTCCGATGCTCCCGAAATGTCCCCCGGTCCTTTAGGGAACTCGCATTAGTTTCGCCGGATGTATAGGCAGAGTCCATTCTTTACAGTGGTTGTAAGGCCCACTAACTCTCCGGTGGCCTTAAGATCATTTAAGTCACGGGCGAGCAAAGTTCTTTCTTTCGGGTGACCGGAAACGGAAATTCCGAGAAACGTACAGCAAGCGTAGAAAGCGCGCCTTATGTCCCTTCACAGTGCACGAATGTGTGCCACGCACCACAAACGTAGTCGAGGTTGGGGAGAATCGCAAAAGCACACTTAGCGTCGACGCCCATGGCCAGCTGTCGGCGTAACCCGCGCTGGGCTGCGGATCTCGGGAACGGCGCTGAGGACACTATAATTAAATTATGGGGTTTTACGTGCCAAAACCACTTTCTGATTATGAGGCACGCCGTAGTGGGGGACTCCGGAAATTTCGACCACCTGGGGTTCTTTAACGTGCACCTAAATCTAAGTACACGGGTGTTTTCGCATTTCGCCCCCATCGAAATGCGGCCGCCGTGGCCGGGATTCGATCCCGCGACCTCGTGCTAAGCAGCCTAAGACCATAGCCACTGAGCAACCACGGCGGGTAGAGCTGAGGACACGGTCATGGTAAGCGAGCATGCGATAAGAACAAGCTTAGCTATATCGCGGTTGTTCTTTCGTGCCTTAAGCCACTTTCCGCAGCCCTCGGCGAAAGGTGGCAGCCCCGAAAAAGACAGTGTGCTGAAAATGCGCTCACAAACTGCTGGGTCATTTCAGACTTTCGCTGAACCCACACCTTATACGCTTACTGTACATAGGCCCATTTTCCAAGCGCCTGATAAAACACAGAAAAACAAAATGAGAATAAGTTACATGTGACAGGGACGCCATTTGTAGAGGCCGTGCACAAATATTTATGCATTGCAATTACGCGGGCCTGCACCGATACACGCACACGCACGCACGCACACACTGAAAAAAAAGAGAGAGAAAGACTACACATACGGTTACATTGGTCCACGCTCCCACCCCCTTCCACCCCTCACCTCCCCCATTTTTCGCTCAGTTGATTAAAAACCAGCTTATAGTCGCCCACATGACATTCTTCAGGGCATCTACCCAACGTGTGCTCAAACTGTGCGACGCAAATCATATCTCAGGCCACGACGAAACGTCTCCCTCGCGTATTTTATCGTGGTAGCGTGTTTCTTCGTGCCTTGCGCTGACTGTACTTGCTACTGCTTCTTAATTTTCCTTTTTCCTGAACCGACCGATTATTCGATAAATGTCATCCAACTCGCTCACGTGGAGTTCCTCTGGCCACTTGCGCAATTCGGGGCCTAAATTTTGCGAAGGTAATCAGATCGCAAAACCCGACGAAAGGTCCGCGCATCGCGTACCCGTTATCGTTGTCGCGTTGTATGCGCGCAAATGCGGTCCTTCCGCTCACTTCATCTGGATCGGCGCGCTAATTCGACTGGACTCGCGTCTAAGGCTTCCCTTTCGGGGTTTATCTCGATTCCAAACCTGTTTATCTCGGCGATCTTTCTGTGTCACAGGCGCGATCATCGAGGCCGTATATCCAAAAGCGTTTCGCGACCACGGACGTCAGCTAGAGAGATGATTGCATGAAAGCCTTGGTGTTTCCGCAATTAAAGCGCATTCACTGCTGTGCTGACGTATACGGAGCGGCGGCCGAGAAATCTATGCGCTCCGGTAGGTTGACCACCGGGAAGGCAGTCTCTTGATTTGATTTGCTAAAAGATGTCGACCGCATGCCAAGAGGAATTCGAGAGGTATTTGATAACGAAGGTGGCGCAACCATGTTATCCGGTATGCCTTGCCGCCTGAAATTTAGTTGCGTGCAGTCGAAAGAGCTAGATGAAAAAATCAAGGGCTCGTTGGGCATCTTTACGCATGGCGATGAAATGTGATCAAGCGCTTCCCTACTAATCTTATGCTTTGTTGTCATTTTTCCAGTATACGTACACCCGTGAGCAAAAGTAAACGGACCACAGGGTCGTCGAAAGAAAAAAAATGGCTGTGGCTTAGCTAAGGTTAAGCCCAGGATGCGAAGCATACTAGCCTTTATTTTAGTTGTTGAACCACTGTTTAGCCTGGTGAACTGCTGTTGGTTGGCTATATTTGGTTCGGCTAGACGAAGAAACAACTCATGCGTTACTCTGCTTCGCCTTCAAGAGTGGAACGCGACAGCGTTCCCGTCGACCCGCCAAGGGGTGTACGACAATGGGCTACGGCGCAGCGACTACGCGCCCCGCATTGGACGCGGTGAGCGTCGAGCAACGCAGCGTTCGGCGCGGCAACGAAATGGCGCCTGAGCAAGAGACGCACGCCTGAGAAACAGCTCGTTTCTAAGGCAACACCGCATTCACTAGAGGCGCTTTTGTACCGCTTTGAAGCATCGTACTCGTGGCTCAGTGGTAGCGTCTCCGTCTCACACTCCGGAGACCCTGGTTCGATTCCCACCCAGCCCATCTTGCAAGAGTTGAGCCAAAGCCACTTCTCCTCTGTCGTGACGTCACGGTGTCACGTGGTATTGAAGGCGACACCGCCGCGCCTGAGGAGCTGGGTTGAGCTCTCGTAATATGCTTCGCATAAAACAGAATTTCTCCGTAATTAACATGCATAAACGGAAACTGATGAGTGCACTAGAAAATTCGTTAAGTTTGGACTCCATTGTTCAAGTTCCGTTAACTGACAGAGCAGAAAATTAGTTTTATTGCGCAATGCCTGGTCAGTTTTTGCTCATAGGTGTACATCTCCGGAGTTATTACCACACAGACGGAATATGGAACTGGAAGTTGTAAGTCTTCGGGGAGACACACTCAAGACTGCTTACGTGTGCGAATGCGAGAAAGCGTTATAATCCTTCCGGAGACTTTCTTTTTTCCCTGCTCGTTCCCTGTCTGCTCAAGCGCTCGCCTGCGTTTTAACTGCGCCTCGTTAGAGCCAAATCAAAACGCACCAAGCGTGTCGACGCACTCGCTTGCCCGCGAGGAGTTCGTAACACGAAGCACAGCTCAGCGGCGTTCAACTGGACATAAGTACTTTTTCTTTTATACACTCATTTTGTACACTGATGACGTGGCGCCACCTCCTACCCTTTGACTGGGCCGTCACGTACCCAACCACGCACGCACCAGGTCACGCGCTTAATCAGCCAGATCGCTGCGACATGACGTGCGCAATCACGTGGGCAATGACGTGCGCAATGACGTACGCACTAGGCACACATCTAGTCAGCCAGACCCGTGGAGCCGGCGTGGCGACGGTGAAGCGTGCTCGTCTCGCGCCCAGGAGGCCCGGGTTTCATTCTCACCCAGACCGATATTTACCTAATACTCTCTTCGACGTCATTAGTTTACATTTGTTTGCGGGAACATCCGTAAGAAATCAGACGTTAGTCCGAGCATTTTTTGACATGCTTTTGCTCTTTGTGGTCGGACAGTTTTGGTACGGCCATTCGGTCACGCCGCCGACTACAACGCCGGACTTTCGCGTAGTGGGGCCTATAATGATCTCGCATTAAAAACACGTGGGGAAAACTTCGTTGATTCGCACTGTTTCTTTACATAGTTCTCTCTTTCCTTTTTTTTCTTTTTGGTCAACTGGCCATTAGTTCACTCGCCAATCCCACTAATCAAAGGAAGGCAAATGCGCGCACGAATGAATGAACGAATGAATGAATGAATGAATGAATGAATGAATGAATGAATGAATGAACGAATGAATGAACGAATGAATGAATGAATGAATGAATGAATGAATGCTGCCTGATACACCTAAAGGATAATCATTCACCAATAGATGTTTAAAGTCATGCCAAATATGCGTTTTGACAAAACACCTCGAACATCTTCATCGTGTACGCGCATATTCTTTGAAACCCTACGGCGCAGCGTACCCCTGCCTATGCACGAAAGCGCGTATACACGCCAAAAGCACGTTGGCTTGGGTACGCGTCGAGAACGAAGCGGTGGGCCAAAGTGGACCAGCGCACAGCGAGCGCGGAAGTGACGCTGCCAGCTTGCCTGCATGCGCCGCCGACCTGCAACAAAAGACTAACACGACAAGGAGAGGGGCTCGACCCAATTAAAGAACGAGCCGGTGTCATCACCATCGTCCACCTTCTAAACTTTTCGAACCAAACTTCCAGCAGCGCTAACTACCGCGACCGCTGCGGCAACGTTTCAAGAGACGACAAACGCGGAAAGTATACACGGCTCTCCAAAGAGCGATCGCAGCAGAGATTGTCAGCTAGACGGAGGCGATGTGAGATAGATTGAATCTGGCGGTGGCAAAACATCTTCTGCACTGGCTAGGGCGCCGACTTGTACACCGACCTGTGTCTCGTGCACCGGCTAACTTTGATCTCCCAATCACCGCTTCCGTTATGCCCGAAGCACTCTGGCTGTACCGCCGTGAAGAACAGAAGCCGCAGAGGTACATGCTGAGATATGAAATTCAATGCAAAAAAAAAGAAAGGAGTGGGTCAAATCTTAATAGTAGTAGGTTTGCCAATTCAGATAGCAATGAATGAAGCAAAGCAACACAGAATACAAAGCGTAAATAAACAGCCCTACAGAGGCGAGGAGGCAATCCATGCCAGACCCCGGAAAGAAAATGTTCAACGATTGAGTTGGTGTACTCTCATATGAAGACTAGGATTTCCGGGAGCTGCAGACTGCGCTATATATATATATATATATATATATATATATATATATATATATATATATATATATATATATATATATATATACAGCCTCTAGTATACGCGAGCGGATACACGTTATGCGTGCCCATTTCCCAATTTCATCACCCACCAAATTCTCTGTCGTTCTCGAGTGCGCTTGCCTTCCCTTAAGATCCTCCATTCGTCGAGTATATTAGCGGTGCAAAAGAAAACTGGGGTCGTGAGAGAAATCGCAGAGGAGGAGAGGGGGGGAGGGTCATCTTAATTTCGATCCTCTCGCCGTTGTGACGTGCACAGGACTCTTAACTACGCGAATGTTCTTCCATTTCGTCCTCGTCCAAATGCATACGGCGAGGCCGGGTATCAAACCGGCGACCTCGTCCTTAGCAGCCTAACCATTACCCTAAGCTCAAGTCACGGAACAAAACGCGGAAGGCCGACTGGCGTATAGTGGTCGCGTTTTACATTTCAACATCTCATGGTCACATGTGCATGCGGGGGTTAAATTGTTGAATAAGTTCATTCATTCATTCATTCATTTTTCCAGACGAGCAGGCATTGCATAAAGCAGTGGATCATAGTAACAAATAAGAAACATATGCAGCAATAAAGTTTAACATGGGGTGTTGTGCAGGCCTGCTATGTAGTTTCCATTGTATACAGAATGGTGGCAATGGAAGCAGGTAAGTGTACTGTCTATATTCACTATATTTAGCCAAGTCTGTGCAGCCAGTTGGCCAATATGTAGGCTGGATGTATTTCCGTACCTACCGTATGTAACATAGTGAGTACACGCAGTTCAGGCAGAACAATGGCGAATTAATGCAGCACAGCGTCTACTAATCCTGTCCGTCCAATCCAGGCAATCCTTACCTTTGAAGACACGACATCGGCCACTTCTACTCGGGGATATGCGAAGTTCTGTAAGCAGGCTTCCCCCCACAGCTACCGTGCCCTAACCAAGGTGGCCGTTTTCCAGCTAGCAACACTGTTCAACCTGAGACACGCGTTTTGATAGCTTGGGTGGTGCGAAGGAGGGAAGACAGCAGGAACGGTGTAAGCAGCCCGCCTGTTGACACCGCGATTACGATTTTAACCAGAGGTTTACCATCGTGGTTGGGTCAAACTAGGTGTGCAGAGAAGCTCCACTTGCAGAATTTATCGTACTCCCTGTTCAGTCTTGTCTTTCGAATAAAGGAACTCTCCGAGATGACGCCACATCTCTTCGGGGACAGCGTGATGGCCTCGACAGTTGTCCGTTCCTGTGTATGCGACACATTAACGGTGCGAAATGATGGAGAGCACACAGCCGTGTACTCTCTCCTTCCCTCCCCCCTCTCTCCCTCTCGTTCAAACAGACGCAGACCCGTGCCGCTCGATCCGGACGCCTCATTTGCTCTAATACTTTTTTTCTTTTTTTTTTTAGACCGG
This sequence comes from Dermacentor albipictus, assembly GCF_038994185.2. Classification (NCBI taxonomy): domain Eukaryota; kingdom Metazoa; phylum Arthropoda; class Arachnida; order Ixodida; family Ixodidae; genus Dermacentor; species Dermacentor albipictus. The sequence goes on from NC_091829.1 coordinate 25,158,497, forward strand.
CAATAAATACCGATGTTATCTTTGATGCGGCTGACGATATCCGTCGGCGAGAAGACGTCGCAGAAGAACCGTTCACGGAGTGGCTGTTTTCCGTAATCTTTATTTTGCTACGCAGTACCGGAATCTCCCAGTTTCCGTGGGGTGTCCTTAGCAAAAGCAATTACACGCGCTAAAACGAAACAGTGTGCCAAGTGGTTAGGCTGATCCCTTCCTGATCGCTGTCTACTTTTGTACTGCGCAGAAAGACGGTTTATTAAGATTGACGACCCAATAAATGCCAAAGGAAGGTCAAAATAAAGCGACAATAAAAAAAAAGATACAGAAGTGTCAATAAGCAATTACAGATTTTATATAATAATATTTGAGGTTGATGGGCGCAAGAACCTTACCATGAAAACATCAACAGACATGCACACAAGAATCACACAAGTGCACACAAGCACACAAGAATTACACAAGTGCTCAAGTATACTAAGTACACAAAATTTTTAATGTGGATGCTATGTGTGAGCTTAAAGTATAAACATATCTTCAAAATGTTACAACTAGTTATGCGTTCCGGTAATCTATTCCATTCTCTAACTGCCTGCGCGATGAAAGAGTTCGTGTGGAAATGCTATTCTTGTAAGGTTTATGGATGCTTGTGGCGTGAATGCCTGGTTTTACACTGAGCTGTAAACACTGAACTACCCATGTTACGCTCCTTATGAAGAAGATGGAACAGCGTTTAGTTGTTTTATTACATAATACTCAACTGTCATTTCGCGTACCATTCCAAAAATGCTATTATTGCATTGCTGAAAACAAAATGATCAGAAGGAGACTTATTTTCTTTATAAATGACGCAATCATTGGCGAAAAGCGTTATTAGTTATGATGGATGAGGGCAGATCATAATTGAGCATAAAGAATAACATCGGAGAAAGGACGCTGTCTTGCGGTACTCCTGATGTAACTTCAGTTACTTATCATTTTTGGTGATTTACTATAATTTACTATTTCAGTGGTTTTTGTGACGGAAATAACGAAAAATAAACTTGATGAGGCTTGTTTTTAATAACTTTTGACAGCAGTGTAAACTTTGCATATAATTTTTATATTTATTTTGTAAAGTTCATCAGCTCGAACGCAAGCACAATGAAGTGAGCGTCAAAGAAAGAAAAAGAAATCGGGGGGGAGTAAATACAAGAGGCCACCAAAATATGCTATACGTCTTAATACAAGAACCTAGCTACAACGAAACCACTCGTGGGAACTAGTTCCGGAGTGCTTTTTGTACCGAAATGGTTTTGTTCCCCTTGGGATGTCCTTCGTTCCACTGCAAGACAGGGCCAACGTCTTATGTACACTTAATTAAAAAAAAAAACACTGAGCTAAATTAAGCAAGATAAACACGTTGCCAAATCGTATAACGCCACGGAGGACTGATACATCAATGTGGCACCGCAACCTGTCGTCGCTTCACGCTGCTCTCCTGCACACGAGACTGTCTGCCGTTTCGACTTAATAAATTATGCAAAACGAGAATTCACCCGACCCTTTAATGTTTCTGGAAAAATTCTTCAGCTCCTGCTTCCTCTTCAACGAATTGTGAAAAGCAGAAATGTTCTTTGGATATTGCGCAAAGTTTGCGAAAATAGTGATATTTTCGAGACAGAGAGAGAGAGAGAGAGAGAGGGGGGGGGAAGGGGGGGAACCGCCAGCATCGTGATCACTTCGGACGATTCGAACCACCGAAATCCCTGGGGCATCAAAACTTCTCGCTCCAAAAAAAGTTCGATCATGAATCATGGAGTGGAACACATTAGGTGACGGCGCTTCACGACTCTTGCTACCAAGAATCGACACACAAAAAAGAAAAGTGGTTAATCGTTTCGGAGGCTTTCTTGCTTTTAGCAACACCTATCCTCATTCCGCGCGCTCGTGTAACACTATACGCGCGGTGTCGGACACAGAGCTCAGCCACATCTGCGCTCGCACTTCGCGAAGGATCGGCGCACAAAAGCGCGCCGATAACCGACGCGTGCGCCCACGATCTTACCATTAATCAGATTTCCACTCGTTCGGGAAAAAGTAGTTCGCCCACAGCTACAAGCAGCAACAGCAGTATAGCAGCGGCGGCCGGCACCGCAGCTCGGTGCCATATATACGAGGGTTCAGCGTGCTACACGCGTGCTACTTCGAGCCGTTCTTTTGCTACACACATCGGAATCACTCGGCTAGCGGAGTCGTTGCCTGGGCTGGCGTCGTAATCGCGCAACGAGATCTCCCCGCGCTCTTCCGCGCCTAGACTTTCCCGCATCTTGTGTTTCAATTTCCGCCCCTTTTCTTCGTTCTCGTCCTTCCTTCTCCCCCTCCTTCTCTTCCCTTCCTCCTCCTCTTCGTCGTCCTCGTGTTTCCGTTATCTCCAGTGTTACCTCATCGTCGGCTCGCACGCTGGATTCGTTTCTCGTAACTTCCGTCACGTAAGCAGCGCAGGCCCGTTTCCGTTCGCGCGCATAGCAAGTACTTTCGTGTCGCTTAAAGCGTGCAATGCTGCCTAAGCTGCGGTTAGTCTGAAGCAATCACGAGAACGAACGCCTTAGTGAGTGCGTATTCCTACGCGGAACATTTCGAACGCGTCGATGGTCGTCTGCTGGTGAGAAGCGGTAAGCAGACGAAGAACTGAAACGCTGAAACGCGAACTCGGATTGAACAAGAGCGCGTCTTTATTTTTCTGAATTGTCCTCACGAGGTAGAAACGGATGATGTCCTATAAATGAAGGCCTTGACGCCACTGGTTATATTCTTTCCTCGCTTTGAAAAAAATGTGTACGCTAGACGGAGACAAAAATAATGAAGGGAGCAGGTTTGCGTGTGCCATTGAAAGAGGCACAACGCCTCCTTACATAAAGCATGGAGGAACTGAAAAGAAAGTGAAGTTATGAACGTCGAAGCAGGAGACGGTATACGAAATAGTCAACGCATACACCAATCGTTTATAAAATTTCAAAGAAACAATAAAACAAAATACACAATAATACGGAAGTGGGATACCACTTCAACACTATGCAATTCACTCAGGAGACATAATGAAATGAGTGGTAATGCTTTCCGCTCGGTGATTGTCCTTGGAAAAAAAGGAAAATTTGCATACATTGGTGCGTGCGAAAAGCGAAGCATCGTGAGCCTAGCGAGCTTCCTCCTCTCTGAGAGTCACAGACGAGGAAGCTTCCTCCTCTCTGGCAGGGAGGTTAAACGGAAGATAGCTAGTCGATATAGGTTTTGACTACACTGAGAGACTGGAGCTGAAGAAGGGGTTTTCTATATACTCGGTCTTCATCACCTTTACCGAAAACTTCCTGTCTCGTCTCCAAATATTTCCTGAAGTTAGCTATCTGGAAAAGGAGGCCTCGTCTGAGGCAAGCTTACTTCAAAGGAATAACATGTTTTCTACCATAGAAGAAAGATTGAAGGAACCCGATGCTGTCGACAGCAGGCTATCCAATGTTGAGGCCTGTCTTGACGAAAGAAGAGAGGGAAATAGATGCTCTCAACCGGAAGGCTTATTACCTATGAAATCAGTCCAGGCGAAATAACTTTATAATGAGAGGAATTAAAGAAGACGGGAGAGAAATTGACGCTATTTCGATGGAAAAGATGAACGATGCGTTTAGTGGCATTTTGAAACTTAAAATAACTACAGGACTGAAAGTAGAGACCATCCCATCATATTATTAAGGGTGGCTGACTTTAAAGGTAAATAAAAAAATTACGTCATTGTCCTAAACTTAAGGGAACTTCCTTGGGCTCTATATACAAAGCCCACCTCCACGCATTACAGCTTCCAGAACGCTGCACGTATGCGCTTCTCGATATCAACGTCTCGATATCGGCGGAAGTTGCGCAAACAGAAACGGGTGTGTTATTTAAAGCCCACGGAGAATGTGTACTATAGTTTATATGCATCACACATTACGCCCGATAGCCGCAGAGAGAGACCTAGATAAAGACAGCCGAAACCATCTATCAGAAATCGAGACCGATGTTAGCTGTTGGAGCGTGTCGAATAACTGTCAGGAAAAAAAAGCGGCCGCGGGTGCAAACGCGCACAATGCCAGCGCCTCCTCTTGTTTTGCGAAGAATCACGACTTAACGATTAATTATCTCGCCCGCGTATCGCCTTTGTTTGGATCAGAAATGAAAACTTAGTGGTGGGATGCCCGTATCTGAATCGATCTTAATTACTCTCAAGAGGCTGGCTGCATTGCACAGCTTAACATGACCCAATATTTAAAATGGGCGTTCGGGGGGAGCCCATTAAAGCGCTCTAATGTTCCAGCAGAATTGGACGACGAAACTGGTTACTGTAGGAGAAAAAAAAAATAGGCCATAAACCGTTCGATCTTGACGATTATGTATGTCACGCAAAACTTTTCTGAAGGGTATCGCCGACGCAAATATGTGCAAAGAGTGGCGCCGATGGTAAGACGGCAACGGTGCCACGACAACGTGATGCCGATGCAGGAACGATGCCGATGGGATGATGATGTTAAAGTGATTGCAATGGTATGACAACGATGGCATGACAACGGCGCCATGTTGGTATGGGAGCTTTCGTCAGCGCTCCCATGCATCAACAGCGGCCATGGGCCGCCTTAATTCGCACTACATCCAGTGTTTGTTTGCACTGAGCCTGATACTGGCCTATCGGGCCGCCTTATTGGCACGTACTTGCGTCTGGCTTTGCTTGTCTTCTGACCTTGGTTCCCCACTGGGAAAAGAAATATTTCTTATTAAAAGAAATGAAGGAAGACTCGCGGTTTCCCCCTTGACACGTCTCAGCGACTGTAACCCGATAGCATTACGGCATTCGGTCATCATTTGATGCCCATTTGTTTACATCCGCGTGTCCTGGCACGCCCATGATTATCCGCGAGCTCTTACCACCTTGTCACCTACAGATGTCACCTACAAACACTTAACAACCTCGACATACAGACGCTGCTTGTACCTAGGGGGCGCGGGATATTGTGACCTAAAAACGGTTTAACCACCCAGAAACAGTTATAAGGCACAAAGGCAAGGAGTCTGTGTGTACATAACAGCAGTTGGACGGCCAAAACACGGGATCAACACGGGATTACAATTACACGGGATCACAATTAGGTTGTCATTCTTGCTACGTGTTCAGCATTCCAAGCATAACAAGGAGACATTTCGAGCGTTTTTACCAGGATTGGCCTACCTATGGCTCATTACATTGGTTCCAGGATCGGCCGACCAGTAGTAATAGAAGAAAAAAAAACGCCACGTTAAATTAGATCATCTACCAGTAGAATTAAGCGTGCCAGTAAAAAACAGTATCTACCACGGAGACAGTCTGATAACCTGCTGTGGTTGCGCAACCACTACGCCCATCCATTATCAATGTCTATCATGAGTTATCATAAAGCTCCGTCACCGTTACTCACGTCACGCGATTCGTAACAAGGTTCGAGTTCTTCCAAACAAAAGTATAGCATCTAATGTGAAATTGTGAAGCATAGAATTTATGAAAGCCAGAGCGCTTACCTCTCGAAACAAGCACAATTTTTATCTTATTTTTTTATTTTCTGTCGCCTATAGTTAGGGCTCTAACTACGACTGGAACGAAACAACTAGACCAGACGGCTAGTCAGTACATTGGCTGCTCTTACGACTGCCATGCGTTGGAAACGCGCACGATATTGACAGCCAAAATCGGCGCTCAGACGTGTTTAAGGCTTTCTTGGGACGTAACCTCGACGAGCATATTCCGGGACCGCTCGAACAATACGGTTTCCACGAGGAAAACGCGGCAAGGCCCATCTCACGATTCCATGATTCTTTTGGTCAGAGCGATTCTACGCACTGCTGACTACTCTGAATGAGATGGAGAAACTTGAAGCAAAAGCACGCTGCCATGAACCGGACGCGTTTCCAGACCAGCGGGGCGAAGCCAGAAAAAAAACCGAGTTGGTTGGTTTAGGTTTGGTTACGCTACGAGCGAGGAAAGGCATTGTTGCGGCTGGTGCGATGTGGCGCTTGTATTGTCAGTGCCCGTGCCTCTTGAGAACAGCTGGAGCGGTGGGTGGGGATACCGGACAAAAAATAAAATAAAAAGAATAAGAAGGAGCAAACATGTGGTATTGTTATGCGTGAAAAGGACACGGCCAAACAAAGGGCACCCCGCCGATTCGCTCTTTTTCCGCGGCCGTCTCACACGAAGCAATTTCGCTTTGCCATTTCACGCTGTACGGCGCTGTTTTCTGGCCGAGAATCATCATAGCGGTCACTCTCGGAAGGACTCTGTTTTTTTTTTTTTTTTTCCATCAGCCCGTAGAGATGGAAAACAGTAAGCCAGGAGTTGAAGGGACCGCTCACGCGAAGCTCGCTTGCTTGTCACAGCTTTTTTCCCGGAGAATCGATGCGGTGGAAGGCGCTTTGGGCTGCCGGAAGAACGCTTCTCGCGGGTCGGGCGAACGTGCGAGTCATATACAGCGAGACACGAGGGCGCCTGGGAACCTGGGTATGCGGCACGCACAACAAGCACGGTATACGCGGTGTGCACTGCAGATCGGTTGCCGGTCCAACGCTGGCGCGCATGCGCCCTTAGACGGTTTTCTTTTCGGGGGGTCTCTCGGCAGCGCCGCGTAATTTAGACTACCAGGAAACATTTCGCAGTAGTGAGCGTTCCCATTACCAAATAGCGCCCACATTTCATCAATGATATGTGCAAAATAGTCATTTGTGTTGCGCAAAGAAGATCTAATCTCAGTCCTATCGCTGAATTTAAAGCTATTTGCTCCTCGGGCGAAACAAACTAAATAGCCGCTCGGGTGAACACCCGTGTAGCATGCATTAGGTGCACGTCAAAGAACGCCATGTGGACAAAATTCACTCGGTGTCCCCCACTACGGCGTTCGTGATAATCATATCGTGGTTAGAAGGTTAGCCAACATGACTCCTTTCTGGTTAACCCCCCTTCCTTCTATATTTCCTCCTCCACCTCCTCCTTCTACTTGCGTAAATGCAAGAAAATACCCTACTGCCCATACCTTTCATTGCTGATGAAAGATGGGACCAAAAAAAAAAATAAAGTTATTTGCGAGAGGCTCTTATACTTGACAAGTTAGGCGTTAATCACTGCTTCTCATCAGATAACGAAGATGAATCGTTAACTAGATCTATGAACAGCTCTTCGCACGCCGCACTGCTCAAACAGATTCGCGAAACCTCGTTATAACTTCGCGATATTACAAAAACGCGATACTCGTTTCTCGTTCCAAGTATACCGTATACCTATAACAACGAAACCGATACAGCCGGAATGCGATAGCCGGAAGTTGCCCTGATGAGGTGTCGCTAGTCGGCTTCAATAGCTAACCAGTTGCTAATCACGAACACCCCGGGGTCACAGATAACCGAGCTCCGGCGGCAAGCACTATACAGCTTTGAGATATGGCGCCGTCTCGAAAGCGCCCATCGTCGCTTCGGCACCGAAGAATGCGCTCACAAAGCGAAGATTCTCTCCTGCCCGATTAACACGCTCCACATTAAAGGTCTCATCGCCGCCGACAGTCTTCCCGCCTGTCGGGGCAATAATTAAAATTCGTGACCATCGCTCTTAGGTCAGTCATCACGCGTGGCGGCGCCTGATAAAGGGTTGCTCGACAGAGACGAGAAACCGCAACAGCCTGCGCGCACACTTCATCACGTCACCGCCGCGTGGCGACGTCAACCTCGCAAGGGAAGTGAGAGCGCGAGGAACTCGCATCTATGTTCGCGCGACGAAATGAGCGAAGCGCGAGATAGGAATGCAGAAGAAATTAAGGGCGCGCGCTTTAATTCAATTCACGCCGCTTCACGCCCGGCGCTGTGGTGCCTGCTCTCAATCATGCGTCTATCGTTATGAAGATCAGCAATTTCTGAGGACGCCAGTGGAGCCTGCTCAGGGAAGACAAGGTATAAACGAAGGCGCGAAAAGGTGCTCTAAAAAAAAAGGAGAAAGAAGAAAGACAAGAAAAAATGAAGCAGCAGTCTTAGGTTGACCTCAACCAGGAGAAGACGGGTTCACCTTAAACTCGGGGAGTGACCTGTCGGTTGTGCTTCCATAGTTGCTGTCTCTTGGTTTGTGACCCGCCTTGCTACCTGCAGGTATAAACTACACTCACGGCCGGTGAGCTAATTACGGCGGGCTAATTGTGCAGTGTACGAAACATCGCGCGATAATTTTTTATTTGTTGCCCTCTTGCTGCAAGGCAAAGAAGCTCAGGACATCGGCATTAAATATTTACATTCGTTGGCACTCATATTATTCCGTTTTTTTTTTCTTTCGATGTCTTCCCGTATTTTTTCTTCTTTTGTGTATATTTCAATCCAAACTGACAATGAATTCCATCTTAGGGCAACACACCCCCATGAAGTGGAAAATGGAAATAAAGCTAAAATAAAGCAATCATCAATTGACTGCATATTGTCCGTGCGAATGACGTATTATTGATGTCAAATGAATCGAAAGAGAGATACTGTACCGTGACGTCATGGACATCAAAGTATTTACTCGTTTCTGGTCTCTGAGGCGCTATAAATACTGCCATAAGTTGCCAAGTGCAGTCTTCATCTCCTTCAGAATAAGTTGTAGTCCATCTTTAGGTGCAACCATGACGATTCAAATCACGGGAAAGACTCCTGAGCCGGCGTAGCTCGATAAACTTCAAAAAAAAAATGCGCGTTTTAACCTACCGGAGCTGCAGAGTGGCTAATGAGGGACGTCGCAGCATTGGGCTACGAATTAGCTCTTGACCACGCGGTGTTCTTTGAAGTGGTACTAAAGAGGGACATTAAGTAGTTATGCATTAGTTAGGCATTCTTCTGCAATTGCAAATGCGCCACCCCTACCGTGATACAATGCTTGGTAATCCTAAAATGGCGCAGATACGAACGGCCTGAAGTTGTCACACAAGACATCGTCTGGACATTCCGGACATCGTAAAATTGCCCAACATTGTCAAACGCGCCATTTGGTCAGCGCTGATTGGGCCAAAGGGCTGCTACGGCCTACTCTGATTGGCTCGAAAGGCCGCCATTACAGAATACGATGTCAAGGCAAGAATATCAAGAAGGGCACCCGAGCTCGACGGAACGTTCTAGAGAGCGTTTGCTGCGCGATAGTTAATTCTTTATCAGTAAAGGAGGGGTGTAATTCCTTTTGAAGTCACGAAGGCACAACTTGACGTAATAGTTCTGCGGAAACCCGCAAGGTGGACAGAAGTAACTAATGAAGGGAAAATGAGACATCCACCCAAACGTAACTAAGTGGTACAAAGGGTTCAAAGTGTACACAACTTATGGGAAGTTTTCGCCAAATTTCACTGTGCCCAAAGCTACCCAAACAAGACTTTATGAAAGTGCCGTACCGGCGTTGAAGCTCTGGAGCAAAACTTAACATGGGACAGTTCATCTTCGATTCCTGCCTCCATGTACTCAAGCCGTTGCCGCCGAATGAATTAACGTAGAGTCTTGGAGAAATACTGCAGAAATCTCAATTCATTAAGTGCGGCTCTGTGGCATCCCTTTAACGAGCACGTAAACAGCGGTGTATATATCCGGGCGTCTTTTGCCAACCGCAACGGCCACGCAACTTTCTTCTTGACAGACGAAGTCTCGGTTTTTCTCAAGCATTCCTGCACTGTTAAAGTCGTGCTGAAACCTCGCCTTCACTCGTACCGGAAGAGGCCGAAAACGACCGAAAGGGAAAACCAGGGGCCGCACGCATTTCTCCTCTCTTCACCGCCGCAGTTATACCCGCGAAGAACAGACGCCTTTCGGAAGTGCACAAAGGGATTTTTTTTTCCTTGCTTTCTTATTTCCCGAGCGTACGTGCGATCTCCCTTAACGAGGTCACAGACGGGCGTGCAAAGCCCCCGCTCACAGGCTCGAAAGTGATTCCGACAGCGTATGAAATACGGCGAACAGAGGAGCTGTACGCTACGCCCTTCCATATGCAAGAGTCCCGCTGGCGCCCAGGCACACGAGCCAATAACGCGTTCTGGTCCGTGGAATAATTAATCTTGCCGCGTTTGCAGAGCTAAACCAACGAGCTCGGCCAATTAACCGCCCGTACCACCAACGTCCGAGAGAGAGAGAGCCGTTGCATAGCAGTTCTTGGCCATTGGCAAGCGCTACAGCTAAGAGAGGAAAAAAAGCATGACCAGCTGAAACGGCGGGTAACAACCAGCTCGCATGCTTGAGAGTTCATTGTACCTGAGACTCTTTGACTAGCGTATACAAATCGCGTCTCCATGACAGCGCAGTTGGAAATGCGAAATTAACCCTGGGTTACGTTTTCCTTGTTTTCATAGGCGCTTTTGCTAAGCCGTACATTATCTGGGGTCATCGGCCGGAGTTATCGACCCAGACGGCGAGCTTGAGAAATCTGCAGAAGTGCACTGATTGACTGAATTAATTATGCGGTCTTACGTGCCAAAACCAGTACGGAGGCACTGAAGGTTCAATTATATGGAAAGAGGACAACTTTCTCATAACGCTATTCAGTACGCTACCGTAATTACACAATACATCAAGGATACGGAGAGAGCCCAACAACTATAACAAGCGTTGTTTCGAAACAGCACAGAGACCGTCTAGATCAGCTGGTAGAACAAAACCTCACGAGAAGCGTACACGACTACGATGCGGTTGTCAGAAAGCCAAATACAATGTAAGAAACAGTCTTGTCTTAGACACTGACCCTGTCGTTTACCTGCCCTGAAGAACGTGATAACTGGTGAAGCTGGTTTATATATACGCTATAGAGTTCAAAGAACAGGTACATAGAAGAAACGCGCAATCGCCCTAACTCTTAATCATGTGCAGATACAAGGCGAAGCGAAGGATTACCGCGATTCCCATAAACTGCCTCTGTTCACTGCGGTTTAGCCCATAGGAAATACAAAATGGCGCACCAAGTTCAGCTTTAGGACGCTACACCGGATTAGCCCGTTGTCAGAATACAAGATAGCCACTTAAAGCAGTCTTACTGATGTTTTTTTTTAATTATTATTAAACACAGGAAATGAAATAAAGCCCGCCCACACTCTTTCTAGCGTAGAGCTCCCGTGACTGCACGCCTTGTCTGTGTTACGACAGGACATCATTTGCGCATATATGATGGAGCGACGGACGGTGCATAATTGTGCACAAGTTCAGATGCGACTTCAAATATACTAAACTTCCCTCAAACGGTGTAGTTACCTTAAAAGTCTTCCTGTGGTGGTAAAACAAGGACCACTATAGTATGCCTGACACACGGTGGTATAGTCTCCGTGTAAGCACACGTCGTGCATGCGGGACTCGCGCAATTCTCTCATGCGCAGCTCATCCACGCACGCGCGTGTTCCATTCGCCCGGCGACGTGCAAGGCGAAGTCGGCGAGGGGAAATCGAAAGTGTAAGCGAAGCGGCGCGCAGAAGCAAACGCGCGTCGTGTACACAGTTTCAACGCGACTGCTTTGTTTGCTCTGCAGAATCAATCGGCACGGAACCGGCCGCCCAGAGGCGCGCGCTGGTTACCATGCCGGCGCATACATTTGCATGCTGGATCGAGTGCGGAGCGCGCGCATCAGCGAAGGGGAAACACAGAACGTGTATGTTGTCATGGACCATCACGTGCGCACACCTAGACACTGCGAATTAGGCTGGCGTTGGCGGCGTCATTCAGCCGGCACTAAGAAAACACGGGCTAGACTAGTACGACCAGATTGCACCAATACAACGACCACTATAGACAACAACAGCTGAACAACGGCCAATTAACGGCAACGGCCAAACCAGTCACAAGCACGCCGACCCATACAACGATACCAGTTGACAGCTAAGGCGAGATTTCAGTCTCATCCATTAAAGCGTACATAGCAGGAACCCGTGTTAAACTTCATCGGAAAAGATCCTCTATACGATGAAGCACCAGACAAATATGCGTGTGTTCGTGTGTAGCCTATATATGTCATGTCCTATCTACAGGCTGCGATCGACGATTAGTTGGAACTCGGTGACGCGTTTAATACGAGACGGCACTTTATGCGAAGAACTAAGCGAAAACGAAATTTACAGGCAACGTGGACATTTGAAATGATAAACAGTAGAAATGCCGCTGGATGAATGTTGCTACGACAATCGTTGCTGCCCTGAACGTGGCCTCCGAGATCGCAGCTAAGCCCTGTGGAATACAAGTGCGTTTAACGAGACGTTGCGCCCATATAGCTTCCGTCCTTGTTCAACCACTGCAGGGGAGGTATTCTGTAAGCGTCCACGTAGTGGACTTGTCCATTTCGTCGGCTGTTGAATAGCGGACTGGCTGGTCTGAGGTGCGCTTTGGCAGGAGCCGTACGCCAACGAGCGCTTCAGGAGCAGACGACATGGACAAGTCCACTACAGGTGGACTCTTACAGAATACCTACCCCGATCGCTGTACGTGGAGAAGTGGTACAGCACCCGCCGATCGCACGGGCCAGAGCTGAGCAGCCGCGGATGATATAGCGACGCCATACGGTTGCAACACCAGCGCTTGATGAAAACTTCAACGTCTCCCGTCGCTCGCGGCCGCCAAGGCGTCGCTCTAATTACAGCGTGCGCGTCGCGCGCACCGCTTCCACCTCCCCGACCCCGTGCGGATGCCCGCGATACGTTACACGGTTTCGCGACGGTAAAGCTCGCCTCCATGGAACGACCGGTAATTACCGGGACTGCAACGTATACGCACGGGCAGCCTTCGTGTCAATGACGGCCCTCGGCTTACAGCCGAGCTTGCGTGTTAGGTCGGACAGCTCGCGGACTAAAATATGCGCCGGCCGGTGCGATACGAGACTGGGAGAGCTGCGGCTGCGCCCAGTTTTGAATAATGTGGAAGCGACTGCGCGCAGTCACTGTATACGCGCCAGCGATCCTGCAATTCGCGTCGTATAAGACGCTACCTGGTGTCTACATCGCACGCGAATTTGAGCGAATCAAGTGTACCAGATAAATAATGACCCCTTGCGCTTGCCTATCCTATGCTTGAAATTACGGACGATGGAACACGCCCGAGGGGTTCATTGTGTGGGCAGCGCGCAGCTATAGCGCAGCGAACGCCCGGAGCGGTCAAGCGCGAGAGTTGATGGCCGCCTTCCACGAGTCGCCTGAACGGATGACTATAACATGGGAAACGATGCCCTACAATGGAGTGTCAAGGCTCATTCATCACATCGGCGAATGACTACGGTCGCGCGACCGGTCACAAATGGTCGCGAATGGTCGCTTGTCTCGAAAAGCGACTATATTGGGGCCAGTCGCTCACTCCTCGACTTTCAGTAACGCGATCGTGGTCGCAAAACTGCTTAACCAATCAGTGGCGCGTCGAAAGTTATGTTTGGACGTGTTCTAACCTGGCGTCCTTCCGCGTCGCGCCAAATACAGAGTCCACGCCACCATGGCAGACTACACGAATGTAATTGGTGTCTTGCCTAGTCGCAGCATCTTCCAGCAACGTGTCGAATGTACCTCTGGTTAACCTCCCTGCTTTTTTCTGCATTCTTTTTCTCTCTCTCTTCTCTCTTGAGTGTACGCCGAAAAGAAAGAACAAAAATTATCCACCGATCCCCACGCAACGCGGACTAGAAATTGCAACTTGTTCTCGATAGTACTATTCGTCAGGCCCGTGGCGCTTCGGGCGGCAGGCGGCTTGCTTGGCCCGTCACTAATCGCGAACAGAAGCACGGGCGCGCCCAGTAGAGTCACTTTCTCTTCAGACGCTTCTGCGCTGCCACAGCTGACACCACGGCCGACCACGTCAGCACAGCTAGCGACGACGTCTTCCTCTTCGCTTCAATCAAAAACCATGGCTGTTGCCGGAACGCGAAACCAGCGCAGTGCGCGTGAACTGCGTAGGCATAGACGTAGACCCCTAGACCCCTACGTAGACCCCTACGTAGCCACCCTAGAGTTCTCGCTGAAAACGATAATCTCGGCGATTACGAGTTCCAAGTCGGGCGCGGGCGGGCTTGTCGGTGTGAGCATCAGGCGCCTTCAGTCTCATTTTGGTCGCCAGTTGCAAATGGTCGCACAACCTCCTAGAGTCGCCGGTGTGATTGAACCTTTATATTCCAAAACTGGGATATAAGAGAGTAGGCAAGAGGGATGGGGAAGAAAGCGAGTGAAGAGTCATGATGGCGATGAAGGTAAGGAAGTACGTATATACAAATCATATACGTTGACGCATAGTGAAGTCGTTAGTCAAGTCTAGTAGCTCGGCATCTCCCTGTCTTCCTTCCCTACCTCTCTCTAGTAGCAAGTACAAAAAAGAAGAAGAGAGATTATCGAGGCTCTACCAACTTTTGTTACTTTCGCGCGGTCGCCGGACAAACGCAAAACATGTTTCTGGCATCTGACAGTGTTCACAATCTCTGCCCATGTCAGTGCAACTTATTGTGTATAACACCCAGTGAACGCGACACCAGGGCAGATCCGACGCGCTGCATCTATTTCGTTTCGTCTGAGCTGGTGAAAAAGGTAACAGGGTGAAATGGACTAAAAAAGAATGCCTCTGGATTTCAAAAAAAAAAAAGAAAAAAAATAAGAAATATGCAGTATCCGCCTACGATGATAGCAAATTTAAGCGATAGCGGAACGCTTCAAGAGAGGTTTTCGCTTTATTAAAGGAATTGTTCGCTTCACGGCGCGCATTTGTCACATTGATGATATTTAGGTGGCGTTTGTTCTTTCATTCCATAGTCGCGTAGAGAACAGAGCCCTTAACCAGCAGAACTGTGGCGGTAGCACAGGTGGACAGCAAGTCTGCACGACTCGAAACCTTCGAGCAAGTTGCGTTCGCCCACGAACGTACACTGGCGCCATTCCTCCCACCTGCGACCAGCAAGCTGCGAGCGCCAGCCACCGACCACGAGCACGGTCGAAGGAGCCAACGAAGGCTATTCGTTTTACAAGACGCAGAGCGCATCGACACCCATACACCGAGCAAGCCGCGAGCGCTCAGTATGCCCCCGCGCGAGTACAGAATATCACGTGCAGCTCAAACTCGCGCTCCACACAAAGTAGACAAAACTTACCCTGTGCGAAGCCTCAATAAATAAGAGAACGCACAAGCAGGAAGCAAATTAGAGGCTGTTTCAATATACTGTCCGATGAAACTGAGCTTCCCAGTAAAGAGTAAGTTTGCCGACAACTACCCGCGGGCCACTGATGATGAGGTGCGAAAGCACGTCTGTTCAACAGCAACCGAAAATGGCACAAGTACTCCAACCACGAATGAACGATGGCCTACCTACACGCGGGGACGACTATTTAGGATCTGCACGACGCCATTAGTTTGTCGGCACTCGATAAGAAGGCGTTACGCCAAAGCGTGTGAAGTTGAACAGACCGATTACGACGCGTTTTTTTTTTTTTTTAACACTACGAAAACCAGGCTGGCGTCAGGTGTGCGCTGAAAATGAATGATCTGCGAACCTAGCACGTGTTCTCAGCTTTATATTTCTTCACGCTTCAACTAACTCCATCTTCTTCTCACTTACCCCTCGCTTGCGCCAGGTGATTCCATCAAATGGCGTCTCATTCTCTCGTCACTACAAATAATCTGTTCTACCTTGTTAAACATCGGTTGCTCTGGAGAGGCTGACGTAGACGAGTGCCTCGGTTACTCAATTTCTCTATTGCTTATAGCTAAAATAAATAATACATAAGTAAATTGTGAAGAACTTCAGCCCAGCTCGAAGAAGCGGTGTGTCCGCTGCTCCCGCAGCAAGGGAGAAAACGATTGATTAGCTCAAGCCCTCCTGCTCCGTGCAACCTGGCGACTCGCTGTAGCTCTCCGACCACATAAATAAACATTCTTACATCCGCTTAGACTGGGTAGCGGTGCTTGCTTATGTGAAAAATACAACGACGAATGAACCAATAAAGAGAACAACGCCGTAACGTAGAGTTCACCTGACGTCAGTACAAGTCGCTCATATAGTCCGAACACACAGCTCGCTTTGAGTCCACCTAAAAATTATTTGCACACTAATGGTGTTCCAATGATGTAACTTCGAAATCGAATCGAATACAAATATCGGGGAAAGAACGACGACCGAATACAGAATAGAATATCGAGTATTTTCCAAATTCTAAAGCAACTACAAATATCAAGTACGCGAAGAGTCCGTAGACTTAAAAGCTACGGAAATTTTGAGAACTGTCTATTAATGCGTAAGCATTGTTTGGCTCGGCTGTGACTTCGCTTTTGCTTAGATTCGCTTACTTGTTTTTCCTGGCTTATGCGCGTCTACTCAAGGCCTCTGCGGTAGCGAAGAATGCTTAGGCTTTAGTAGACATTTGCCAGATTTTCTCGTCGCATCCTTGCTCTTCAATGCAATTTCGCACCAATTAAACCGGAACGCCGGAAACGAGGGGAATGAGAGCGTCTCAACGGAGCAGAGGGGTCGAAAAGGAACACCAGCTGCCGCAGTAGCGCATGAGGCATTTCGTGAGGGGATGTGAATCGCCCTGCTTCCATGTTACCGTCGCTGTCGCTCTCGCAATCCTGTGTTATGCGCGCGTTCCCTGTCCACTAAAGGTCTCGCCTGCGTT
Source organism: Dermacentor albipictus (assembly GCF_038994185.2). Classification (NCBI taxonomy): domain Eukaryota; kingdom Metazoa; phylum Arthropoda; class Arachnida; order Ixodida; family Ixodidae; genus Dermacentor; species Dermacentor albipictus. Next base: position 25,175,122 of record NC_091829.1, read on the forward strand.
CCGACTGCGCCTTGATAAGGCGCAATCAAAACGAGCCAAGTGTCTGAACGGGCTCGCTTGCCCTCGAGGTGTTCATATGACACTCAGCAGCATTAAATTGGGCATTGCGCCCCCCCCTCCTAAAATCAAGTTAGCTCATAAAAAATTTGAACTTGGCCCACCGCCAAAGTTGGGCAAACTCCCAAATTTAAGTTGGCCCACCTTCAAATTTCAACATGGTCCACGTCCACATCATCTACATTTACTACCAATCACCTACAATCATCTACAGCTTGTAAATTACAAACGATCGGTTTCAATTATCTGGGGCATCACGACAACCACAGTATCGAAACAAGGCCACAACATGTTACCAGATGAACGAACAGGAGGACTGCGATCATTACTGCCCATAAACTTCGCCCTTCTGGCTTCAAATGGCTTCGTGATCTTTCACAGTGACCATTTTGAAGAATATACGGCACTGTGGGTAATTAAACGAACGTCATCAAAATTTTCCGACTGCACGATTCGAACGCAGATCCTCTAGGACAGAGCCCCGATACTGACACCATTGAGCCAAGGACGCAAGGACAATCGAAACCACTGCAATTAGCAGTGATTACGCGTGCTTGCAGAGTCACGTCATATTATGCATTTCAAAAACTTAAGAATTACATAGAAATGTAGGCAAATTTAGGTCCAGATAAACCGTAATAAAGTAAAGCCCCCAAAATGTCTGAAGCCCCAAGCGCGAAGATCAAACAAATCCATGTACCACCCATAATTCCCATGGTCACTGAACGATCGCAGCGCCAGTGTACCCTCTAGTAATTGTAGCAAACTCTATGCTTACCGCGTCAACCTGGAGGGAGCATTGCACAATACGATTGAAGGCGGACGAGTCGCCCCACCACGTGATCGTCACGTCAGAGCACGCGTAAGTTTTTAACCCTAAAACGATGACTCCGTCGTGACGTATCGTAAGCATGCGTAAGTAATTGGCTAGGGTACCTGTATGCTTCTGCTTGAGTTCGACGGCGGTGAATTTTATTGGGACTGCGTTCTTAGACTGCTACCGACTATAGCACAGCGACGGGTCTTCCAAAGTCTATGTATTCGGCTCACAGACGACTAAAGCCTCGGCTCCATCCTACCTCCGCTGCGGCGAATATAAGGATTTTTTCGTCCGGAAGTAACAGTCGATGAAATGTTGGCAAAGCGCGCCGCTGCAAAGGAAGCGCAATATGGTCGCTCCTCGTCCCCGATACGTGGTAACGAATCCACCTTCACCCTAACGCCTTATCACAAGCGGCATAAAAGTAAGAACCAACATGGGGGGGAAAAAACGGTGTCGGGGATTTTCGCAAGACGGGCACTCGGAACGTCTTGGATAGATCGTAACTAGTTCATTCCGACGTATGTAACGCTTTCCACGAAAACACCCTCAGCTGCGGAATTAAACCAAGTCGTCCTGAACCTCCACTAAGGAAGACGTGGGAAAGCTCCGTGCAGGCGAACAAAAGTCCAGGGGGTTGGTCAGAAAAGGGCAGAAAAAAAAATTAATACAGCGAGCGAAGAAATCACGGCCTTCCCTCGCTGCGTAAGCTGGGAAGTTCCGCGGCGCGCAACACCGCAATGCACGCGCAGCACTCACAGATGCAGCGGTAGCGCCGAACGAGGGCGGTGTGGTATGTACCGCAAGAAACGGCGTATTATGCAAACTCGCGTATAAAGCGAAACACTGTTTCGAGGAAGCAAAATCGAAACGCAATGCGCCAGCGCACGGCTCCACGAAACATATTTCTTGAAAACAACGTTTTCTTTCCTGTACCCTTCTCCCCACCCTCGCGCGTAATTGGCTCCGCCGTCAGTCAGCAAAGCTCGGTGGAAAAAATAATGCAACATAACCGCTGGTTGTCATGTGCACATAGTCTCGCGTTGAATATGGGCCAGTATTTATTAACAATTCAAGATTTTATGCGTGCGTACTTGCAGCGTAATAGCAGTTGCATGCAGAAACCCCTTTTTGCTCCAACCAAGACACGCAATGCCGAGAATGACAATGATTAAAACACTGTCGCCAGGGAGGAGGGGAATAGAAAGAATAGAGAGAAATAGAGGGATGGGCGTAGAGAGAACGCGAACGATCAGCACTACAGAGCCAAAGGAGCTCGCTCAAACCAGATGTTCTAAGGAATTACAAAAGTGCATTTGGTGCTTTCTGAGCCGATGATCGATGGGGACGGTGTTCTAGTATTGCCAGTTCCCTCAGAACAGAAGACGATCATCTAGTTTCCCGAATGCGTTGGCCATAGGTTCTCGTTGTGCCTTAGTGAAGGGAGAGTTTTGATTTTTCAATGACGTCAAGTAAGCGACTTGCGCGATTTCAAAGCGCACGTCATACGCGTTATACGCGAGTCGCTACGGCACATACAGCACAACTCCTTGAGGGAGGGAAGCGAAACGCGAGCGCCCCGCAAGAATGCGTGATGCAAGACGGCCGCCATTGCCGCTGCTGCATCGCCCCCCAGGGGTCAGGCAATCAGCAGGCAGCAGCCGGAGGGGAGCGAAAAACGAAGAAGAAAGCAGACCGAGGTCAAAGGGGGGAAAGGCGTTCTTCCAGGAGCCGACCGCCGCGTCCCCCCCATCCCTCCCCCCACCTTCGGTAGCCTAACGCCTTCGCGCGGTTCCTCACGGCAACAAAGAGGGCAAGAGATTTTTGGGAGGGGGGGGGGGGCGGGGGGGATCACTAGTCAGCTGCCCGAGTGGCCGCCACGTAGAGTTCACCAAGCGTTCGCACTCGCCGCGCATCGCCGTCCGGCCGTCGCCGGAGGCGTACGCGGGTGGCCTGACTCCTCGTGTGATGGATACGACAGACATAAGAAGAGAGCAGCGACAGACCCAAGGAGGACGGGGAGAAGGGACGGAGCACGCGCATCGCAGAACGCGGCCGCCACAGCGGCCGGCAGAGCGACGCGAGAATAATCGCCCTGCTGCTGGAACGCGTCTCCGTCGCGCCAATTTAGGCGTCAATGCCGTCAGCCGTTTTTTTTTTTTTTTCCCCGACCTCCTCGAAACTTCCGCCCGTCCGTCGCGATTCTGCGGCTTCCTCGAAGATGCGAACGCAGGAAGTTGTAGAAGATGGACGGGGGACCACACCAAAGAGTCAGTTGCCGGTGGTTCTCTCACTGTTTCTTACCGAAGGGGCTAAGGTCGAGGATGCGGTTGGCTAAGAGCGGGGTGCAGTTGTGTAATTGAAAATCGAGATTACAGAAGTGTTCTTCGAGCTGAACACTCGAATTGGCGGAACATTCAGGCTACATCATTACGTAGTTCACACCTTGCCGACCGCATCACGACCTGACCAGAGGGGTAATGGATGAAGAAGGAAGGCACAGAATGGCACACTGCCGAAGGGTCTGAAAACTAATCAGTTACGAAACCCTAAAGGTGCCGAAAATCGTGATTCGATGACCGCCCGTGCAGTCGTTTGTTTCTTCTTTTTTTGTGTGTTTTAGTGTCTTAATTTGCGGCAAGAACATGTCCCATTGAAAGAAATGGTCCACGTGGGAACGCTAACGCTTCCCCCTTCCTCGTCCTCTCCCTCTTCCCCTCCCTTCTCGCTCTCTCCCCACACTCATTTTATTTATTTTCTCCGCATATCACTTCCGGATGTAGAAGTTCCTTGAAAGCCTTCATACCAGATCGCCAACTTGAACGTTCCGGATCTTGCGCAGTGACAATTACTTCGTTACCCATGTTGGCGTAAGCAAGTTCGTCGAAGAACGGCGTGCACCTACCATCACTTACCCGGCAGCCGATGTTGATATCAAATAGGTTCACTGAAGACCAGCATGGATCCAGTGGCACACACCTAGTGCTCCGCGTAGGCGTCCCAGAGTTTGACTGGACTGCGGTACCTATCCATGGTCCTGCATCTAAGTGACCTATGTCGACGTGAAAGCGGTTCGTTGAAGAACGGCACATATGTACGTATTTCCACATATTCTGTCACCCAAGTTGGTTCGACGGCCGATTTCGAACTTTGTTCCTACAGCACAGCATCGCAACGCGCTACCCATTCGACCACGGACTACCCAGTGACCCAGCTAGGCGTGAAAACGGGCAGATGCACATAAATACATACAGAATACGAACGCATTAAAGTATACAGAGATAGAAGACATCAGAATTACTGTGAACGAAACAGCCTGCCCGAGGAGAGAGAGAGAGAGAGAGTAAAAGATGTGCGAGGAACAGGCGATGTACACCATGATTACGTCGAGCTTGTCAAGCTACTCAGCGATTAAGTGGTTTGTGAGCTTCGTTAGACAGTGGGCGGCAGTCGCGCGCTTCGAAGCCACAACTTTGATGCTTAATATACAGCTGCACACATTCGGGCAACAGGAGGTGACTAAGCGCAAGTGAAAGCCATGAAAGATATTTGGTAATCATTTTTGACATTTTCGACGACGGCAGACCACTCTACCACGAGCGCGCGATAATGTTATCATGGCCTACCATTGTGCCTCACGTTAAGAATGCCCAGGTCTAAGAGCTAGGCCTGGGCCAGGAATTAGGCCTGGCCCCAGCAACGAGGGATTACGCTGTTCCCACTTTTCTCCTCCTACTATTCCTCGAGTTCTTCCGTAAGTATTGCCCTCTCTCCCTCGTACGTAGTTTCACCCCCTAGTAGGTTGATTTGTAAGCCTGCGAACATGGGGCCATGGTACAAGAATCTGGTCATCCCTAACAAACGGTGGTGCAGTAAAACGGTATCATTGCGGAAAAGGTGCAATAACATTTGCACCTTCATGAGGGCCGAACATTTGCATTACCCTAGAAGTTGAACCCTTTCACAAGCCGCGAACGGGCACGTAGGATACAGACACGCTCCTTCCGACTCGAATGCAGGTGAAAACCACAACTGCATTTACCAAGCTAGCGCTCTCCGCCAGATGGCCGCAGCGACGGAGGCATAACATTCCCTACCCTTATCCTTTCGTTTCACCCTCGTTTCCTCGCAGGCGGCGGGCATTGCGGACGCGCACATCTGCGCGACGCGGACCGGAAAGAAAAATGGCGCCCGACGTCACGGCAGCGTTGACGCCTCAAGCTCGATCGCTCTCGCGGCATCATCGGCCGGCCGGGGCCGAGCCGAATAGACGCAGCGCTGACAGGGGGCAATCAGGGCAGCGACCGCCGCCCCGGCTGACACAGCGCGTCGCCGACAGGAGAAGAACACAACTACTGTGCAGCCGCAGCCTTGAAAAGGAAGACGATGACGTTGTTGCGGCGTGAAGCGACGTGCAGGCGACCCCGACTACTGGTTCCGCCAGGAAGGTTCATTACGCAGAGAGACCCGACAGAGCGATACGTCCGGTCAAGAGGAACGGCGACCCGATGATGACTTCGCCGTCGTCCTTTGCTTGCTTGTTGTGGTGGTACTGGCGCATTCCCAATCGGTTAGCCCTGTCATTTTGAAGCACCGTGCGAGGTGGAATGCCAGTGAACGAGCAATTATTTTATCAACCATCCCTTGCTGTCAGTCAGCTGTCTCTTATTGAAGACGATGTGAAAGAAATGCATTTGAGAATGTAGACCTGCATTCCTAGAGCGGAAGCCGGCTACTCCAAGGCACTTGCACTTTCACAGCACGTAAGCGCTAGTAACACAGAAAATAAAATTATGCAAACACTGCTAGCGTAACCCACAATATCGGTCGCTCACCGAGGTCCTCATAGAGATATACTAGCTGATCTAAATGTTATCGCCACACCATCTGCCTACTTCTGTGTGCCGAGCTCAGTACCCCATCTTGCCTTTGGCGAACCTACTCGAAGCTCAAGCCCCGACCTTTTGTTCGGTCAACCTCGGCTGCGCATGCCACCTGTGGCGAGAGCTCTCTTTTTCATAGCACCCGCTCCCTACCGAGCCACAGGTACCATAACGTGAGTAATCCAGATATTACTGCATGTTCACAAAATACATGACCACGTACATAAACACAATATGTTGCTAATGAAGTCCTGTGCTTTATGCCACAGCAGTTGCACAGACCAGTGCCTAATGATGAGGAATTATGAATTCACCTTAATTTACGAAGACACGCGTCACACTTGCAAAACAGAAGCCACGGTGCCACTAAATTGACCATCAGTTCACAAAACCTACCTCCCGTAATTCCTTGGCGAACGCTCACTTGCAAACAACAGAAAAGAACGATCACAAACGGGTGAAGGAAGAAGCAGAAGGCAAGAATATTCCAGGATTTCACACACGGAGAGACGTCGTCAAGTTTTGCGTGCGTAGCCGTCCGCCCCTGAAAGGCGTCCAAGTGGCGCGGCTTACAACGTGTTCATATGGTAACATGGCGGTCTTGAACGAACAGCCCCCGAGACATCCACGATCCACAAGTAGCTGGCAAATACATCTTCGTCAAATGCACTTACGGCGCGCGCTTTCACACATCTAGGTCAGCTAGGACAAGCGACGCACCCCGTAGCACTCTCAAGCCTGCGACGACTGCAAAAAGGCGAGCTTCCCCTCCAAGGACAGACTCATCCACTGACCCGCGCCAGGCCAACAAAGCATTTCTCTCCTAGTACTGTCACTCTCAGTGATCCTCCTCCCCGTGAGCCGAACAAGACGTCACCTTCTGCAAGAGGCAACGCTTCCAAACGTATACACTGCAACATTTGCATCTTCCTTTAGAGATGCGGATTTCTATCAGGAGCCCACAAAGGGACCGGACACGCGAAAGGCGCCAAACGGGGAAGAGACGTCTTTACATAAGCACAAGGACGCACACGTGTCCCCTTGGCCGAACGGCGAAGGAATAACGAAGCTAGTACACCGCTAGAAAGGAACCCTGCCAAGGTTCTGGAAGCACTCGAGGAAATGAAATAAAGAAACAGGAATGACAAGTAGAACACGAATACCGACGCCGGCCAGGCGCGAGCGCATCGCGGTGATTCATCGTCGCCCGTTGCCCACGAGGCGGCAACAAACCGCCGGCTCACTACATGACAGCCCCGCTCGAACTCTTCCAGTCCGTCGCTCGCCAGAAAGCCCAGTCGCGCGGCTAACCCTCGTCGTCTTCACGCGCAAAAAGCGATGGGTTCGGGAATGAATCACCGCGGACCCCGGAACCGGGCAGTGACAGCTCGGCTCTCTCGCGAAGAACCGTCGACTCGGCGCCAGCGCGAGTGGGGGAAGCCTTGCCGGAAGATTGGCAAGCCAAGGTCGCTCCCGGCCTGTGGTCTTCTTACCTTCATTCGGCTGCCATCGCTCAATCGACGCCCATGGCGTTTTACGTACACACGGGAGACGTGCTGCGGTGCTACGAACAGAGCCGGACGGTGGGCAGCGGCGCGTCCCGCATCGGGCGATCGTCGCCGACGTTCGGGGCCGAACTGGCGGCCCGTCGAACCGACTGACCGACCGACCGACCGACCGATGGTCGGGCAGATCAACCCCCACGTGCATGCGTGAGAGACAATGTACCCGTCTGCGCCCCGGCGAAAGCGGTCCACGTCGCCGAGTAAAGTATATAGCCCCGAGCATAGCGTGTACACACCCCTTTGACGAGAGAGATCGATACGGCTAACGCGCCGTGAATCGAGAAGCGTATACGAGGGCGAATCAGAAATCCTTTCGCCCCCCACCTTTTGTTTTTTTCTTTCTAGCCAAATTACGGCTATAAATGCGAAGTCAACAGCGGTGGACCTTTCGTGGGCAGGCCCGGCCTTATTCTGCCGATAGCTGCGCGGCACCGCGCTGCTGTCAGTTGTTGAATATGGCGGTTGTGCTTCACACGTCCACAGCGTTCGAGCAACAAAGTGTGATTCGTTTTCTGAGGAACAAGGGACGAAGGCCAACCAAAATCCAGGGGGAAATGCAGCCCACACATAGGGAAAGATGTTTCGGCCCGCTGAACAAGTTCCTTGCAGGACAGCGATTCACATGCAACCATGAAGCCAAGACAGCAGTCGGACAGCCGGTGCTTCCACAGTGAGCCGGACGAATTCTGACAAAGGGGCATCTCAAATTTAGTGCTGCGACGGGACAAATGTCTGAAAGGGCGTGGGGACTATGTGGAAAACTAGTGTAACGTACGTAGAATAGTACGTATATATTTAATTACCTGTATGTACCTTATTTCGGCTAATAAAGGATAGGGCTAAAGACTTTCTGATTCGCCCTCGTAGAATAAGTACGCATCCGCAATGAGTGATGCTCGCGTATCTGCAGCGTAGCCACAGCAATAGCGCCAAGACAACTGATGTGCACGGTCCAGCGGCTCGTAGAAGCGGCGACAAACAAATACTTTAGGAATTACGACAAAGCTCACTTTCCTATCGTATATGATGCCTGCTGCGCTTTTGGAATGATGACACACCTGCGAAGGGACATGAACGTCTCGAAGATGTGAATCCTATGTTCTTCAGTCGATGTCCATCCGCACGGAAGATTGGTTACAACGGGCGTCTTGGAAGACGTGACAGCGATAGAGATCACGCCTTCATTTTAACGATTACATTGAAACGGGGCGTAAGCAGAGGGTATTTCTTAATGTCAGTATGGGACCTGCTTGAACGAACGTCACACCCCCGCATTCCTTTGTTTGTGTGCGTTGGCCTTTTCCCCTCTCCCTGTTTTTACGTGTGTGTGGGCACTTTTTATATTTCTGTGTCCCCTTACCCATTCCCCAGTACAGCGTTGCAAACTGGATATCTGCCGGTTAACCTCCATGCTCTCTCTCTCTCTCTCATCGGGCAGGCTACTTTGGTCCTTGCCTCGTAACCACTGGACAAAAAAATGGCAACAGCAAATTGCGTGCGCAAATATGCAGCATCGGCGTCCAGTGAAACGCGAACAAAGGAGCGCGTGGCCGAAGCGTAATTGAAGGCACAGTGCGCGCCGCGTCGTCGATCCACATCATCAACACTGGCCAGCGTGCATATTAGGCTTGACCGCACTACGCGACGGTGCTCTCCATATATACTGCGGTACTGCCGTTTCCGTTCTGGTTCCCTGCGAGTTGAAAGCGAGAGAGGATGACGGCGCACACTGCAGCATGCGCACCACTGTTCGAGTTTCATTTGACGCTGATGGATCGTACGGCTTCGCTGCATCGTGCAAAACACGGGCCTTATAGTGCGACATATTAGCTTCTGTTTTCGTGTATTCGTCTTTTCTCGCTTTCAAACAAAATAAAACCGAAGCAGAAACTAAATTACCGCTGCATAAGGCGAGCATCATCGCGCAGTGTTGTCAAACCTGACGAACACGCCCGTCAACGGCGATGAATGGACGGCGTGCACTATACCTGAAGTTAAGCTTCGGCAAAGAGCTCGGCCGTTCGCATTCCATTTGTCGCCAAATAGTACAGTCAACAACACAATTTTACGGAACACGAGATCTGAGAAAAACCTGAATACCTGCGCAGCCTCAGAACGCAGCCTAGCATACGCATTTACCGCCTCTACCAGTATATGTGAAACAACATTATGAGGTTCTGTTTTACGTACTGCTGTAACAGGTTGCTCGGAAATTGGACGTTTACTGGGATCCCGTGGTCCGTAAGGTTTCGTGGTTGACTCTACATGTTCAGTGGAAGGAATCAAACTATGTTATCGTAAGTACACCCGGCGACCAAATACTGCGAGGCGCGAGGTCTGAGAAAAGCTGAATGTCTCCGCAAATTGACAACGCAGTCTGGTATTTGCATTTTGGGCCTCGACTAGGCCATGCTAACACCATTGTCGTATGCAGTTGTACTGGCTACTGCTACAAGCTAGTCGGGAACTGAACGTTTTCGGAGATCCCGTGGTCCGTAAACTTTTGTCGCTAGGTGCACATTATGCTACTTTGTAAAGCAAAGTGGTTGCAAGTGGCACATTGTGTCGTGTGCTATACTGTCTGTGTCGCTGTACAAGTTTGCGCCTTACCTCTGAAGATGCAAAACCAATTTCCGCAACCTTTCGCCTCAGAGTTCTTTTGCTGGAAGCAACGACAAGCACATAAGATTAAGCCGGCTTTTAAAGTGGTTGGTACACATCGCGCAATGACTGGCCAGTCCTCTCTCTGTGGAGCTATTGACGGAACGCTCCAGCTACGGAGCTTGTGCAAGCAGTACCGCTGCGTACACACGCAACGTATTTTAACCGATCACTCACAAATTCGGTGGCTGCTAAAGGCTTTCGCTTCGCTTTCAACTACCTATTTCAACCTACAGTACGTTCTGAATGAAAAGGCTACCTCCGAAACAACCCAAAACGCGCGGGCGACCGCCGGCGAGTGCTCAAAGGAGTCAGCCGCCGTTTAACCGACGGCTCTGACACGTTGCTTACATACGCTGCGGGGGCCCATTAAACGTCGCGCGCTCGAGCAGCGCCGAGCATCTACGCCGAAGGCTCCTTGCAGCTCGCGTTGCGCACATCGAAACGCCCAACCTGCGCGCCCGAGCCAGCCGCGCAAAGTAAGGCAAAACTGAAACAAGAGGTGCCCGTCAAAGTTGACCCTCAGCCGTTTAGCCGCGGAAGCGTTCGGAGAGCCCTCTCCCGTTTCACAGAATGCGGCAGTTGTGGAAACGCTTCGGCTTCGCTGGCCATCCGCGAGAGAGCTTGTCGCTCGTCGAGACGCGTACATCGACTCGGTACGCTCTCTTCTTGATGTGTGTTCGCAAACTATACGCGGGCTGATCGAACCCGTCACAAGGCGGTGGAATTGCTCGCTTCGGCTATTACGAAAGAGAAAACGGCGCGCCGCGCGAAACATCGAAGGCGAAGCGACAGATCAGAACGCGAGGCGGTCATAGAGAAGCGGAAGCAGATATACAGGTACACCCATGCACGGACGAGCGAAACAACAAGCAAAAGAAAAAGAAAGAAAGACGCGGACATGATGCGAAGGACGAGATTGAGAAGCTGTCAGCGTCTACGAGGTATAAAGTGACGTGCCTTTAGCGGCATTTCCTTACGCCTTCGAGCCTTCCCGTCGCGGCCTCGGAACAAAGCGCCGCCGCGTAAGAACGACGCAACCGCGAAGGATAGGGGGAGAAACAAAAGCGTGTGCGACGGGATCGAAATGAGAAATACATAGCAGCAGAAAGAGAAGAAAAAAGAAAGAAAAAAGGTATGCGCCGTCAAAGTCAACCCCCCCCTCCCCTTCGCCGCCTCTGGTCTTCCCTGCCAGTGTCGCCCGAGGCGACGCGCGCAACCGCTTTGAGCAGGAATTGCCGGGTTTACGTTAATTACCTCGCGGGTCAGAGCCGTAATAGATGCCTCGGCCTGCTCGTCATCTCAAGAGCCTTGGCTACAGCGAGACGCCGCTCTGCGGTGGTGGTGGTGAAGACGACGACGCCTCAGCCGCACGACTGCTGCCTTTCCGGCTGGCAGCGCATCGTCCCACCCGTGGTCGCAAGCATCTCGATCAGCGAAAGAACACGAAACGAATGGGGTAAAAGAATGGCTTGTCCGTGTTGTAACGCTTAATTATCCCCTGACCATCAGAAACGGGGGCGCGCGAGATGACCGTTACAGCGTGACACGACGATAGAGGCTAAGTTAAATGCGATTAGGTTTGAGGTGTACATACACGCCTCTCCGGTGTCTATTGTGGCGTAGCTGCAACAAGCAGTGTGAGGATTGATGCATTAAGCAAAGCTGTACACGGCCTCAATCATTTGTTGAGGCCGACGTGGGGAGGCATGCGCTCGCCAGATCAAAAGGCGGGTTGGGAAAGGAGCATCCCCGTAGCGTTGTGACGTAGAGAGGCACATGAGAGGAGGAACAGCAGGGAAGGAAGGCACAGCATTGCGCCCAACAAAAGCAATCCCGCCTGTGGGAAACTCAGTGATTCCATATCGAGATTATTTCACCGGCTCTGTATAAGGCATTCACCCAGCTTCACCGAACTTCAGGCTGTTTCAGTCGAGTGCAAGGCTGCGGCAGCACTTGCAATGAACACGGGCCGCGGCGTGAAAATGCGGTAAAAGCCGTGCACAAATAAAGCGATCAATGAAAATTGTGTGTGGGAGGATCGACGCCTAACCGAATCTCATTTCCCCTCACATTTCGTTCCACAAGATCAGCTTCACAAGTGACTGCACTTTACTCCTAAGTCCCTTCGGAAGTCACACCACGAACGCAGAAGTCATCTGAGCGTCATTCACCGTGCAGACTGTATCCGACAGTTCTGCGTTGCTCGTTTCCTGTAAGACGACGTACCCAGGAAATCAATTCATCTCCTTCGCGGGCAATTCCTTGACCGACGGGATAGTTCGTAGGCGCTATACACTCGGACGACATGCAGAACGAGACCCTATACTTGCACTAATTCGCTCGCCATCTCTCCGTTCACGGCTATCTGCGACCTGCGGCGTTCAAGTTCACATCGACGAGAGCCTTGACACCCGCTCCGCGAGTGATTGGCAAGGGCGTCAAGCATGCAGCGTCGTTCGTCTCTGCCACACGACATCGTTTACGATCTAATTCTGTTCCGCTCAAGCCGCCCATTGTGTCCGCGTCACCGCTCCGTTCACAAACGCTAGGCCGAAAGCGCCAAACTGTACGCGGCCGAAGCGCGCTACACATGGGCGTTATAGCATAATATACATGCCGGCATCCTTCAAACCGTCTGGCTGACGCGATAAGAGGGATGTATGTGCCGAAGGTCTACTTGTCGCCTTGTCTTACGGTAGCACGGCTATTCCTAACAAGGTCAGGCCAAAGTAGTCGTTTTGGTGCTTGCGTGCGGCGGTCACGTCTTGGTTAAGGCTGCAGTTATTGTGACGAGACGTTCGACGTAGCTTTTCGAAGGGGCCCATTTTGGAGGTTACGACGCGTCCGTTTGTCTCGTGCTCCCAATGTAGCTTCGCGATTCGCTTTAAGCAAGAAAAGCCCGTGGACACCTGAGCACTTTACTACGAGTTGTGAGTGCGAAAGCATTCATGTGCAATAGAATGCCGCTGAGCAGTCTTTCGAGTATTGCACTGCGAATAATGCATCGCAGCAGTATGTGCTGCGAGCGAGGGTGACGTGGCGTCGCAGCGACACCCTCTCCCCTCACGACACACCTGGCGCGCTAAGGAAGCAGGCCTCTTCCTTTTCGACCACTCTGCACTATAAGTGTTAGCCAAAGCCTCTTCTCTAATACACCGATATCCTGTTCACCATTGATTCATCCATCCAAGGTTTGCCTATAGATGGTAATATTGTACTCACAGAACGAGCACGTTCCACACGTAATTACACTGAACGCAACTATGAGTCGCAATGGTAGTGCAACTCGCTGCAGCTTGGGAATAGCTTCGGAATAACGTTGCCAGCTTGCAACAACCAGAAGAACTGCGCTCCTTACAGAGAAAGACGCACAACTTTCGCCATCGCTCATATAGCAAACGCTTCACGAGGCTAACGTATAACCACGGCTGATCCTCTTAGGCTGTTTACAGTGGCGGCGAGTAATTTCAATACGATGCCATCGTGACCGGGACTCAAGAGTTGATCCGGCTAAGCCATCGCGAAATCCCAGCGCACTTACAGTTAAGATCGGGGTCGCGATACCGCGCGGAATCGTGTTTGGCCGAGCGTAACGCGTACCGCCGCTTTCGCGGACCTCTGGCGCGAGCTGTCACATTCGCTGCGCCAAGCGCACTCCGCCCAGCTCCATCTCCAACCTTGGCACGCACTCCAGTAAATTTTACTCTTCAGGCGCAACCCCCACGGGGCGTGCAATTGACTTTATGGTGTGCTTCAAGTTGTTATCTACTGGTCCTGCGAAGGCACTATTAATGTAGCTTGTATTCGGGTACTGTCCGCGTCAAAAAAAAAAACGGAGGCCACAACGAGCCTAACCAAGACTGAGACAGAGAGAGAAGGGGGGTGGGGGGAAGGGTGATGTTGACTATAACTTAAATTGGAAACTTCGCAGCCCAATACGTGGTCAGGGCAGGGAAGGGATAGAGTAGGAATGTGCGCTCCAAGATTTATATCTTCTTGAGAGGTCTTTTCACACTCCTTACTCATCTAATTGCATCTTCTATTATGTCAGAGCTGTTACGAGGTTGTATCTTGTGCCGTCCTTCTACAGGCAGAATCATAGTGTGCCACATTATCTTGAATTGTCGATTTTCAAGTACACTTCTTGTGCATCTTTGCGTAGTTTTCCCATTACGATTTCTTATGCCCATCGGGCTATGAAAATAACCAGACAGAGAGAGAGAGAGTAAAACAAAATGTGTCAAAAAAAAAGCAGCTGGGGCATGAGAACGTAACCGGTCGTAGACACACATAACAAGAATAGCTTTCAGCGTTGAGAATGTCGTCTCGCACCACATTTCTGTCTTTCCGATAACTGTGTTGCGTTTTCATGAAAAGGAAAGCGGAACGTCGTCGCTACATATTTGCAGAAAAGTCATTTAGAGTTGTTACATAATTATGTTGGCGAGCTTTAAGAAACTACAAGTGCTCCAGTTATATATAAGCTATTCAGGCTGATAAGGCGGCCATATGTGGAAAATATATCTTATAATTCAGCTGTAGCAGTGCTTACAAATTCAAAACTGGTTCTGGTTTGTCTGCCCGACTTCTTCGCAACAGGGGATGACGATGGTCTTCATTTTTCACTCGTCCTGAGGCCAAGGCCTCATCCTCGCGAAAAAAAAAAGAAACAACTTTATAAAATAACCAAAAAACATTAGAATTTCTAAAATCTTTATAGAATAACAAAGAAACAACTTTGCAAAACCGATTGCACTGGTCGCAATTCAAGCAATACAATACAATTTTATTACGCGGCAACTTCGAGACGGTAGTCCCGGTCCATCCAGCGGAATGAGAGAGAGAGAGAAAATAATGCAGAGCAAGGCAGGGAGGTTAACCAGAGGTAGTTCCGGTTGGCTACCCTGCGCAGGGGGAAGGGTTAAGAGGGATAAAAAGAGAAACAGAGTAGAAGGGGGAGATAGAAAGGGAGGAATGAAAATCGCATTTGATCAATAGCTGTAAATGAAACGCTGCGTTTTCTTCGGCACACAAAGAAGAAAATGCCATGGACACATGGAATTGCAAATAAATTCGACACAGCCATATCAGTGCACCTACGTCACTTTAAGCGTGTCACTGCATGCTTGCATAATTACCGCGAGCATGTCGCCACGATTAATGCAGGTCGCGTGGGGCTCGCAATCTGTGCAGCTTCATGGCGTCCCTGAAAGCCGCGCCTCCAGGGCGCCAATCGAGACGCGGTGTAGTTAAGCAAGACGCAGCGGAGAGCGCATAAATCATGGTAGTGCGCTGTGATACATCTACACACCTGGCGAACCCCTCCACCCGCTTCTAATCGCGAGGACCGCGGCCGCAGCGTTCGGCGCGCTGCACGCAACTACATTGTCGCACATCAAAATGACGCACCGGCGGCAAAGCGAAGAAAGTACAAGAAGCGGCCCCTGGCGGGGGCAATTTGCTCAGGAATGAGCACGAAGTATTACGTCACAGCCGGCGCCGTACAGCACGCGCTGCGACGGAACAGCGGCCGCTGTGTGGCTTAGCGATTTCTCTTTGTTTTTTTGTTTTTTTGTGTGTAAAGAATGCAGAGCGTCGGTCGAAGGCCCACCAATGGACACGTGCGGAAACTTCGCCCGCCGCTCACGCACGCATGCAGGTAAATGCTCTCGAACGCGTTGCCCTATAGCTATACGGCCAAAACGTCCATCGGGCCCGCGCTCGGGAGATGTCCGTCAGTGCTTTCGGAAGGAGCTGAAGCGGAACGCATTTCTCGCGAGATTCCGATCAGTCGACTTGAGAGCTGCCTTGTCAACGCTGCTGAAACAGAAAACGTGCGGAGGACCTAGAAGCGTTAGAATGAGAGAGAGGGGTGGGAGAGAGGGGGGGGGGGGGGCTGTGTGCGTCTACGAATTTGCACAACTTGTTGGAAATGGGCGAGGGTTGTTACACTGAGGTGCGAAATTATTCCGATTTTGTGCTTCACGAGCACACACTTTACGCTTCGGTGACCGCGAAGGGCCGTCAGTGCTCCATGCTATAGCGCTAGCACGCGTGACTACATTTTCTGATGGACCAACCGATGCCCGCTTTCATCTACGCGGTACTATCGGTGCTTATAATCTCCTTTCCGCACTGCTCGCGCGGGCGCGCCTGTTAAGGGCGAGTGCTTTAGAGAAAGTCCGTTACATTTTTGAACCTATAACAACGTTCTTGGTAATCTGCTTTGAAGGACGAGGGCTGCAAGAGGTGCCCGTGTTTCTCAGGTAAACTCCCGCTGCTGTAACGAACAAAGACTTGCAGAAATCATCTTTGAGCCTACAGCATATACGCAACGTGCTAAGTAAGCGTTACACGCGTACACACACGCGCGCGCGCACACAACACGCACGCACCCATGCGCCCACGCCGGCACTTTAAGCATGATGATGATGATCATCATCATTATCATCATCACCACCAGTTAAAACGCCACAGAGGAAGGTCCTGTAGTTTTCATAAGTAACTACGCCCACTAGGAAGACATGGAAATTCGTGCCAGAGTTCACAGATGTCAGTGTCAAGGTTGCCTTCATCGTGTCCTGCTGAAGTTCCTGGTGCAGACCTCGCAGGTTGTGTCATTGCAGTGAATGCTTCTTTCTCGTAACAACTTTTTTTTCCTACGCGTTCTATCGGTTTCTGCCAAATTCTATAGTTCAGTGGCGCCACCTACTCGCATTCGACAAATGACAACATCGCGTTTTCTCGTTGGTATTACTGTCACCTTTCTTCTTATGCAAATGTGAGAACAGTTTATGCGATTCCACTGCAAGACTCGCCGGTGAGTACGCGAATACAGTGAGTTTCCACCTCCCACCCTCCACTCACTGGGAAGACAGAGAGAGAGAGACAACGGGTGAAGACTGACTTGCCTCATCTTTCGTAGATAAACCCAAATACGGGAAGAAATCAGAACTTC
This sequence comes from Dermacentor albipictus, assembly GCF_038994185.2. Taxonomy (NCBI): domain Eukaryota; kingdom Metazoa; phylum Arthropoda; class Arachnida; order Ixodida; family Ixodidae; genus Dermacentor; species Dermacentor albipictus. The sequence continues at coordinate 25,192,069 of NC_091829.1, forward strand.
CATCTATTGTGTTCGTCACACGAAATGGAGCTCTCAGCTATCAAGAAACCTCTGTGAACACAACTAATCTGAGGCAGCGCGCGGTCAGCGACCGAATCTATTGCACTCGCAAAAATGCCCATTTCCAAGGCCTCTGAGATGACGAGCTACAAGTGAGGTTAAGAGGACGCAAGAAAATGCGTAACGGTATTCAACAGCTCCCCAGGTTGACGACATCGAACCGTGTTTACCTTGGTATAGCATACTAAGTGTGTGTTGCAATGCTGGCTAGCACTGAACTCAGTCCAAGTTGACTGTTAGGAAGACAGCTTCGAGTCCCAGTGACGGAACTTCGATGGCATTTGTTACAGAAAAAATGAGGTGCGGTGAGCTTGGCAATAATGGGACGCTCATGGAAGACGTCTCGGTGACTTGAGGCCGCCTCGCGTCGACAAGAAAAGGTAATAAAAGCAGGTATTATAACTGCATTTGAACACTTTGCGTGCGCGAACCTTCAAACATCACAACTTCAGTTTCCGGATAAGGCGCATAAGAAAGCGCGACCTCGTTTTCTTGTGCGAAGAGACCTTCACGTCCAGTTTCGAAGCATTCTCCACAGCCGCCATCTTGTTAAGACAGCGAAGCAGCCCACATCGTTTTTGACTTCGATGCTGCCTTCATGAAACTCTATTGCCGGCTTCGTCATCAGTGGAAGCCTTAAGACGACCGCTCTCCCTATCTACATAGCCGCCTGTAATCCCAAAGCAAAAAGACAAGCCAGTGTACAACTTACGCACGGTATAATGCGTGCACATACAGTCTTCACCAGCAACAAACCAATCCAAAGATGAGACGAACCCGTGTTTCCAGCAGGTGTGCCCGCGCCTTACTCGCCCCCCCCCCCCCCCGCACCCCACCACCACCACCACCTCTTTCTTTCGATCACGTAAACAATAGCTTTGGACAAAAGAGCTCTCCGCACGCGAAGGAGCCGGGAATCGCGCAGCTGTCGCGGCAACGGTTGCAGCAGCAGCCGCGGCAGCGGAGCCCTCCAGGCGGTGACACCGTCGCTCGAAGGAAAGAGTGACGATGATGATAGGGCTGCTGCTCGAGAAGGCGCCGAAGCGGCCATCGATACACGCCTCGATTGGCGCGGCCTCCCTCGACGCCGCGGCGTTCCAATAAAATTGCACCGATCGGGGCTCCGCAGGCAGCCTACACTCGCAGCGGGCTTGCCCAGCTGTTGTGATTACGAGGAGGGCTGGAGATGACAGCGCGCTTCCGTTGCCGCTGGACCTTAAGAACACAATGGGAGCCCACCACTGCCCGCAAGCTTCGCCGCAGATCGGCGTGGAAACGTGCAAGTAGAACGGGACGAAGGGAACGACGGAAGGAGGGCTTTCTGGCGCAAATTTTTCTTCAGCGCCTGCGAGGTAACGCTCGCTGCAGGAGCGAGCGTGCGTGCGTATGCGGGCAGATTGGCGTCCGTCCTCGATCGTCCTTTCTCGCAAGAGGAGCGGAGGTGTGGGCACCGAAGGTCCGACCACCGCCGAGCAATACCCCAGCAGCCATGAAATGCGGCGAGCGAAAAAAAAAAAAAACAGTATGCTTGGACGCGAGCGAGATGAGTCACGAGCCGATGGGAAAGCGTTCGTGTGCCTGTGAGACGCGACAATGGAGGCGCATGAAGTGTCGTGGAGGGCCCACCGACAATATTCGTGGACTTGGGTCCAGGATGTTGCTGCTTGAGCGGTTAATTCGGGTGAGAGAGAAAGGAAGAAAGCGAAGGAGCAGAGGTCAATCATGTCGGCTCCCTAGTGAGTACCTACCGCTTGAGAAGTGGGAGAAGCATTACGAAACAGATTGACGGCGAATAGAATTGCAGTCACCCGGATAGCTAAAATATGGGCAGGAATTGAATAAGTATTGAAAGGTGAAGAAATATTCGCAATATAGCCGGACAATCCATCCCCCTCTCCGGGGATTCAGTTCTATAAACGTTGCTGCGATAGCAAGCATACCCGCATGCAATGTGCGATAAAGGGAACCGCAACGCATTAAGCCTCCGGTGCTTACAAGCAGCTTCGGCACGGTTGGACGGTAAGTAACAGCAACGTTTATCCAACCCGACAGTACTTCTCGTCGGGCTAGTTACTGGCGCATAAGATAGCTGTATTAGAAGAGAGCTCAAATTAACACATACAAAGGTTATCGCCCTTACTCCTTTGTCTGTGTACGCGTGAACCTACGCCTCTCTTCTGACATTTATTGAACATGACGATGTCGTCAGGACGTGTCATTCAGAAATTCCAATTAACACCCAAAACTATATAATGACATCCTCTCTGTCTACGTCGTGCAATATACGCCACTGCCAGAATCAAGGGGCGAAATGTACAAGATTTTGAGGATTTCACGATTAGTGGCAGGCCAGATACAAAACTAAACAAGCCACCATTCTCTCATGCTTTCCTTTTGGTAGGAATAGCGCTTACACTGCCCGCAAGCTCGTAAAGCGCGCATTTGCTTGGTATTTCATACTACCCTTTTCTATAGGGCCAAATTCAGCTAATCAATGACGTGTACGCTATCTGAACCCGTCATGTCACTTCGAGCGAAAAAAAAAGAAAAAAGGGGTACGGTCCTGAAATTTTCACGCACACCTGTGAGCACAACGTCGACGCAGCCACTTCGTGCGGCAAGCTATAAGAGGTCTCCATGCCGGCCTAACGCCTATACACGAAGATATTCTCAGAAGGCAAGCATTACCGCCACGGGGCTTTCATAATTGGTCAACTGATCGCTCGCTGAAATGGCTACCTTAAGTGCAGGTCCCTTATCATTTACCCCTTCCGCGAAAGCTCGTAATTTGTCAAATCATCTTCAGACAATAGAGGTCGCAGGGAGATGGATGTTCGAGAGGGTTGCACAAATTTCACGTCCACGAACTTCTTCTCTTCCTTCTCCTTAAGCAGGAGCCAAACGATTATCGCATATCCCCTAACCCGATCAACCAACAGCACGAAACCGCCATTCGAGCAGCGTGCGTCAGAAGGAGAGATCGCTCGACCAGATTGCGCGAGGCGCTCGCATGTTCCAAGCTGCCAGTGGCGCGCGAGCAGCAGTCTGGGAACAATGGGCGCGCTTTTGTATTCAAAGCGTGTTCGCACGGACGAAGGCGACGCGGGGTCTAAATGAGATCAACGCAGTTGGACTCCTGCTGGGCTTCCGGCGGCAGCGACGCGCTCGCTTGCTCTTCGAGAAGCGCCGCAGCCAGGACGACACAGGAGGAGGAGGAGGAGGAGGAGGAGGAGGAGGAGGAGGAGGGAGGGAGGGAGGGAGGGAGGTAGCGAAGAGACACCCGTGGAAACAATCTGCATCCAATTTTAGGCGCCTCGCAAAACCGATTGCCGAACCACACATGTATTTTCTTCTTCATTCAAGGCGAACCGCTTTCCGTTCTCTCGCTTAGGAGTAACGCTACAAGGAGAGCTGAGCGAGTGAGCGGCAGAAAAGGACGTCACGGAAGACGAATGGGCGCTGCGGCGTCCTCCGAGCGCTCGCTTGGGACGAACGAAGCGCACGCAGCGTGGACAATGGATAAGGCCGGTCGCGTTCGTACACAACTTAAAAGAGAACGTCGCACATGCTACCGGAATTCGCATAGCCGTGCTAGGAAGAAAATGACGAAGTCGCAGTTTGGCGAGAAAGTCCAAGCATCCATTAGCATAGCAAATTAGCGGACAGCCACAATAAGTAACGATAGTAGTTTTATCGGCTGTACAAACTTATAAACCCTCGCTTACTAACTAGATTAACCAGCATGGAGCCAGCGCGCGGAGGCAAACATGCACACATCTCACTCAATCACCGCGAAACTCTCGCTGTCAAAACGCTGGCGTGAGGAAGCGCGGAAGCAGCAGCGAGCGAAGTGACCTTCGTGCTGCCTGTCGCTTCAACACAAACTTTGCTGCGAGAACACAGCACACGCGAAGCTCCGAGCCGTCGGCCCGCCTAGATTGTGCCCCCAATGCGGGTCGCTTTCAAGATAAAGTCAATGCGACGACGCGCCACACACAGTGGCGCGCGGTCAAAGCGAGACAAACGAGAATCGGTCTCAGAGAAGGAAACATTAGCCCTTTACTGCACCTCGTTGCATTTACGCAAGCTACGTTACGCACAGGCGTAACATAGCTTAAGATGACCACATTCTACCATGGACTGCACGGAGTCCGGAACAGCCCGCTTGGCCTCTTGGTCGAACGAAGAACGAAGGAAAGAAAAGCAAAATGCACGCCAACCAAAGTCAACGCCAAAGAACACAATGTCTTGTTAAGCATGTATTAGTCGGACAGATTGTTCGTCGAGCAGCAAGTTCTCTTTGACGCCACGTGTATGAATCCTTTTTACACCGAATTCAAAAACCCCAATAAAAAATCCCGCTGCTTACGTCAGATAGAAAAATCTATTGTGCCTCGTGTGTACACTAACTACGGCAAGAGGAATCGTGCTTTCTACGTGCAAGAAAATTTTAATAATATATTAATGATAATGACATGGCAGGAACATTTAAACAAATCAAATCATTTCTAAAGTTGTGGGTGACACGTAATAGCCACATTTGTTAAACTTTTCTTTCATATTTTTCTAAGCACGTATGCAATGATGGAGCACATCCGTACAGAGTGCTAAAATACTATGCACCTTTTTGCATTTCTTACTATCGGATACTGTTTGTGCGAACTTGATTGCGCAGTTGTGTTTCATGTCAGTGTCTTTCCGTATTATCTATCTTCGAGACACAGTATGTGCATGCCTCTTTAATATTGCAGTACGCATTTTTATTTTAATCCGTTGTGTACACGTTTTGGTACTACCTGCCGACTGCCCAGCCTCACAAACAAGCAATGTTGCTTATGCGGGCTGGATATGCAACTGTGAAATGAATGGATGACAATTATCATTATTATTATTATTATTATTATTATTATTATTATTATTATTATTATTATTATTATTATTATTATTATTATTATTATTATTATTATCATGTCCCCAAGAGAGAGAGAGAGAGTTGCCTAAAACAGACTTGCCGAATTTCTTGCATTTTTCACTGTTAGCTGAATAGCGAATCTTTTGGTATTTGCCTATAGGTGAATGCCTCTGCCGCGGTAGTACAAACAGAACGGTATTCTACACATTCTACATTTATGAAAACCCGGAAACTTTTGTAGTTACAAGATTTAGGTGCATTTGAACAGAGCAGCTTTTAGTGGCCAACAAAAATTTGGGTTAGCAAGAGCATGCCTGGTTTATGATTCAAGGACGGAGGCGGAAAACAAGGTCTCCAACGGCGGCATGCACCCTGCACCAGGCCATGGTGATTTGCAACACTGATTTTTTTTTTTTTGCAGGCTGCTTGGTATCTAAAAGCGCGATAACGGTTCGTCAAAAAGGTCTGCCTGAAAAAAAAAAAAAGACTCGCCAACCATCACCCTGCGAAAAGATGTCAGGCGAAGATGTTGAAAGCCAACACTACAAGTGCTGAGGGGATATTTACAATGCTTTATGGCTGAATTGCCCCTCCGGCGCATTATTCAGCCAAAGGAGAAAGCGGACTGGCAGGCTTCCCCATGCGCTGGGATTGCACAGCAATACAACCAGCGGCGTCACACCGTCGCTGGTCGTATTGCCGTTTCTTTTCCTTGCGTCGCTCCTCGTATTTACGCTGCTCCTCCGGAGTCCTAACCATGCGTTGCCTGCCCATAGCGGTGCTGCAACAACAATTAAAACAGTTGCTAGAGCGCTTCTTTCATACATGAAAGGTTAGTGACGTCACTCCCCACGCCGCAAGCTGCCGTCGCCGCGGCAGTGTGCGTAACAGAAATCTTTACCGGGAAGCGTAAGAGGGGAGCAATACGTGCTTCGAATTGTAAGCAGGAACACCTTATTATTAATTATGTGTGAGAAGCTGACTAATAAATGGGGACTAATGATCTAACTAGGCGGAATTTAAAAAATAATAATTTGAGTATCTCCAAGTAATGGCAAACAACATTACCTTGGTACTGTCCAGCTACGTGGCGCTCGCATGTTTTTAAACTCTGGCTAAAGTTAGCTGGGACACCCTGTACATAACGTTGTTAATGGTATATTAATATCGTTATTGATTCAAAAACATGTTTGCCTTACTATAGGCGCGCAAGTGCAAGTCGTAAACAAATAGCGAGAGAGCGTTTCAGTGACTGGAATTGGAGAAGCGGAATGGACCCGCGCTGCCACTCCAGTAGTGAGAATGGCTCAACTCCAAGGAGCTAAAATGAGTGGCAGTAACGGGGATTTCCAATCTCCGGAAGGGAGTTGGAATGGAACGGAAGGCCCCATCCCCTCACACTATGGTGCCGACATCGACGCACGGTCGCGGCTGATACCGCAGCGTGCGCCTTCCCGTTTGCAAATATGTTACAGTGCGCCTTCCTGCTTAACAATCGTGCCTTTAAACGCTTTCTTCGACTGGCTCTGACTCCTCTGACAGCGATGGCCTCAGGTAAGTCCCATACTTCGTCTCGACGATCCCAGCTAGAAGACGTGCAACGAGAGAGAGGGGGAGGAAAGAAGGAGGTTAGCCAACGTAAGTACCAGCTGAGTATACCCTGTGCTGGACGAGCAACGATAGAATGCTCAGCGTAGCGAAGCATTCGGACAAGAACGGTCTTTGCTGGGAGTGACGGAAGAACTCCACGCTTGACAGGATCACGACAAGTCAGTGACAAGCGCACGGGTGCTTACTAGGAGGCGCTAAATGCCAGGTTGTCGAAAGGCGTGAAGTTAACCAGCAACGTCACTGGTCCGCGGAGAGAATTAACAGAGTTGAGGCGAGGCTCTTAATGAGCATGCCTATTGGGGCAAATACACACACACACAAACACACACACACACACACACACACACACACACACACACACACACACACACACACACACACACACACACACACACACACACACACACACACACACACACACACACACACACACACACACACACACACACACACACACACACACACAAAGGCAGCCGTGAATGCACCAATGCTTGCTTGGAAGTTCCCACGAAAAAGCATAATGTTAGTTCCCTTCGTCCAGGGCTTAACATAAATCTAATCCACCGTACTACCCTAGGAAAAAGCCCCTGATAACACAAGTACCAAGTCCACATGCATGCGGAATATTGGCCTAAAATGGATCGTTTGTGCAGATCGGCCGGGCAGGTGACGCGCATTCCGATAGTTGCCATCCGGGGAGCTCCAATTACTTCCGACGGCCTTGGAGTGGCCCAACACACCTTCCCCCGCATACGCACGCCTTCGGACTGCGAGCGTGCGAGGACGCCGCGGTCGCTTAAAAACGCTCCAGAAACAAGCGGAAGGCCTCGCATCGAAACCAACCGCAGAAAGAAAGGAAGAAAAAGAAAAAAGAAGGTTCAATCAACTTCACGCCTACAGCTTTTTTTTTTTTCCTCCCCTGGGAGGCTTATAAGTATGACTGCATCCCGATCGCGTCTGAAGCAAGGGCCGATCAATAGCGCCGCGGCCGCGTACGCCTCCTCTATCCGTCAGACGCGCGACAGGCGATTAAACTCGAATCGGAGCAGAAACAAAGGAGGGGGACCCCCTCGACGACGAAACACACATCACGTTGCGTGCTGCCGCGCCGAAGACAATGAAATTCGCATACCAAACGTTCGATAGCCAAGGACGCCGGCAATCCGTGTGCGTGTGCGCCCATCGATGCGAAAGCGGGAAGGTCCCGGGATGGTGGGGAGAAGGAATTCGGCGAGCCGAAGACGAAGTGCGAGTCCGGAGCGACAGTATAAGGAGGAGGTTGCGTGACCGCGCCTGAACACCGCCGGTGTGCGCACCTCGGCAGCCACGCATTAGGCATGCCTGGGTTTTCCGCTATATGCGAGCACTCGCACGACCACCGACAAGAAGAGGACGGGTGCCCCGTAACACCGCGGATACAAGCGAGGCGCGCTTTGTACCTCACGAGCCAACAGAGAGAGGGCAAACGAGAGAGCAAGTACACTGTCGGCAAGTATATGGTACATGTTTACGAAACACGAATATGGTATGGTATGGAATGGTATGGTAAAACTTCACTGAAGTCCTGAAGATCGTGAGTCTTCAGGAAGCCGGCCGGTGCCACGTGGGAACCGGAAGGCCGAGCCTCTCGGCTGCATCGTGGGCCTGCTGGACAGCGCAGAGTTGGTCAGCCAGAAGGGTCCCACAAAAATAATTTATGCTTCGTTAAGACATGTCACTGCTATAACTGAAGATATGGCGTGTATCAGACAAAAGTATGGTAGATTCCACGAAATTCTGCGTGCGATGCAGATTTGCCCGAGCGACGCAGAATCCAGAATTTTTTATCCTTTGTTTCGCAAACTTTTGACACCAACTGTACGTACTCGTTTCCGGGAGGGTTAGTGCAAATAAGTGATATAGGCTACCAGTATAAGGCGTAGAAGTTGACGCGAACTTTCGTCGTGAATATTTTTTGTCGCTTCTATCTCTTCTGTTCCATATTGATCAAAAGGGAAAACAACAATCACTTTCCTACAGTTACCGCAGGACAGAGAGAGAGAATGTGTGCACATGCACGGACCGACCAAGCAGTTAAAGGCGCTAGCACAAACCAGTCATCCTAAAAAAAAAGGCAAGAAAGAAAGAAAGCACGAATGAGCGTTCACTGCTTTCTGGACCGGTGATATCGATGGCGACGGCACTTCAGCAGTAGTATCTGTACGCTCGGTGAACGATCATCGAGTCGATTCAATGCAGTGGACATTGATTGTCCTTGTATGTCAAATTGAGGAGAGCGGAACAATAGGGTGTCAGTGTTTTCCTCCCAGCCGCAGATATCACACGCAGGACTGCCAGCCGTTCCAATTATTGCTGAATAAGCTTTGCGAAGGCTGCTCCCAACCGCAACCGACACAGACGAGATGCTTCTCGTGGGTACGGTCCGAGCGGAGGCACGAGCTGCAGCAATTTATTTATTTATTGTGCAGTTACTGCCAGTCAAAGCAGAGACATTAGGAAGGAGTGCCGAATACATCGCATTCAAAAGGTACACGTTATACGAGGAAGCTTCACAGTCTATTCCCACGATGCGAACAAACAATGAACGCATGTCACGTGCGCGCGAGAGAGACATATAGCACTGGTCATTAAAAACAAATGATAAAAGCGGTCGCATGTACGCATAACACCAACTCGGTAGATGCTGAAGGTGCCTTGGATCCGTTGAACACTGTGCATGCATGTGTTATCAGGGCACCGAAAAGAGAAAGAAAGAAAGAAAGAAAGAAAGAAAGAAAGAAAGAAAGAAAGGAAGAAAGAAAGAAAGAAAGAAAGAAAGAAAGAAAGAAAGAAAGAAAGAAAGAAAGAAAGAAAGAAAGAAAGAACGACAGACAGACAGAAAGAAAGCTTCCAGTGACGACAGCTAAGATGACTTTGTCAGTTCTAGCACGACAGTTAGAACGGTTTCGCATGTCGCTAAGTTCGCTTTCTGCATTTTTTTCTTTCAAATAAACGTTTTGACATATATATATATATATATATATATATATATATATATATATATATATACATATGTATATATATATATATAGAGGCAGCTAACTTCATTGGCTGATGGTAAGAGGAAAGGGTGTTTAAATGCTTCAGCTCTGTAAGAGTATCTTTTTAACGTTATATTGAGGCTGGATCGGTTAGAACACTGAGTAAGCAGTTCGGAGTACTTGCTTTTCCGCATGCCAATTAGATCGTGGTATATACCATGTACATGTATTTTAATCGTTCATGTTGTCATCGTGCTTGCAAAGGTTCAAGTTGGGCACCTTTTAGAATTGTACTAGGAAAAACGTACGGTATGGTACGGCAAAACTTTAATGAAGTCCTGCAGATCGTGAGTCTTCCCGAAGCGCGCCGCTCCCACTAATGCGCTGTAAGAATTAAAAGTTAAACCTTAGGGCCTTCCTTGAAACGTCTACATTTTTGTTTCTTTAAAGATCAATCTGTTTATAGGAATTCGACACAGTAGACGCATATTCTAAAATCGGCCGAAGTATTGCACGTTAATAATTTTATTTCGCGCAACAAGTTGCGCAGACTTCTTCTTAGCTATCCCATCTCTCGCGCTGCATCTTTGTTCAGTGCAGTCTGGCGCGCTCTTCGTGTGCGGTATTACACTCAGCTAACGACAGTGGTGTTACAGCCACTTCACCTTTCGGCGCACGTCCTGGCACAGGCAAAAAGCCAGTTTAAAAAAAATTAAATTAAATTATGGGGTTTTACGTGCCAAAACCATTCCCTCATTATGAGGCACGCCGTAGTGGGGGACTCCGGAAATTTCGACCACCTGAGGTTCGTTAACGTGCGCCTAAAGCTAAGTACACGGGTGTTTTCGCATTTCGCCCCCATCGAAATGCGGCCGCCGTGGCCAGGATTCGATCCCGCGACCTCGTGCTTAGCAGCCCAACACCACAGCCACTAAGCAACCATGGCGGGTGAAAAATTTTTGGCGCAGGGTCCAACGCACGTGCGCTTACCATGTACCAGGCAAACATTAACTGATACAGTCAATATGCTGGGTTACCCTGCAACCGCGGTCAGGCGCGACGCACAGAGGGCGCTACGGCCGGGTTCGTCGATACGGCGCAGAGAAGGAACCAGTGACATATCGTCAATAAACGTGCGTATTTATTTACACAGATAAAACACAGTGCGACAGTCAAGGCATGTGGGCAAAGGCTCAGCGCAAGACCGATCCAATACGCGCGCCTGCGCTGAACACGACATCATGCAGTATACTGATGTCATGCCACGCACATTAGGGAATTTTCGAATACAGGCCACAAAGGTTAAAAAAGAAACAGCGTCAGCATCACTATGCACGCGTGAGACACATATACGGTTTCGCGTTTGTGCGGGCGACGCTATTTCACCGAAATGGCGCTGCGACACAAACTTGGCGCGCAAACGTATGGCATCAACGAACATAACATGGTACACGGCTCTCGGCGTGTACCACAATGGCTAATACAATTCCATTTACCTTTCTAGGATCAAAGTTTACCTTTGACCCTAGAGTGTGACATCCTCCTTCGGCAAACTGCGCAGTGCCACGCGGGTTCGATGAACACCGAAATAAAGCACCAGCGGCACAACATTCATTGTACGTCCGTCAGAGAAAAAATGCACGAATAACGAGCCGGACGACTCCTCCGTGACTCCTCGTGACGACTCCTCCGTGATTCTTTGTGTCCTGTCCTCAAAACGTGCCGTTATAACCATGTTCCATCAAGCCAGCAATCAACTAATTTATCTAAGTCTGTTAGAGACCGCCATCGCGGCGCGGCTACCCAACATCGACACCCCACAATGAGCGCCATTGTGCAGAGCTCGGTTGCTGGACTCCAAAGTCACATCAAAGGTACCCATTCCAGGACGCCTTCAGATTCCCCCATGTCGTGAAATTCGCCCATCTTTTCAGTTTCGATTCGGTCACCGAGCGGGCCATGCGCCGTCTCTGATTGGCCCAAAATTCAACGTATATGCCGGGAATTCGGCAAAGTCCGGAATAGCTACCTGAGATCATGCGTAACAATCTTCGCGCATTACGTCTTTCTGCTGATCTAGTCTATACAGCTCTGAACAGCTGCGTACACTCGGGGCGCGCTCACCACAGCTCCTGCCCATGCCTTGCGCGCACCTCACCGCATGGCGATTGTCTCGACTACCCCTGAATGACGTCCGAACACACACAGCCAATCAACACGCCAAAGTTCGGCGATATAACTTTTTCCAGAGCAACGTGACGCAAACTACCACGGTCGTGGTCGTATTGAAGTTATAAGTAAAACAACAGCGCCCGTCCAATGCTCACCTCCGAAAAAGTTTCCCCTCCCTACATCTAACATTAAAATTTTCTACACATGGAAATCAGAGCGGCGGCATGGAGGCCTTATGGGGACAGGATGAAATCCAGCAGAACGATCCGCTCCTTACTTTTCACGAGATAACATCTCACTATCGGCTTAGCAGAAGGGCTTATCCTCTTCCTCACCCGAAGTTGGACAGGTCTCAGACAGTTTTACTTAGAATGCTCCAGACGGGCTCATTCCCTTCGCTGGGCTTTCTCAGCTGTATCTACACAGACGTCGATTCGAGCTGTCCGGACTGTAATGAGATCTATTGTTCCTTAGCGCACATGCTCTGGCAATGCCCCGCGTTACCTAACGGCCCTCTCTCCAGCGAAGCCGACTGGGAAGAGGCACTCCGGAGCCCATCGCTCCAGACACAACTAGCGGCAATCCAGAGGGCCCGAGAAAGGGCGGAACATCACGGTATTCCTGCCCCGACTTGGACGCGGCCAGCGGCTTCCGCGGGTCCCCGATAGGGGCCTCCGCTGAAGCTCCTCAGGATCGAATAAAGTTCATTGTCTGTCTGTCTGTCTAGAAATGCAGTGCTAAACATAAGAGATAACAGAGTCAATTATAGATCACTGCATGGGGTTTTGTCGTTCGGTAGACTAGTCTGTGGTGAGTATGATGGCGATGACGCTGATGCGAGAATTTGAAGTGCGCGGCGATCCATTAAGCTCCTGTAAAAAATACCAGCGCCGGGGCCCGTATTCTCTAAAGATGGCACGCTGCACGCACGTTTAATTATATTATGGTTAAAAATCCCGTTTTAAGGAAATAAAAATAAACACAACGATGTCTTAAGCAACAATGCCACCGCTGCCTCGGAAGCGAGAGCACTGCAGGAGCCAAGCAGACGTCGCAGTACAATTGCCGCCAATTGTGATCCCTCGATTCCCGTAGCATGGACGAGGCGCATAAAACGCCGACAGCCACGGTACATTCGTGGCAGTGATCGAACAGTCGGCAAAGTGGGAAGAAACCACGACCCAATAAAAAAAAAATAAAGGAAAAGAAGGAAGCTATACAATGGAGAGGAACAATGCACGCCACCGTTCAAGGCTGCACGTAAATTAGAAAAGGCAGGCGCACAAACAAAAGGACGCTCTTACCGACCCGTAACGAGCTGCCCACAGCGTAATCGACACTGTCGCTTACAAGCTGCGCCACACGCCAGCGCAGCCAGCGAGCCAACCAACAAACCAACCAGCATACCGGGCCTGACAGTTAGGGGCCTCCGCAAGCAACACCTGTGTGCCTACAAGCGACGTAGCGCAGCGAAATGCCTCGCGCTTGGTTGATCACCGCGCGGACCGTCGTTCGACCGCGCTTGGCAGGCAGCCTGCTTCCCAGGGCAGCTGTTGTCATTCGGGGACCGCGCTCAGCCTATTTCCGGGGGGAAGGGGGGGGGGGCGCTCAGTTGCGATGACCACCGGTATATATCGATGCACACGCGCTATGCACACGCGAACAACTCGTTTCGGATTTGCACTACACGCACCGCCGCTGGCGTGGAAAACGTTCGGCCGCAAATAGGCACAATGACGACCTTTCGGTCACCGGTGACAGGAACAAAGTGCTTACCGCAATGACTTCCAAATGAGATTCGTCAGGCGCTAAACGCGTCCCTATAGCTTCCGTCTGGCAACCGGCACTTCTATATACATTTATATGTATATTCTGTCTCTCGATCAGCGTAGAAATCACGCGACACTGTCGTGGTCACAGCGAGCGCCCGCGACACGGGTGTTTGACACGTGTAGCGTATAATGTAATAGGATGCTCCCCTCTTCTTGCGGTTGCGCCATCGCGAAGATCTCTCCGGAATGGCTGGAGAAAGAGTGCCAAGTCCATTTCCTATAGCTGCGCGCTCGTTCCAGGCAAAGCTGATTGGACACGGTCGTATGCTTATTAATATATAACGCGCAACCGCGAAGGACCATCCGCCAAAGGTAGCCTTTCCAACGAGGAAAAATGGCTCCTAGCTTTCACAAGCATGGCTACGTGTTAGCTGGAAAACTATGAAGGACTCTATGAAAGAGACGTGGCCCTGACTGCCGTTCATACAGGCAGTTGATACCTTTTCTTGTTTTTCGAAGTTTTTTTCTTTTTGTTCCCTGCAACTGAATTGCCGGAAGGAATTTTCGCACTTACGAGGAACTTGCATACTAAAACCATTTTGCGCCAAAAACAACACACACAAGAAGGACGACCACACCACGGGCGCTACTTCAGCTGTTTAATGAGGGTGAAAGCACTCGACAATATAGCCCTCCAAAAGACCGCGCACGCGTACAAGGCAACAAGGAGTAAAAAGTAATATCAGAGTAGGCGCGATAGAAACTGCAGCTCAGCCTCGTAAAGAAAAACCGATGTGTCACTAACACAGCTCGGACCCGCTTTCTTGATGTAGAAGGCTTCCAATGTTTCACGCGATGTCTGATGCCTGCCTCTACCCAAAATCCTCGCATCGCGGAACCATGGAAAACAATCGGTGCAAGCCCTGCGGTGATCCACAAGTCGCTCAACTTCCTTATATTTGTTATACCTTTTGCATGCTCCCTAAGCCGGTCGTTCACACAACACCCCGTCTGTCCAATGTAGGATTTCCCGCAGGACAGATGAATTTCATATACGACGATTGTGGCACGCTTTACGTAACGCTGGCCATGCTTCTTCTGACAGCCGAGCATTTGGCTTTCGCAAGTTATGCGACGGCTTAGCTGGGCAAGCTTTTGGGGAGCGGAGGAGACCACCGGTACATTATACCCGCTAGCCACTTTTTTTCAGGCTGTGCGTGACTTCATGTATGTAGGGGACCACTATAGGCCACTCTTTTTTTCTTCGGCTCTACCCTGCTTACCCCAGCCTTCAACTTCTTCAAAAGCGTTTCTGCCCCAGCTCCCCGTTCCAGACTTTCACCTTTTCCGATATCTACGGGTCACTGTCGCCCCGACATCTTCTGTTAATTACCTGGGCTCGGGGATCTACAAAAGACCGTGTCCGATAAATGTACAAATTAGCGGGTGCTAAGTGACCGGCGACCTCCTGCGCATACGGCGGACACATCACCTGTGGCTTTGCCCTGCTGGTAGCAAGGGGCAAAATATGCTCAGAGAGGGCAAGCTTAATAATGCTTCAGGGTTCTATACTGGATCGTTCGATAACTGACAACGAATTCGCAAACCCACTCACTCAGTACCTCCATCATACAGGGCTGCATTCATTTATTTGACGTCCCTTTTGCTTCTTTCTTTACTACACATGCCTTGCGGCTCATCCGCCAGACTAACCATAAAAATAAATCAACGCAGTGAGCAGAATAGGTGCCTTCGAACGCTCCTGGAGTAACAGGGGCACCAACTGAACGAGCAGAAGCGGGCCACAAATATTCACCTCCACGAAGCGGTGGCTCTCGCATCTACGTTTTTCACACCAACGTGAAACGTTTCTCCACACCGGCACTGACCTTAAGGGTTCTCCCCTATGTAGGCGAGACGCGGTTCGTGCGGTAGCCTGCGTGCGTAAAGCTCACGCGGCAATCGGCGCGCGTGCTCGTTTGACTACACAAGCACACACGCGCGACCGAGCGCGTGGTCGTGACAGCGATGGTCAGGTGTGCGACACGCACGGCTTCTCTTCGCCTTCATTAGCCACATCGCTCGTCCAGGGGTGATTTCACCCCACCCCCCACTTTTCGCGATTTATAGAAGTATGTTGTGGGGAAAGTGGCGTGACCGTACTTATACCTAAACGCCATCAAGTACAGCAGAAAAAGACAACAAAAGCGTTCAGTATCCCCTCCTTCGATAGAACAAAATGTACTTTACTGCGGCGCACGTTAATGCCTTATTTGGGCTAAGGCGTTATTGCGAACGACACCCCCAGCGACCTCCCCCCCCCCCCCCCCCCCCCCCACACACACACACATGTTGTCCCCATTTTCCAGAATCCACTAGCAACGGCTGGCAGTGCAACCTTTTCTTCGTGAACATATCGGCTTGGAACACCCGATGGCAGCATCCTTCTGCATTTGCCTCCAAAGTTATTCGCTTTCCCCTCCCTACACCTTCTACCATCAACACTTTGACGTCACGATTACTGTCACCTCTCACCATGCCGCCAGACATTGTCAGCTTTCCTCATTTATTATCAGTACCAATGACACGTGCTTCACTCTCCATGCCATGCTATTCATTTCCAACCTGGCAAACAAGGAAAGTGGCAGCTCGGCGAAATCCTCTGTCCCCATCGAGACCATGCTACCCTCTTGAACTCCAAACCGCGTTGGATAACTTTGACTCAAAAACAACATCATCGTTGACAACGGTTCTTGTAACGCCGCCACATGTTTCTCGACACAAGAAAGCGCCATGGGCATTGCAACCGTTCTTTAAACCGGCAGTCATCGACTGCGGTCTGCATAACCGGCTTCACGTGAATACGACATTCGCGGATAGCATCCTTAGCGCGTCACGGTAAGACAGTCTGGCGCTATAGCCCCCGCGTATTCACGAAGCTTTTCGTTCCTAACTGCCGCTTCCCATTGGTCGTCAATTTTATGGTTTGCCAATTATATGCAGACACGTTTGCCGACATCCGCGTTTACGAACAATTGTGAATACGGGCATTGGTTCTCTCGAGTGCGTTTCGCCGGTGAGCGGAGGAGAGCAATAGAACGCCGGCAGCCGTCTCACTTTCCCTCTCCGTCGATGCAATAAGCCAGCACTTACATTCACCGCGTGAGTCTGCTTTCTCTCTCGACCTATACCTTCTTACACATTGCGCCTTACCGCCGTTTACGTCGATGCGATGCGCCGGACATGCGATGCAATGCGCCGGACATGCGATGCAATGCGCCGGACATGCGATGCAATGCGCCACTGTCGCATTCATGTAAACGCGGCATATGCGCATCTGCCTCATGAACGAACCTTCATGTGTTCACTGCCTTTTCATCTCTGAACGCCGTTCCCACCGAGTATAGGGCAGCAAAGCGTGCTCGCATCTGGTTCACCCCCCGATGGCTTCAGCTGTAATTAGGCTACCAATTCCAGCCAAACTGCATCCTTTCGTTCCGTTATTATCAAATGGCGCGGAGCCGTTCGAATGCACCTGATCGTATTGATTGAGGAAGCGATGTGGCTTCCGGCATTGTTTCCCTACAGCGGTTTGTGCGGCCAATACCTCTTGCTTCCAGGAAAGAAGCCGCTCGAACAAGGAGGAAGAAGCCGCTCGAACTTCGTGCTTCTATTGTTTGCTCAAACTTACCTATTTTCGAGAATTCATTTTAAAAGATCCGTGCGTTAAATCAAAATTTCGCTAGCAACGGTCAGAAGAATTCAACTTTACCTCTCAAACGCACCAAAATTCACTAATATCGACCCACTCGGTATCTCAGAAAATCGTTTCTGCGTTTTACATCCATTGTGTAAAGGCGGCATCGGAGCTGGGCCCGAGCAAAAGCTTCATCTTAAGAAGCTGGTATCCTCTATATCAACCTTCGCCCAATCTGGAACACGCCAGCACAAAGCAAGACAATGGGCAGTGACAGAGTAGAACAAGCAAACATGGGCAAACACGACAAAAAACGGGTGACAAATCATGTATATGTATACGCGGGTCCAAGCTCACGGCAGTTGGTGGAGGAGACGACAGAGTGGACCGGAGGGGTGAGGGAGAGGGAGTGCTCGGTATGAAAGCGCGCAGAGGCAGAGATAAGCGCTCATTACTTATACGAGGGAACAGCTAAGCGATGAAGGTAAGACACGTACGGTCAGGAAAGTGAAGAATAATAACCATCGCAACAACAACGACGTCGACGAAGAGACGAAGGTGTATAATGCGAAGCGGATAAAAAGAGACGACGATTCAAAAAGGAAAAGAAAAAGAAACGCGGCGCCAAACGGTGACCGCGGCATCGTGTAGTGCGCGCGGTTGGCGTGACCGCCAGCCGTTAGCCCCGTTCGTGGTATACGGCGCCGGGGAGACAACGTCGGCGGCGCCGACGGCGGGCGACATTCCCGGAGCCGAAATCCCTTCCCTCCCAGCGCGGGGCCCCTGTTCCCTTATTTTCCCGAGCTATCACGCCACGGTTCGTGGTCTGCGCGCCTCATGGCTGTGACCCGGAGCGAAAGCTTCGCCGAGCCCGCGGCACGGTGGAACGACGGTCTGCGCGGCGACGGAGGCGTCCAAGCGACGAGACCACATAGACCATCCGGCTAGACACGCGACCTACACGGGGAGTCAAAACGCGAGGTCATCCATCGTTTGTTCGACACAGCTATGAGGGAGAAAGTTTTTATCTGGTTGGTTTTGAACATCGTAACTAGAGGACACCAACGATGTACGGCATTGTGGGGTTCTAGTGGATATAAGTTTCAGTTAGCGAGAGTTGTGGGTCAACTCTACGAGGTTAGCGATGACGCTGCACAAAAGCAAAGAAAAAAATTTCGGCAGGGGTAACAAGCTCGAGCAACATAAAAAAAGAAAGATCCTAACTGCTTTCAATTAAGCCATAGCGACTAACCCCCCCCCCCCCCCATAGTCCGCATAATATACTCAAGGGAGAAAATGTTGAACTTAAACGCAACTTATTACACTTCAACATGACTGGCTCGAATCAAGATTTCGCAGAGTATTTGTTGGTTAAAAACAAATCTCGCGATCCACCTTACGCTACTCTGATTTGCGCGTTTCCCAGCGATAATAAGGTCATCGTCAGTAGTACACGAGCACACCACCATGGAATAAGCAGTCACACTCCGGGAATCCGCAGTGCAACAAGCATGTCAACATGCGGTGCTTGAAACGACAAGTCTGGGACAAGGCGTGACCTGCATATATCCCCCGTAAGCTCGCAGGCGCGAGGCGACTGGTGCTATCTATAAGCAATACCGCTGCACTTCCGAAACTTTTCGATAAAAGCATTTTTTTTTCTAGAACTCCACTGTTCTAGCGTTGCTCCTACTGCTTTCCTTGCCTTGCCTGCCAGCTGCGCATGCTATAGGCGAGTAGAACTTGAGACTGACTCCAACCAAATAACTGAATTTTATTAGCCCGACGTTTCGGAGCCCATTCGGCTCCTTCTTCAGGGGGTTGTTCTTCGGGGGGTGGCGGTGTGCCGCTTTAAGCCGAATGGGCTCCGAAACGTCGGGCTAATAAAATTCAGTTATTTGGTTGGAGTCAGTCTCAAGTTCTAATCAATTTCCCAACCAGACAGGCAATTCTGTCGAAATGTTTAGCTTATAGGCGAGTAGCACTAGGGAGCATTACTTACTTACTTATTTAGTTAATTAGTTAGTTAGTTAGTTAGTTAGTTAGTTAGTTAGTTAGTTAGTTAGTTAGTTAGTTAGTTAGTTAGTTAGTTAGTTAGTTAGTTAGTTAGTTAGTTAGTTAGTTAGTAGAATCCCTCATCGCTCGGGCAAATTACCCTGCAGCCAAGTATATGCAAACGTAAAGCCCGTCATACACGGCATATGTGACGGTGGAGCGCTTCCGGTACGATAAGGCTACCTACTGTTGCCGCCTGTCCTCGCAAAAGACAGAACCAATTACAATACGGGCACAAGCTGACTTTCAAAGCTCCAGGGGGGGATCCCCAATCGATAAACGGGCTAGCGCATTGTACGTGTTGATGTGATTAGCGGCATGACGTCGCAGCGATCTCGCGGGAATTTCGGATTCTCGCAGCGCTTATTTCTTGTCCATGCATGGCAGGACGTAACGGCATAAGTATGCACCGCATCCATCATCCCCATTGCCCTGCGGCTGCCACCCAAGGCGAACTAAGTAGTAGGTTCGCTCCGATCTCACACATCCGAGGGGATACAGAAATTCGCCGCTTTGCTGCACTCATTAGCGCAACTCACACCCGTTCGCAACAGCGCAAGCGTTATCTGGGTGCTATTTCCTGCCAAGAACTGCCAAGAAGGGGTGTGCCTCCTACGACGATTATGCAGGACTGACGCGAATACCTTTTACTCAGTTTTAACATGACCCTGCTCTCTCTCTCGCTCTCTCTCTCTCTCTCTGTTTTCCTCTGAACGAAAGTATGTGTAGTATGCTTGCGCGCCAGGAAGAGAACCTAGCGCCGCATACTTTGAGCACGCTTTCTTATATTTTACTTATAAATACCGCAGTGCCTGGGTACAGTATATCTTACGACAGTCATTCGGAGAATGATTGATTAGCCACCATTTCGCGTGCCACCTCTCAGACCCATTTCGAAAATATCGGATGGTGGAAATGCACTCTTTTTCCTGCCGACATTTAACGTTTATTTTTACTTATTAAAGGGAAGCCTTCGTTGCAAAGCCTCCCGGATTTTTCCTGACTCTGACTGCCTGCTGGGTGCTGCTAATAATAACTTGTCGAATTAATCCATCCATCCATCCATCCATCCGTCCGTCCGTCCGTCCGTCCGTTCGTCCGTCCGTCCGTTCGTCCAAGAATAGCATCCCACAATACATATAGGCACTAACGTCTGTCCTGGTGCTTTCATAACGTAAATACCGATATTGCGCACTCATAGAACCACGCTAAAGTGTGTCATAGAACGATGCTGTTTGTCCTCGGATAAAAACAAATGAAAGTTCCGTTTGTGATTCCAGGTTCGCCTTTCTCTGTATATTTAGCTGATCCGTGTCGCAAGCTAATCTGCGTCCGTTGAGAGGCGCTTGTTCGTGCTCGCAGTACTCAAGAGCCCGACGTAGGGCCCGAGCTTGGAACAGCAGACACTTGCCGCCCGTTAGGAATGCTCAAACCCCGGAGA
Source organism: Dermacentor albipictus (assembly GCF_038994185.2). Lineage (NCBI taxonomy): Eukaryota > Metazoa > Arthropoda > Arachnida > Ixodida > Ixodidae > Dermacentor > Dermacentor albipictus. The sequence goes on from NC_091829.1 coordinate 25,212,809, forward strand.
AACGCGAGACGTAAATAACAGCCAATCGTACAAAGCTGAGCTCATTCCAATACGTTTCTGAAACTTCGCGACGGTTTTCTTTTGAGCAATGTCACCTGTATGTAGTGTATATGTACGACTTGTGAACGAACCGAAATGACTTTTGGCTGTGAAAACATTACACTATATCTCGCCTCGCGTCACAACATGTGGAGTGGTCAACTTCAGACCTTCCGAGCTAGTTATCGTTCCTGCTACCAATGCTTTCTGGCTAAAGCACATTAAGGAGAATGTTCCTGCTGCTTAGAGTAAGACTAATGCCGGGGCAGAAAACTAAATTGACCAAACCAAATGAAGCTTAAGCGTACATCCCTAAATTATTAAAGCGCCTGCCTATAAACAAAGTACATACCGTGATATGGAATGCCAGCCACATATTTAAAATGCATCAAAAGAAAGCAATGGTCCGCTCAACGAGAATGAAGACGTCGTTCCGAGTGAAGTGTATCGAGCAAACCACCATATAGTCAGTCGCCTTTTTCCCAATACGCAAGTTTCTTATCCATGTTGCTCTCCTTCACGCGTTATCTGCTACTTTTCGCGAAACGAAATTACCTATCTCCTTTATACATCGCGATGACACCCCCATAATGGCACAAAGCAAAATTCTATCTACATTCGTACCATCTTCTCCGCGGCATCACGAAGATTTCAAAACTACGAAGCAGCGTTGCAGCGCACGATATATAATGTGTGAACCTCCGGCTGAACCTAGATCGGTTGCTGTTCGCCGCGGCCGCTAGGGGGGCGAACAGTTAGTTGAAGTGGCAAATAGAGCGGTAGAGGGCGGCGTTCTTAGGCCGCTATTTCTCTGTAGTAGGCTGGAGACTCGGATCTTCTGGATGACCTGCATTCTTTTGTCTTCCTCTCAAGTCTACCGTAAAGAGCCGTAGACCACAGGAATCTTAGCTATGTCGCGGCTGGAGACTCGGATCTTCTGGATGACCTGCATTCTTTTGTCTTCCTCTCAAGTCTACCGTAAAGAGCCGTAGACCACAGGAATCTTAGCTATGTCGCGGCTGGAGACTCGGATCTTCTGGATGACCTGCATTCTTTTGTCTTCCTCTCAAGTCTACCGTAAAGAGCCGTAGACCACAGGAATCTTAGCTATGTCGCTCGAATAAAGCCTCGTGCGCGGAGGTTCTCTGGGCGCACATGGCCTAGAGCTTTTAGTTTTGCTAATGGACGGTTGCCCAATTGATCCAGCACTCTGCACATCCCGACTGTCCCATTTTTCCTGCACTTTGCACATCCCTTCCCTACAGCGTGAGCAGACACACATAATGTGCGCGAGCATCAACTCAGACGCTGCACGTGTGGCACGTGCGGATGTTGGTCCTTCCGATAAGGAAAGCACACGTTTGGTTACGCTTTCGCGAACAGACATTGTGGCTGGGCTGCGATTGATGTACCGTGAATGTACATCGCATGTGAATGTAACGTGAATGTACTTTGAATGTACCGTCGGTGGCAAGGCGTCACATTTCCATTGTCAAAATGCACTTCTCATTGCAACACCTAGCGTCTAAACCATCAGCCACTGAAAAAAGATACCTGGTTGATTACCAAGGTCACTGTAGTGAACTTTCCACTGTGACAGTCGAGGTTAAGTTACATACCGGCACGATTGCAGTCGAAGCCTGGCTGCAGGATAGGCACATACTTCTTTGCGCCACGAACAGTCAACTGCATCCCCTGCAAAAACGGATACAACAGAACAGGCATTCATGGATTGCTGGGATGCAATATTTCATTGGGACGTACTTCGGCGCACACTTAAAAAATAACTTTCCATAAAGCCGCAAGGAATTCTATTTTTTACCTGTACACAACCTGTTCCCTCCGATGCGTTCATGGTGCTCGGCCTACATAGTTTCAGAAAAACAAGGATGCAAGTACGTAATGTCGACGTCGTTGAAACTTTGTTGAAAGCAGGGGTGTGCGAACCTTCGAAACTTTGGTATAACGAATCGGATAGTGTGCTATTCATTCTGTCTTCGGATGGAATAATCATTATTCGTAAATGCGAATTTTTTTTTTTTTTCGTATGCTTTCGTATAGAGTGAGAGAAACGAGCGCAAAGAGGGGCATCAGATGCGAACCGCGAGTACAACTTCGTTTAGCACGTATGATATCGTTGCTCTCTGCTTCGACAGCTTGTCACGTCGGCATCCCAAAATGGCTCGTCGACACTGGCCTCTTATCAACGCGAGCTTGCGCAGTCGCGAGCGATATCCCCGCTGAACACCGAATTGAGAAACCTCAAACAAAACGTGTTCGAGCACCTCCTCACAACAACAGCCATCGCAAGCAGCCTCGACGACCATTCCCACACTGAAAGCAAAAGGTTCCGTAAAGGGTATACTTCTAGGCATAGCCGAAAATTGCGCATAAAACAGTTGCATAACGTACGCGCATCGACTAAGCACGGTATGCCCTCGGCAGAGTTTCCCGTTGGGCTAGTTAATACATGATGTTTAGAACAAAGCACAGCTCCTCAAATTGGTTTCCTTTCCTTTTTTTGCGCTGCTCTAGTTCTTAGGATCGGGTACGCCATACCACGCGCGGGCCACTCGCGGGTATACGTCGGACGCGCAGCTTCGGCGCTTTATGGATGTGACCTAATCGCTGCCATAGCTCACGCTAAGCGCTCCCTGTCCCGGCCTCGCGCTGGGCGGAGCTCATCCATCGCGCCGGTCGGCGTTGCGCCCCGATATCTCAGGGCCGGCTCGAGCGAGAGAGAGAGAGAGAGAGAGAGAAGGAGGGAGGGAAAGGCGTAGAGGGACCAGTGTCCCGTCAACGCTGTGAGAGCGCGGTCGGTCTTTCGTCCGTTTTACCTTGAGGAAAGCTGAATGATTCGCGCTTAATTCAAGCGACTGCTATAAAAATTGCCTTTCCGAAGCTTTTCTGGTCCACGCGAAGAAGAAGCAGCGTGTCTTTTACTGATGCGCGACGCGGAATAGCGCACGTACGCTGAATAGGGCACGCCGTGGCGACAACGTCAACGAGGACAACGACGACGAACACGTCAACGAGGACGACGACGACAACGACGACGACAACGAGGACAACGACTAAAACAACAACAACAACAACAACAACAACAACAACAACAACAACAAAAGTAGGGAAGACGCTGATACAATTTTAGATACGACTTCAAGGCATAATTAACGGTGCAAGGCAGATGGAGAAGTTTTGAGGAAGAGAAAACAAATGAGGGAGATGTATAAACATATACGGTCGATCCCCCTTTCATAGGAATCGGTATAACACTAAAATAAAACATGTCGTCACAGAAGCTGTTGCATGACCTCACGGCCCGCTGCAGCGAAAGGCGCACGATTTGTTTGTCGGGGACTGCGTGCTTGGCGCGCGCCATCCTGTTGGCGAGCGGCGTCCTACTGCCGAGTCGCTTCGGCCAAGGTACGAGCAATTTGGTCCGGCTCCGTAGTGTATCGGGAAGCCACTTCGGTTGCCACGAGCTCAGGATAAGGAATGCGAGTGGCAGAGCTCGCAGCGTGCGCTTTAGGCTGGCGTGTCTCTCGCCGGACCAAAGTGAGATTCTCCCAATGACGTTGTTGATTTTCGCACCGCCTAGCGCAGCAGTTTTCCTAGTTGGTGCCATCGCAAGCGAAGCAGTAGAGGGCGTGTCAATACTGCTAATGCATGTTGAAGCTGCACTTCGTAGGCGGCGAGGCGTCACAAGCTAATGGGACGTGTAAAACAAACCATGAGCGGAAACTGCATCATCACCTCAGCAGAACCACCTCAACGACTACACGAGGCTACAGCGCCTTGGAGCTTCCGCTGTGCTTAGACTACCGGAGCGTTTACTGTGAGCGCTCGGTAGGGCGCATTCGTGTTACGTCATGGACGGGCAGGATTCTCGTTCGGTAGGCGTAGAAATGCTCAGACGTTTAGTAATAAACAGCCTTAGGTATTAGTACAATTAGCTTACGACATCGGCGTGATACAGTCGAGAGCTCGTAATAATAACTTCAACCAGATTAGTTGCCTTGTTATGGCAAACGACGCCAAAGGCTGCGAGAGTTATCACCATCTGTATCGATGCAAAAATAAATAAATAAATAAATAAATTAGCTAACAAATTAAGTTTGTTATTAACTAATTAAATATAGTAATACCTACGTGTACTCTATTTCTCCCAGTTCGCACTGTCGCAGATTTCTTTGAACCACTGGCGCGGGTGACTAACAGCTGGCCATTTGGTCTCCCGTTTCTCTTTTCCCGCCGAAGACTCCTTACTCCACCGCATCCATGGGCATTAAGAACGTGAAATAACTTTTGATATGCCCTCATTATATGCAGATGCGTTATGTCCAGCGAAGGGAAAAAAAGCGAAGAATTAATCTATGTTTTGAAAAAAGAAAACTACACGTAGTAACTAGTCATTTTTTCCTGTACCTCCAACGCTTTCTCAGACTTCAAGAACGGCGACTTCATTGCACTTCGGTACGCTTTCGGTGTGCTTCTTATAAAAGCTAGGTGATCGCGCTGCGCAGAGTTCTCGCACACATATTCGAAAAAGAAAACTGTACAAACAATAAACAAGAACTTCCCTGAAGGCTGCGCTTCCGGCCAGCAAGTCACAAGAAGCGGTCTGCACCCATATACCCAATGTCCAGCTCGTTATGAGTTGACTATCGCTAAGCAAATTTCGCATCTTCGAAAGACAGAATGGTTCGGTTTATCCGCATTCGTTACATTCTGCTTCGATCGTACCGTGTCGAAAGTATAGCGGTCTCAACACAACGCTGCGTATGCAAAAATTCGCTATAGCCCGTATCCGCTAGGAAAACGCAACCACGACCTTAATGTTAAGCGCACCATAAAATATTAGCATGCCGACCACATTTTTCACTCGTCGTTTCGGCATCACCGACATACACGCGTGCTGTGCATAAAGCGGCCTCCCGTCGTTACTTTGTACACTTGATACGAGATCTTTAGTATCAGCCAGCGCGTTGCGCCCGGATTATATTAGCCCCACGTAAGAAGGCTGAAATGATAAAAGTGTCCAAAGGCGCTATATATGTACGCTGTAGGCTAACCGCAACCAGCTTCTGACCGATCGCCTTGGTGATACGCCATACTTTTCGACCCGAAATGTAGCTCTGCCACTAAGCAGGATAGGCGAAGTTGTCAGGTTAGTGTACGCCGCGGACGATTCCTTTTTGCAAAGTATAGCAGATCACGGAGGATCGAAGTTATTGCTTCCGTGCGCAAACCTTCTGGCGTCTCGTTCATATCGCCGTGACACCGAACCGTGCAACGTATACAAATGTTGATATTTACAAGCTTTCCAGAGCGGTAAAGCGTGCGCAGAAGTGCGTAGTAAATACAAGCGCCCTTCAAGGAAACGAATGCGTTTAATCTGGAAAATAAGAGCCGGAAAGATAGGGAGCTTTAGCGAACTGACTGAATGTTATCACTAGCTCACATGTCCTGGATTTCTTATCTCAAAGTATTCGGATAAAAGCGAATGGGTTAGTACACGGAAGCGTCGCAGTGGGTTCGGTGAGCCTGCTGATAAATTTTTCGATTTGGATTTGCCATTCGGATGAACTTGAAAACGTTGGCGACTGTTTTCTCGGCCGCGTGTGCAAGACAATAAACAGACAATAAATGAGACGAGGCGACATGAGGCAATTCGAGCAGCAAAACAGTACTCGCAAAAGTGAGTAAACAGTCACTTGAGTCTACATAGAAAAGAAGAAGCGAAAAAGAAACAGCAGCAAGACACCAAATTCTCCAGTTACTGCAATTCTATTGAAGTAAAACCAACGCCAGGAATACAAAGGTCTAGTGATTTGAGAATTAGAAGGGGGAAAGGATGCAGGCCGAAATAACCGCACGACGACTGTCTACGTTACAGCGCTTAGCATTCGAGGAATGCAGCAACAAACCGTAGCCCTCAAGCCATTTTATTTAGAGTCAGCAGGCGACGTTTTGGCAGCAAAATCAACATATAAACGCGGTTGGTTTTACGAGTATCTTCGTCAGCCAGACTCATAGTCATTATTTGACAACGGAAATTAACGCGGAAGCGTTAATTTCCGTTGCTAACGTTTCCATTGTTTCCGTTTATTTGTGAAAGTTAACAAAAAGCCGCCCGGTGACTACACCTCGCATGGAAAAATGCGGAATTCGGGACGATCAATTCCAGCAATCTATAAAAAATTAATTTATGAGGTTTTATGTACCAAAACCCCGATCTGATTATGAGGTCCGCCGTAGTGGGGGTCCCCGGAAATTTAGACCACCAGGGGTTCTTTAACGTGCACCTATATCTAAGTACACCGGTGTTTTCGAATTTCGCCCCCCATCCAAATGCCACCGCCGTGGCCGGGATTCCATCCCTGGACCTCATGCTTAGCAGCCCAACACCATAGCCGCTAAGTAACCACGGCGAGCCTAGTGCCTAAAACAATTCTTCAGTTCAATTAATGCATTGCATATTGAAAACATGTACATGGCGCATTTCTCAGTGAAACTGGCAGTATTTGATACTATCTGACATTTTTCTCCTTTTCCCTCCTTCAAATATGTAAACTGAGGATAAAACCGACCGACTAACTGCGCAGAAAGGTGAAAGCGCGCAACGGCCCTGTCACAGGTTATACATCGCAGACATCTGATATGGGAAACACGTGCGCGATACGATACTACACGTCGTTCCGGTACTTCAAGGACAGCACTCGAGTTCCGAAAAAGACGCAACTCTCCCGACGGTGCGCGGACTCCTGACAAAATTGATAACGCTGACAAAGAGTGGCTCCTCAGAAAATCTCATCAACGGGCTACCAAACACACCTGTCAGCTGTAACGTATAGACGATTGCCAACTGCAAATTTTCTTCATTCAATCCAATGGAAAGCTGTCACGTTACGTTAAAGCCTATGAAAGCAGTCAGAAACGGCCACTGTCAGCGAGCTTTGTTACGAACAATCATTCGGGAAAGAATCGGGAACAATCAGACGGGAATGTTCGGAAGGAAGAAGTAATGAGGGGCGGACGTGCTTACATGGGCTCCCAGTTCGAGAAACGCTATCTCCAGGTCAAATCGTCCAGAACTTTTGAAAATAGTGCCATTCGGCGCAGCAAGTTGGATTGCGTCCGTAGAGACCACGATCCAGGCAGTAAGTGGCATTAATCGGCGTTTTGGAACCTCGAGATTTCGCAAGCGGATACCGCTCCCGTAGGCCTAGCGAAGAGTAAAGGGTAAGCCCCACCTCGGCACTCGAAGGTTATAAAAACCACCATGGAGGTTTGTGCTGCTCCCTCGCAACAACACGAAGAATGCACAAAAGAATGCGCAGGTGACTGGCTGACGGTTAAACGGCGCAAACAACGTAGTAAGGACGCACCCGGCCAGGAACTCTGACCAGGTTCAATGAGTGCCGGTGTGCCCGAGGTCGGGTTAAGAAAACATTTCACAAGTTCACTTTATTTACTTTATTTTTTTATTGTTCACCCCCCCCCCCCCCAGTCAATTATGTAAATCGTTTCCTTACCGCTAGTCTATCCCCTCTCCTTGCCCCTTCCCTTCGCTTCCAACCCCGTTTCCACTGCTGACCGTTCATTTAGTTGTCGATCAGCAGATGCAGCTACAGACGCGTACAGCGCGGTCAGTAGGAACTACCTTAACTAATTTGCTTTTATTCAGTTCATTTAAATATAACCGACCAATTACTACGCGTGCGGGAATGCCCAGTGGCGGTGACCGGCAAAGGTCAAAGGATGACGACGATGGTGTAACCGCAGAGTAACCGGAAAGCTGCAAATCCAATTTAGAGCTTTTTAACTATACTGTCGCAGCAAAAAAAGAAAAAAAAGAAAGTTGATTCATGTCGCCAATCTGCCTGCACGAGCCAATCTTCCAGCGCGAGCCCATCGTACAACGGGTGGCCGCCGGCATCTACGAGGCAAAGGATGTACAAACAAGATCTCGTGTCCCGAAGCACAGGGCGCATTTTACGCAGCTTCAACAAGGAATGCGCCGCCTGAGAGAAGGGGGCGTACATGTCATCCGCGGTAAGAGGCATCGATATATGAACGACACGTACAAGACCGCAGAGAGACCGCAGAGAAACCGCATGGGGACAGTTCGCTTCAAGGCAAAGGGGCGGATCGCACTTGGGTCATCTCGAGGGGATGAGGGGGGAGTAGGCGAGAGAGTGGCGTGAATTAGCCCGACAGCAGCGGAGAGAAAAAGTGCAGCGCGTCGCCGTGCGGACATTCCGTTGCGCGAAACGCTAAGGGGGCAAGAACCGTGTGCTTCGCTCCCTGCACCGCAGCCTCACTGCTGGACAATTAGATCGACTCTCGGTTGGCCACGGCAGTCGTTAAGCTCCAGTGTAGCGGCAAATTAAAGATGCGCGCGGCCGGGCCGCGACGCTTAATCATCTCGGCCGGTAGCCACAGGAGCCGCCGTCGTGCGTGCGACAAGAGCAAGGCGACACGGTGCCCCTGCGGTTTTGTATGTGTGCACCGCTAATCGCGCCTCGAGGACGAAAAATGGACGTCCGCCACCGTACACCGCCTCTTCGCCCCCCCCCCCCGGAACTCTTCCGCGCCCCTCATCCAAATCGCCCCACCTTGCTTCGTATCCCTGGGGGCGAACAGTGCTGACGGCGTTCACTTAACCATTACGTAAGCGCATGCTCAAAGTTAATACAACGCCCCGGAAACACCCAGCGCTTCGCACTTAAAAAAAAACAAAGGCTATTTAAACTCGATGCTTCTTCAAGGGTTCAAATGCTGCAAAAGTTTGAAGCTGAATAAGGGTTTCGGTTGTTCGGGACCTGTTTCCTGTCTAACCACTGCAGTATTGATGAAACGTTTAGGCTTGATAGCCGCCTCCTAAGCGCTGGATCTTATCAGTTTGACAGTGCCACCTACAGTATAAATTGCGAGATGCAGCATTCGCTGTCTTAATTTGAGCCTGTTGACCGATACCATCGAGGGATTTCCTGACAACGGGTTCACGCAGCCTAAAAGCTTGCGCAAGCCGGCAAGCAATGCGCGGCAAGCTTTCGGTAGATGAATCACACATGCCCAGGACTAATTAACCATGTGGCAAAACCGGCATCTAAAACGCTGCACGCCTGATCCAGACGTCTCAAACGCTGGAACACATATATGATTACCCAGCATGTATATGTGAGAGACAGGCGCTTGAAAGTTTCCTAGCCAGCATTGGCAGTCAACACCTGCACGAGTGAGTTACTCTCGGCCCGTGGCCTGCATGCACGAAAGTGCAACAGCAACAATGAAAACATTGTCGTAGTTCCTGCGTGACACGGGACTAGACGAGGGAATTTTTAGGACCACTGTCTACTGTACGTAAGCATTCACACCATCTTGTCTATTAATCATTTGTTCTTGCACTTTCGGTCCACCATCTTCTTGTCCAATTCGGTGTAGAGCCCACCAGCTCAGGTCGCCCTCTCTGCCATTCCCGTAAATAGCATGTCTCGCCCTCTTGAAAGCGAAACCTTGTCACTTGATACTTCAGAAATTGCCATTTTTCAGCACAGTCTCCGTTTCTCTGTATACATATTTTTCCGAGCGAAGGGGAAGCTTGAAAGTACCTGCACAATAGCTCTGCGTTCCACACAGTGACTCGCACTGCTCCACGGATGGCCTTTTGGGGTCCGCACACACTTGACCTAACATGGGATCCTACAAATATCCATACAGGTGCAATTCCCAATGAGCTACAGTTCATAGGCTGGCACAGACGCGCTTTCCATCTCACTCTGCCAATTCTCTCCGCTGTTGAGCAAAACTGTTTTCTTCCCTGCAGCTTAATTTTGACATAGTAAACCTCCTAGTGCACTCCTCAGTAACACATGAATTCACTTTGATGGGCGAGCCCGTGGTGCGTAAGTTCTTGCACGCAAGTGTACCGGTGCTTACTGCACTCATATGTGCCCCAGCACAAACTGAAACGCGAACAGGAAAAGGAACACGAAAATGCCACATGGTATGCTGGACGCTTATACTGCTTGTCCGCATTTCGACTTTAGATGATAGGACCTAAAGAACCAGTATTAGATTTGCAAATCCCACACAGGTAGGGTAAAGTGCGGCGTCAAAAGTGAACGGCGAGGCAGTTCCATCAAAAAGGTCTAATTCCATCCACAACCTTTGGTCCCCTGGGGCCGAAATAAACAGAGAGCTGTGCTGCCGCAAAACACTCCCTACTGAAATGTTCAGTATGCAGTAGAATGTTTACATACGGTTTCCGTAACATTATTATAGAAATTAAACGGTATATACAGAAATCCATCTCGATTCTATAAGAATTATACGGGAATCACACGGAAAATATTTCGAATTATTGGAATGGCATACCGAACGTCCCAGTGCAGCTAATGCAGACTCCCGTTCTGCATTACTGGCTTTCTTTTTTTTTTTCGTTTGCTCCCGTCCCTCTCGGAGGGAAGCAGACAACCCCAAAGCAGTGCCCACCTCCGCTTCGCTGACCCTTGCCCCTCAACACCCACCCCCCACCCCCTTTCGAGGGGACTGTTATCATGCCCATCCTACACACTACCTTCCGCACTAGCGCGTAATGGCAATAACTCAGCGCGACACATTCCCAGCGACAGCGTCTGGCTTACGCCCATAGACAAACGCAATTTAAGTGAACATGAAAGGAAGAAAAAAAGAAAGCGGGGAAGAATTATCGCGGGGCTGAGCCGAAAGCAAATCGTACAGCAGAACTTAACTCGCGTTCGTCCGAGCACAGGGAGACCCGAACGGGCAACCCGGAGACCATTTGCGAAGAAGCACCGATGAAAAACTGGTTCGCTTTTCCGAGACCGGAAAAAAAGAAAAAGAAAGGTCTGCAATACCTAAAGGGGGGGGGGGGGGCTGACCGTGGTTCTTGTGCCAGCGCGTGGCCTTTAAACAGCCGTGCCTGCCTCCATCCACACCTCACCCTAAAACCCCCCTTTCATTCTTTCCCTCGTGCTCGCTTTATTCAGTTCTCTCTCTCGCCCCGGCGCGCGCCTCGGCGACTCGATTAACCGATAACCGAAGGTCATCGCGGGTGGAGAAGGAAGCGCCGTGGGCGAGCCCAGACTGACAAAAAACAAACAAACAAACAGCGGCGACAGAATTCTCCGCAGGTAGGCATCAACTCAGACGGCCAGCACGCCTATCGTCGTGTCCCGTAGAGGACGCTGCTGCAGGGAGACCCTCACTCCGAGAACGCACTGAAGATAAGCGTCCGGAGGACACACGCGTGCGCCGCAACAGGTACGGCGGTAGGCCGGGCGGAGGTGCCAGAAACGCAGCCGCCAGACGAATTCGACGGGGCGTGAACAGGTGCGAACTCGCCGGAACCAATGGGGCGGAACGATAAGGACAGGGGGGAGTACCTGGCCCGCCGTCGTCATCGTCGTCGTTAAGAGGCCTACAGTGGGTCCCAGTAGCCTTGCGGCAAACGGCACTCCAACAGAAGCAAGAGCGTCGTCGTATTAGGAGCCGTGTACGTGCCCTCCGCGCGCGTTTCTGTCGACAACAGATAAACTCGACAACAGATAAATAACGTTCTCTCCCAACGTAGCGCGTACTTCAAGCGATGGTAGACTGCATGCCTCGTGGACGATAGACGTTATAAAGGAGGGAACGTCTGGGGTGCCCTGGCTGATAAGGCCGACGTAAATAAGAGCGTTGCTGAAACTCTCGAACACCACTGGACTCCGAGATCACATTTCGACGGTTTGGTGCGCGCTCCTCTCCACGTGCTGGCACGCGTGCTTCCGGCCTGTGACTTTCACGTACCGCGAGGCTTGCGCACGCAAGAACACGCGTGCCTTCACCGCACGACACTTCACGTGGTCTACACAGACTGCCTTAAGTGCAGAATTTAGACTGCCCAATCTTCTCTCTGTGTAACGTTATCGTAGACATGCAACATTTCCTTTGCGAATGCGGCCGCCTCTGGTTGTCAGGTGGTTCATCTCTGAAGGAAGCGCTACATTTGAAGTGCAACTCGAGCTCGGACCCAGCTCCGCGCGACCAGTCCCACATGCGCGCAGAAGGTAAATGTGATGTAGAAGGAGGCGATCACATGGGTCCATCGTTAATTGAAAAAAAATCAGGCAGACTCAACTGCAGTCGACTTACGTAACGCGAAACATTTTTTGGTGTGATCGGTTCATAAACCCATGCAAGTGCACATGAAGCAGGCACGTACCCAGGGGGGGGCCCGGGGGGGCCCGGGCCCCCCCCGAAATCATGTGGCATACCCCCCACCCCCCTCCACACCCACGCCACCACCTCACACATTCCTAAAGCACCGCCAGATCAATGTTGAGACTTGACAGCTATTAATCGGTCAGCATTATGCTGCCTTTTTCACTCCTTTTAGATGGCGGTAGTTATGGGCATCTCTTGTAACGTGAAACACAGTTTTCTCATAGATTCCGCACCCGTGCAAATAACTCGAGATGCGTTCAGTTGTCACCATCTATTCAACCGTCACGCGCATAGCTGTTGCTTTTGTTAGTTCAACCTTCATTGTTTAGGCTGATCCTGGGACCAGGAAAGGGATGCGCCTGTTACTGAGCTGGTCTGTACTCTCGTGGAACGAGTTGCGGCCGGAGAAAACGCCAATTGCGTTTAACTTATCCCTTTGCTTCATTATCTCCTTGAGTTACGGCTCGCCGCGAGGCTGGCAGATGCCCGCAACCACATACACGTTATGTGGGTTAGATAAGGTGGGAAATAAAATAATGTTAAGGTGCGTCCATCATGAAATCCTTCAATAACCCTTAAACCCATAAGCAAGATGACTGTCGCCCGTTACCTCGTCTGTTTTTCCCTAATTGTATAGCACTTTTCGTGCAAAATTGGCAACTGGAAACAAAAATCGCAAGGAGTTGAGAAATTAAACGATCTACTTAGGGAGAGAGCCAAGGTAACTACCAAACTGCAAGGAAAAGCGAATAATAAAAAAATTTAACCATTGTTTATGAGAATATTTATGAATCAACATATTTTTATTTAAAAAGGAAGCAGAGAAAACGCTGCCCCAAGTGGAGAACAATTACTTGCTTTGAATGACGCTTCTACAGTTATCGGTTGAACCGCCTCGCGTAGCCACTTCTCTGCTGTGCTTATGTGGGTGTTTTTCTAACCTTTCGCGGTGAGCGCAGTACATCTAGAATCGCAGAGTCCTGCGCTCTACGCGGTTGTGTGGGACTGGCGGCCGCACAGCGTCACGCAATTTGCGGAACTGTCAAAACTGATCAACAAGGCGAAAATAACTGATATTCGAAACTATAACATGAGAAAGACTGAAGAAGCTGTAAAAAATGAACGCAGCCTAAAATCAGTAAAAAAGAAACCTGGCTTGGGACAAACCATGATGTATACACTAAAAGATAATGCCATCAGCAATCTCGAAGATATAGTAAAAGCAGCGGAAAAATTCTAAGCTGACCTGTATACAGTACTCAGAGGAGTCACGATACCTCCCTTAGGAACATTAACGAACAGGATACAGAAACTCTCCTATAACTAGCGATGAGGTCAGAAGGGCCCTGCAAGAAATGAAACGATGAAGAGCGCGGGAGGAGAAGGTGGAATAACAGTCGATTTAATCAAAGATGGAGGAGACATAATGCTTGGAAAACTGGCGGCTCTTTATACGAAGTGTCTATCGACTGGAAGGGTCCCAGAAAACTGGAAGAATGCAGACATTATACTAATCCACAAAAAAAGGAGACGTTAAAGAATTGAAAAATTATAGGACCATTAGCTTGCTCCCCGTAATATAAAAATATTTACCAAAATAATCTCCAATAGAATAAGGGCAACACTGGATTTTGTCAACCAAGGGAACAGGCTGGCTTCAGGAAGAGATACTTTACAATGGATCACATCCATGTCATCACTCAGGTCATCGCGAAATCCGCAGAGTATAATGAGCCTCTCTACGTGGCTTATATAGATTAGGAAAAGGCATTTGATTCAGTAGAGATACCAGCAGTCATAGAGGCACTACGTTCAAGGAGTACAGAGCGCTCACGTAAAAAGCTTGGAAAATATTGCTACATGCGTGTGGTATTTGTTTGTTTGAACGAGGCGTGTGGGCGCCATCACTCCAGAAAAGAGGAGGAAGAACGAACTGGGCTCGCGCTGTGAATCTAACCGGTCAGCGCTGCAACCGTTGTTGTAAATGTAATCTGTAAATAGTTTCTCGTCTTGCTGACTCGTCCTTCACGTAAAAATATCTACATAGGTTCTACAGCTACCTTAATTCTACACAAGAAAAGCAGGGAGGTACCTATAGAGAAAGGGGTCATACAGGGAGACACAATTTTTCCACAGCAGTTCACTGCGTGCTTAGAAGAATTCAAGCTATTAAACTGGGAAGGCTTAGGAGTAAAGATCGACGGCAAATATCTCAGCAACCTTCGATTTGCCAATGACTTTGTTCTATTCAACAACAATGCAGACGAGTGACAACAAATGATTGGAGACCTTAACTGAGAGAGTGTAAGAGCGGGGTTGAATATTAATATGCAGAAGGTGAAGATAATGATAAATAGTCGGGCCAAGGAACAAGACATCAGGATGGCCAGTCGGCCACTAGAGACTGTGAAGGAGTTCGTTTACGTAGGTCCATTAATCACAGGGAACCCTGATCATGAGAAGGAAATTCACAGAAGATAACAATAGTTTGGATCGCATACGGCAGACATTGCCAGCTCCTGACTAAGCTTACCATTATTATTGAAAAGTAAGGTGTGCACTCAGTGCATTTTGCCAGTGCTGACATATGGGGCAGAGGCTTAAGATCAAATTAAGAACCGCACAAAGACCGCACAACGTTAAGAGAGACAAAGAGAGCGGTTTGGATCAGAGAGCGAACGGGTATAGACGATATTCTAATTGACATCAAGAGGAAAAATGTAGCTGGGCAGGTCATGTAATGCGCCGGTTAGATAACCGTTGGACCATTAGGGTTACAGAATGGGTACCAACAGAAGGGAAGCGTAGTAGAAGACGGCAGAAAACTATTGATGGTGCGATTAAATTAGGAAATTCGCGGGTGCTAGTTGGAATCGGTTGGCGGCAGGACAGGGGTAATTGAAGATCGCAGAGAGAGGCCTTCGTCCTGCAGTGGACATAAAACATGATGATGATGATGATGATGATGATGATGATGATGATGGAGGAGGAGGTGGTGGGCCCCCCCCGAAAAAAAATCCTGGGTACGTGCCTGACATGAAGTGTGGTTCTCGAAGTATATGTAGAATTAAAGAGCACCGTGTTACAGGAAGACATTATTTCTTTAGAGCAAAGCTGTATAGGATCTCGGTAGTTATTCGCATTTGCAGCGTAAAACTCAACCAATCATAGCGGGAGCACCGCTTGCGCCGTTAGGTTTCTTGCAGCAGCACCAGATGGGGCTAACGATCACAGAAGGGGGGGGGGGGGGGCGACACGAACTAGACAGCCCACTTTCGCGCATAGCGTATACCGCAAGCGTTCCCCGGTAAATATTACGGCTGTATAACCTGCAGCTGCCAGGAAGGGGTAACTGTAGCATACGAAGCAGGGAGTGACGTAACTACACTTTCATATGTAAAGGAAGAACCCGCCTACCAAGTGATTTCACTTGTGTTCTGATAGCGCTACGGAAAGGCCTCTCATAGTCAGGACTCCCAAAGGGCAGCGTTAACACGATCAGCGGCGAAAGAAGCAGCAACGTCAATGTGCACAAACGGTATCGTGCTCAGGCTCGGCAGGACCCAGTTGAAGGCTACGTCACATTCGTCTATCGAATCAGGTGATACCACAGCCGCGCGGGGCAAGCACCTTCAGAGCGTAGATTGGAGCTTTTTTATATGAAGCATATTACGAGAGCTCAACCCAGCTCCTCAGGCGCGGCGGTGTCACCTTCAATGACCTTTGACCCCATGCCATGCCACGTGACACCGTGACGTCACGACAGAGGAGAAACGGGGCTCCAACTCGCGCCGTCGCTCGCGGCGTCGCTCAACTCTCGCAAGATGGGCTGAGTGGGAATCGAAACAGGGTCTCCGGAGTGTGAGACGGAGACGCTACCACTGAGCCACGAGTACGATGCTTCAAAGCGGTACAAAAGCGCCTCTAGTGAATGCGGTGTTGCCTTAGAAACGAGCTGTTTCTAAGGCTCACGCGTGCGTCGCTTGCTCAGGCGCACATTTCGTTGCCGCGCCGAACGCTGCGTTGCTCGACGCTCACCGCGTCCAATGCGGGGCGCGTAGTCGCTGCGCCGTAGCCCATTGTCTTACACCCCTTGGCGGGTCGACGGGAACGCTGTCGCGTTCCACTCTTGAAGGCGAAGCAGAGTAACGCATGAGTTGTTTCTTCGTCTAGCCGAACCAAATATAGCCAAGCAACAGCAGTTCACCAGGCTAAACCGTGGTTCAACAACTAAAATAAAGGCTAGTATGCTTCGCATCCTGGGCTTAACCTTAGCTAAGCCACAGCCATTTTTTTCTTCTTTTTTTAAACAAATAAATATAGACAGGCTGGATATTATATACAAATATTTACAGAATACATCAAATATGGATCACTTGATAAAAATTTCAGTGGTGGATCCACAGTGTCGTGTTGCACTCGCAGTATTTCTCACGTGTCGCTTTCTCCTGGTGCAACTGAGGATCGAAACGCCTGAAGCGTCTCACCGCGCTCGCTTCCCCGCGAGAAAGGGCTTTCTTTCTATATGCTCCTTTTCCAAGCGTGCTTTCCGTGACGTTCGGCCTTAGAGGCCAGATTCGTCAAAGCTTCGCTTTAAAAGATTCCGCATACCACATTTAACTATAACTTTCGACGGCAATGCGTTCAGCATTTAATAAGTATAGCGAAACAACGTAGTATTGCAGCCAACGAAACGAGTTATGGATGAGGCGTGTATACTGTGGCGGGACCGCTCTTTCGCGCTTCCCGAAGAACACTGGACGCCACCCAGCGGCGCCGCCGCGAAGCCTGCGCGTTGCCTCCGAAACGCGTGGAGCGCCGGTGCGTGCGGACGCTGAGAACGCTTCACGATTTAGCGTGTCATCCTTGCGCACGGGCCATGCTAATCTTCTCTGTATCGTTCCAATTTTAGTATATGTACTTTGGAAGCACGCGGAGAAACGCGCCAAGCGGCAACCGGGCTCGGCCATCGCGCTTCTCCCTAGACGCACTGCACCATTTAGTCGCGTTTCCAAGAGGTACGCGCGTGGCATCCGAGACGAGAAGTGTGGCGCGCCGGTGCCCCGAAATGCTGACAATTGTGCCCTCGCTCGGCCGCACCCAAATGGCACACTATCAGCGACCAAAGTTGGCGAGAACTTCACTGAAGAATGGAACATGCCCAGTGCGCTCATCGCACAGCTCGCTAAAGCGCTGGCGTGAAAGACGTCCACTAAAAAACGGCACACATTCGGTGCATATGCCACGCTGCTTGCGATACGTCGAGTTGCTGTCCTTGAGAAACTCTTATGACGCGGGTTTGACTTCGCCCAGTATCGCATTAAGTCACAGGATCTTTTTCGCCATTGTAGAGCGGCACATACTAGCCACCCAATATGGCGTCAAAGACGTTCATCGCAGTGTAGCACGCGCCTAGTCGACATACCCTGAGCAACAAGGCGTTATTGAACAGGTTCATAGAAGACCAGTACAAACCGTGTGGCACATACACAGTGCTACATGTTGGCGTCAAAGAGTTTCGTTGAATAGCGATGCCTACCCAGTCCCGCTCCTACACCTATGTCAGCGTGAAAGAGGTTCGTTGAAGAGCGGCACGTATGTACACAATGCCCACATGGCGACCCAACTTGGGCCTACGGCTGGTTTCGAACCCCGTCGCCTCAGCACAGCATTCCGATGCACAACCGATTCGACCATGGCTACACAGTGAAACACGTTCGTGGGAAAACGGTTAGAGACAAACAAACCTAGCTCCCAGAAAGTGCGCGAAGTACATTAAGAATGCCAATGCATTAAAAATTATTCGGTGAATATCAGATTCATTTTGTCGTGCGTGAGTGACAACTCGCAACGTCCTAGTCTCTCGCGTAAGAATAGTTGTTTTAAGCATTCATTCAGCCCTGATCCGCTGGTGGAATTCCGCTAGTGGAATGCGCCCCTTAAATAACTGGTTCATCTGGCGAAACAGGTAATTCACGTGTTCGTTCATTTCGCCTGGGGTGTCAGCTGGCGCGGAAAAAGTGCGAACCTAAAAGAAGCAAGTTTCCTTAAGCACCTGCTAGCCTAATTGAGGCTAAGGAAATTTTCCTCTCCGGGGCTACGCGTTTAATATTCTCGCCATTCGTGAAATCATCTAAGCGGCTTAAGATTCAACCAACACCAAGCCCTATCGGCGCGCCATTTCTGGCACATTCTCCGTCTCGGCTTGAGCACGATGCGAAGCCACCGCCAGCTTTGGTGGAATTCTCACCGCATCGCCGAAAGCAAATTTCCATACACAGACAACCCAATGAAATATGCAAACAGCGACGTCGAGAAAAGGAGAGGAAGGATGGGGAGAGAAAGAGATATCCAGAAACGCGACGCGCTGAGGTGCCTGATGCCTGTAACAATCAACAATATAACTGAGGTTTCTTAGCGCACGAAAAGGGACGAAAGACAGTGGCAAGACGCGGACACTGTCTTTGCCACTGTCTTTCGTCCCTTTACACTTGCCAGACTTTACACTTAACACTTTCGTCCCTTTACACTTGCCACTGTCTTTCGCCCCTTTACACTTGCCAGACTTTACACTTTACACTTTCGTCTCTTTACACTTGTCACTGTCTTTCGTCCCTTTACACTTGCCAGACTTTACACTTTACACTTTCGTCCCTTTACACTTGCCACTGTCTTTCGTCCCTTTACACTTGCCAGACTTTACACTTTCGTGCCTTTACACTTGCCACTGTCTTTCGTCCCTTTACACTTGCCAGACTTTACACTTTGCACTTTCGTCCCTTTACACTTGCCGCTGTCTTTCGTCCCTTTTCGTGCGCTAAAAAACCTCAGTTATGGAATACCAACACGCCCTAACCTACGCTCTTTCAACGATCTAACGGATGCACGCGCGCATTTATTAACCCAGCGCGCAGGTCGAGAGGCCGCGCTCGAACTTCCCCAAGCGTGCACCTTGTGACGGCGTGCTCGGATTGCATGCATTCCGCGCGGGTCCCCGGAAAACCACGCGATGCAACGGGCGAATCGTGCAATTTTGCAATGGCGGATGGAGAGAGTCGCGCGGGAGGAAATATAATCGATGGCGTCGCGTCAATTCTCAAGGCTAAGCGGATACATGTCGCTCGATCGTTATCCTTATTGAATAGCGCGGTTTGGCTGCCAAGTTCGGACGCAATCACCCCTTTATTATTTTTCTTGTACTGCATTCGACCTTAATACATATATGGTCTTTTTTTTTTCTTTTCCGTACATTTTTCATTGGGCATGCGCCAGCCGTTATTAAATGAGAGCATATCGCTTGTCCTTTCCTTCTTTCTATCTCTCTCTTTGCCCCTTTGTCACGCGATTGCAGGTCGAGCAGCGCAATCTGCACTGAAAGGCGACGGAAGGGCGAAAATTGAGCAATGCATCTTTGCAGTCACCTAGAGGTGGTTGGTGCGAGTGGAACCCCATATCACAGGTACTGCTGCAATTAGCAGATGCGGGATAACTGTCTTCATCCGCTTGCGCAAAACACCTTTGGAATACAGAAATTCAGCTCCATTTCCTTCCACATCGTGCGTTTCTGGCGATATCCGTTTTCGTTATTATACACGTAAATGCACAAGTCCGGCTACTGGCGCCCATGGATTTTAATTTCGATGATAACATGTATGCAGGGCATGTCGAGGGAAGACAGCATCACAAAGGACTGCATAAGTGCGTGGCTTGTATACATAGCTGCAAACGTGAGCTCATATTGACGGAACGCTTAATATTGGAATATAAGGATAGAATGGAGATAAGTGTGCAGCCATGTGAAAGACAAACTGCGGCTCGTATTGTCTGATATTCTGAACAAGTATGAATTTAGCACGGAGACGTATTCAAAACACCAATTTTGTTGAACAGGCGTTTCATAAATCTATGATATCTTAAAGACACCAACAGAAGTGATCGAGCACAGCCAGGGTAGGCAACCGCTGCTACAAATTAACAATAACCATACATAACTACGCTGCCAAATATTGTTGTCTAGCAGCGACTATACGTCGACTAACGGTTTGGGCCTAGCTGGACTAACTGACTCGGACTAAGGGATTCGGAGCACCAAAGTTTGCAAAAAGCTAAAACTAACAGCCTCGTTAATTATGACAATCCTCTTTGCTGCCGCCTCCGTTCCCATCCGCACCTACACTGCCGTTTCCCTGCAGACAACCGCTACCATACAGTGAAGTATACCTAAAACCGTTTACGCGTATTGTAGGGAAGCTACCCAAAATGAGTGAATGGAAGGACTCGTACTTCGGCCTTGAGAATTGAAAGCGACACCCACCCGTTTGTTACAACCCTAGTTAGAGGCACGACGTCCCGGCTGCGATTCGACCCACAACCTCAACGGAACCGCCGTGTTTTCAGCAAGCCGTGCCGCTTGTTGGGTGTAAACTGCCGGCGCCTCCGAGAGAGACGAAAGCGTCGGAGCGGAGAATTGAGATTTGCTCTACGCTCGCTCTACATACTCTCTGACATTCAATCATCTCTATGGGCCACCAACGCGATGTGCAAATCGGCGGCGGCAGCACCAGTAGTAGAAATGTCGAAGGAAGGAGCAAAGAAAGGTTCACCTCAGTGGATCCTCCAGCTATCAGCTCCATTGCCGAGACATGCGGAGGTCCTCAACACGGGTACCTGCTGTCGTCTTCCAAACATATTTTCTATGCAAAAGTGTCATATAGCGCAGCTTAAGACCTTGGGGCGCCCGCCTCCCAAAGGCGCATGAGTTCCACTCCCAGCAACACTGGCGAACAATATTATTTTCTTCACCATAAGCCGAGAGAATGAAGCTGCACGTAACCAGATGGTCTGACAATGGCAGCAACATAACGGATGCTACTTTAAATCGCAACCATGCAGATTTAGCCCTGCCGATACCGCGAAGATCGTGCGAAGTAAAACACTACATAGTGTGTCATATATACGACGAATGCTAAAGTTAGTGAGTGAGCGAGCTCTCATTTCATTGTTTTCAGCAACTGTTGCGACAACAAGTTGCACCACTCTTTTCCATACGCTGCACATTAAGCCGTACACAGGGCATGATGACAGCTGAGACAATGCGGGCTTGCGTTCGCTTACACAGCAATTAGTGTTGCATGTGCTCTTCTAAACGTACAGGGACTAAATAAAGAGAAACCCGGTAAAAGAAACGAGTTTGCATAGTTGACAAGTAACCGTCAATTCAGCCCACAAATAGTCCACATTCTCGCCTCGACAGACCTTGCTTTGACCAAAGTCCTTGCCTCTTTCTTGCCAAACGTCAAGTCTGACAAAGCAAGAACATAGTATCTCTGCAGCGACTAGGGCCCACGGACACATGGTGACACTTGTCTGCGCCGTGCGCCGCAAAACCGTGGCACGTTAAAAGGGCGCCGAAAACACCGCCTGCGGTGCACTAAACTGGCAGAGAAGCCCACGATCAGCGCTCCGTAATCGCTCCAAATTAATAACCTTGCGCGGATAAACCGTTTGGCTTACCGCTGGACGCCATGGCACCGAGTGCGACAGCGCAGCGGTGCGCATTAAATAAAAATGTGACGAGCGATCGTTGACAGCGACGACGTCAAGGGCGGATAACGACATCGACGACTGGGCTCAGCGTGCGGAGCGTTCAAGGGCTGCCCAACTGACAGCGCAGTTCCGGGAGTGGGATGTCCGCGGTGGGCTATTTCTATGCCAAAGGGGGAGTGACGACCGAGCGTATGCGTCGTCAAAGCCTCGCCACCGCTGAAGCGGCAGGCCGCACGGGCATGACTTTTTTTTTTATATGACTGCTAATGATGCTCCTTTCTTTTTAAGGGAACCTCAGCATTGTTAGACAAGTTTTCTTTTCGGGTATCTAACTGTCTCACCAAAAATTTTGAGCCGACCTCGAACGTAGTGCAGCGTAAAAGTGTGTTGTACCGTTCGCAAGGATATGCGCGCCACCGGGTCATGTGTCACTGCGTCTGTGCCACTGGCTATGTGCCGTTATGCATGAGCGGATTTCACGGCGGCGGCGGTGTCAGAAGGCGTAGCATGGCCAGACGGTCGTGCGAGATGGGAGCACGGCACGCCTCGTACACGAAAGTGTTTCGGCTATTCCCACTTGAGTAACGTAGAAGAGTTCTGCCCAAATGTTCTCCGCCATTAATTACTCGGTCAAGCGAGTCGTCAAGCCGCAATCGTCCTCACGACCGAGTAGCTCTGTCGTCGCTGTGCCGCCGATCAAAGTGCTCTCCAGCATAGCGCGGAGCCCATTGCAGACATCATACCCAGAGCACCCCTTGGAACTGTGGCGGCCTCTCCTGTCCCTACTCTGGCACCCGGTGGTACCACCAACGGGAGAGCGACTCCATGGCGTCTCTGAGCAAGACAGGGCTCTTCATCGGATGAACGCCCCAACTGCTGTATTTGACCCAATTCAAGAATGCGGAGACTGTGTCCCTTAACACCTTCTCCCGCCACCTTCTCCAGGGAAGCGCATTGGAGAGCAAATTTGTAAAATAAGCGAGTTACCAACCCATTTCGACGTCGACATAGTCTTGCGTGGTCGTGCAGTAGAGTTATCCGCATCAAGAGCTTTCAACTCCTGTTTACTTCACACTGACAGTCATATTTACACAGCTTAAGTCTATAGTTTATAAATAACTGCCCATCAATATCTATACACATTGCTGCATGAAATAACATTTGTAATATAATATCGTGTGTGTCAGCTAAGGTAACCAAGCACTTTAAAAAAAAATTCTTGTAACCGCATGGCCAACACGTGTGTGTGCGCGTGTGTGTGTGTGTGCGTGCGTGTGCGTGTGCGTGTGCGTGTGCGTGTGTGTGTGTGCGTGTGCGTGCGTGTGCGTGTGTGTGCGTGTGTGTGCGTGTGTGTGTGTGTGTGTGTGTGTGCGTGTGTGTGTGTGTGTGTGTGTGTGTGTGTGTGTGTGTGTGTGTGTGTGTGTGTGTGTGTGTGTGTGTGTGTGTGTGTGTGTGTGTGTGTGTGTGTTGCCTTGCCCACATCTCGAAGCGTCGGCTTGCGATGAGGGCTCTGTCCGCTTAACCTCCCTACCTTTGCCTTATGACTCTTTTGATATGAACATCTAAGGTGTCTTTCCTATAGCAACGCCTAATGGTTGTTTGCATTATGAAACGTGGCTACAGCCAGAGACGAGGACACGTGATTAGGACCAATCGCCGAGAGAGAAAGAGAAATAACATTATTCCCTAGGGAACCAATGCCCCAGTACAAGCCTCCTTGTAGGCAGGCAAATGCCCAAAGTGCGTCAAGGAGTCCAGAAACATTTATAGAAGCTTGACACCTTCGTGGGCTTAGTGACAGTTTATACATATAGTAGTTCACTACCGAACCCAGAACAGTGAAATACAATTTTAAAGATAAATGAAGAGCAAGAAATGTACACCGCATTTCTCAGAGTCTGCCGTACTGACTATAAAAAAAAAAAAACATCGAGCGTTCACAGACACTTCACCGAAGGTCATTTACACAACAGAAATAAAAAAGTAATAAAGGTAAACTATCAATACTGCACAAATCATAACACATCATCAAAGCCAAATACGCGCGTAAACACAATATCAGACTTGAGTAGCCCACAAAAGAGAAGGCAACCGAAATCTCGCTGGTTTTTACGAGTTTATACATTTGTGTACGTTTCAAACCGCCAGCTGAACGAGCGAAGCAAAACCAGTACAAGCGACGCCAGTCCACAAGCAACGCCAGTCCACAAGCAACGCCAGTCCACAAGCAACGCCAGTCCACAAGCAACGCCAGTCCACAAGCAACGCCAGTCAACAAACAACGCCAGTCAATAAGCAACGCAAGACTGCCATGGCTTTGCCGTATGTTAGTTACCATTGAGAAGTGACCGCGTTGGCGCCCAAGTTTTCACCCTTCGATTTCAAGAACGCGTACAAAAGAAAATCGCTGAAATGATGCCCGAATTTTTCTGCCAAGGTAATACGAAGAGAGGCTAACGTCTACGGCACCGTTTACGTTGTTTCTGCTGGATCCTGATGCCGGAAGTCAGCTGCAGGAACAGCCGTAAGCACCTTCAGAAGTAAAAACAAATACAAGAAACTAACACAATGTAAAGCTATTCGCTGGCCCAAGGCGGCATTTGCCGAGCGAAGCTCCCCGAAGAAACATTGTTGTAGAGGGCTCAATTTCGTAAGCAACGATTACACGCCACCTGAAACTACTATCACACCTTCACACTGTCACTCATCTTCTGAGTGGACACCTGCTACAACTAAGAAATCGCATTATAAATGACTATGATGAACACCGCAAGCTGCATTCTGACCTGGCATGAGAGAGCCCCTAGACGCTAATTAACGAAAGTTGGATCACACTATACTCATTAATATGCGGCGCTGTCGATGATGTAACAGAGCGGTCGTCATCTTTACCGCAGCGATAATAACAGACCTCTTCTTTTTTTCGAAGGCTGCACACGCCTTGCAATCCCTCTCTCGGAAGGGCAATATTTCAAACTGACTTTCCAATGTCACCTTTTTGCATCCATTACCATGATAAGCACGCATACACCTTGGCGCACGAAAGACGCGAGCTTTAACTAGGGGCACTACTGATATATCTTCATAACGTGCCTCGCAAGTTTCTTAAGTCAGCCAGGCAGTATATAACTAACCCTCCCAGGCAGTTAAGGCCGCTATAATGCTATGCAAGGAGCCACCTAGACGCTCAGCTGGAAGTCTCGTAAGTCATTAACTTTTCTTGACTATCACCGCGGAACCCTTATTTGTCGGGCGGCAAATATTCGCGACACTCCTATAACGCGGACGCGCCTCTTGTCCTTCACAAGGCGAGATATTTTGGTTCGAACATTTATTCTCTGACGCGTACGCCCCAGTGCTGGCTATGGCGTCCTGCTGCTAGGCACAAGGTCGCCAGTTCGATTCCCGCACGCCGCGTCAGCATTTCAGTGGCTGTGCAGTGCAAAAAATTTCGCGTCAAAGAAAGACCGTTGAAGAATCCCATGCGGTAAAAATTATTCAGGACCACCCCACTAGATCGTTTCTCGTAGCCCGGATGTTGATTTACGACCTTAAATAAAATCAACGAAGGAATAAATGTGTTTAATTTAGGTTACTCATGCGAAAATAAAGTAGGTTACTTACATTTTAAATCGTGCGTTCGAGTGCCTGTAAAACGTAACTTTGTCGAATCATTAATAAAGCGTTTGTGGACTGTCACCGTGTCCGTGTTGTCATCATATCACCGGGTTGCGGACGTACCATTCGAAATGAAGAGGCGCTGATTTTGTGCAGTCAAAGTTCTGCCTGCCCCCCCCCCCCCCCCTCCTTCCCTTACATTGTTAAGACCGCACCGACGCACGGATAAGTTGAGGTGACCGGATATCCTGTAGCATTAAGAACAACATAATGCCAATTTTATTTCCATACTGCGCTACTTGTAATCTCATGCAATGTTCCTTTCTTTATTTATTTATGCATCGCACATATCACAACATTATAGTCACGCAATATTTACGTTTATCCGCAAGCTTTGCCGAAATGCGAATAGCCGAGTAGGCGGGTGCTTACTGCCAGACGTCGACGAAGTGGCACCACGGGACGAAGGCAACGTCTTCCGTGGAATATGCCAGGCGTTCCAGGCGTTGAGAAAGACTCGCTGGCAGCGCCTATCCGGCGTGAGCTTGGGCAAGGAAGAACGTAATTCTCTCTTTGACAGGGCAGTCGGCGGGACGGACTGCACAAGTCACTCGAGCAACAAAAGCAGCAACTTTGGGTGGACACCTCCAGAGTCCTTCAAGGCCGCGCTAACACGCCTAATTCTCTCACGCGTTTTCTCGAATGATCGATGCTGTCTCTGCCCGCGAAGCCGCGCGCACAGTGCCGCAAGGAGACGCGCGACGTTGAATAAGAATATTTAGGCGCAGTGTGGCACGTAACTTTCGCGCACCTCGAATGAGTCCACATACGTATTAGTAACCCAATGGGGCGTGTGCTCAGACAGAACCATATCGCACTTGGACTCTCTCGTTAGGGCAATTATAGCGGTTGCTCAAACTGCATTCCTCCGCCCCCCCCCCCCTTCCCCTCCCTTATTTTTGTGTGTGTTTCTCTCACGTACCGGAAGCTGGGGCGTGGGCTCCGAAGAAGCTTAGACGCTGCATAACGAAAAGCTCGTTCCAAAGGCAAGCGGCACCCGTCGTGGTTGCACAGTGGATATGGTGTTGGGCTGCTGAGCACGAGGTCGCGGGATCGAATCCCGGCCACGGCTGCCGCATTTCGATGGCGGCGAAATGCGAGCTCACCCGTGTGCTTAGATTTAGGTGCCCGTTAAAGAACCCCAGGTGGTCAAAAGTTCCGGAGTCCTCCACTACGGCGTGCCTCATAATCAGAAAGTGTTTTTGGCACGTAAAACCCCATAATTTAATTTTTAATTAAAGGCAAGCGGCGGCTCGAAGCCGTAACGTGACACTGGTGATGTAGCCTCATCGGTGGGGTTGCTTTTGCGACACGGAAGAGTCGAGCAGCGTATATTAATTGACCAAGTTTGTTAGTAGCGTGTATTCATGTAAACGCCTTAGTTAGATATAGGCACATCGTTCTCACGGTTTCGACGAGAGCACAACAATAACAAGGGTGCAATTGTAAACAATCTGATCGGTACTGTCACCGACCCGAGGGCCGCAGCATGAAGCTACTCAGCTCCGTGGCGGATGACAATCTTTCGTTTCGTGAAACTTCCTCCACCGAGCGGATTTTCGAAAAACAAGACAACAGCGCGCTATCGTCAGTTAGTCTCCTGGATAGTTGAGATACAGTATCTGAACTATCCATGAGGCTGGTTCATACTAGAGCTACCACGCTGCAAATGCACTGGTCCCTCGTTCGATTCCCGGAAAAAATGTATTCAGCTGCGAAGCTTCATGAGACACTGGTAAGAGCTTTATTACTTTGTCGCATCGTGGTACTTTAATGTAAAAGAGCGTTTCTCATTTCATGAAGTGTAATAGTGACATGTCGGAGCAAGCACTGGTAATTTTCGTGGTTGTGAAGCCGTCTGTATTTTTAACAGGGACGAGCTCGAAGAATGTGAAAGCATGGCTGGAAGTGGGTATCACACGTCTGGTATGACAACAGCGCAGCTGTCAACCATGATATGTAACATATACTGATGTCAAAATAAAATACGAAAATTTGGCAAAAAGTAGTAAAAATTGTTTTCTGTGCAAGACGTACACTGGTTTTACCGGTGTCACTACTGCAAGAAGGTGCGAATAATCGAGGGGTCAGAAAAATCAGGCTCCGAAAAATCGCTCGACGACTGTATTTGCATTCTATTGAAATCAGATCGTCCTAAACAGGCCGACAATGAAAAATCATAATATATTTGGCGTCAATACGTGAACCGCAAGCAACTTTTAGAAATTGGGCATATTAGCCTAAAATAGTAGAGGAGGAGGAAAGAGAAAAGTAAAAGGCAGGGAGGTTAACCATAATATCGTCCGGTAGGCTACCCTACACCGGAGCAATCGGAAAGGGGAAAATAAAGATCACAGGGAGAGAGAGGAGGGAAGGAAAGAAGCTAAAATAGTAGAGGTTCGTATAGTAGTATTAGCCTTAAATACTAGAACGCATCAGGGAGTCGAAATTGACTACACGATTCATAAAATAAGTGAGATATAATATCACTGATAACGTTGGACAACGCTTACTCTAATCAGCACTTTAAAGCGACTCATGTGCGAAAGTTTAGTAGCCAGGCGATAATAGCGACTTTGCAAACGCATTGTACTGAAGGTGCGTCTCTCAATCAACTTCTTGTTGCAAGATTCAAGGAGGAGCATTTTTGAAGCGCATTGCTTTCTCCAGCCTAACGTGCGGCGCTAGGTACTCCACAAGACGAGCGTAGAGTCCACACTTCTTTGAGAAGCGGCTGTTGGCGATTTTCCGTCAGTAAATCCATCAGGAAATCCATCGGGAAATTTAGAGAGAGAAAGAGAAAGAAAACGGAAAATGAAAAGCAGGGAGTTTGACCAGGACGGAGCCCGGTTGGCTAGCCTACACTGAGGGAAGGGGGAAAAGGAGGCAAAGATTAAGAGAAGAGAAAGTCCGCTGTGTTCATCGACGACGTAGTAAAGTTTCCAGCTTTGTGCCCACTTACGGTCACTCATTCTGGATCACAGAGGGTCGCTCACTCTGGTATAGTCTTCAAATATCGCAGCAGCCCTTTTGTGGCTTCTCGTAGCTGCGATATGAGAGGCCATAGTCCCAAGATCTTATTCAAGGTGAACGGTTATCTATCTACTTGATCCAGAACTGTGCGGAGGTCATGTCTTTCATTTTCAAAAGATGATCCGAAGCACAGTAGATGTTCTATAGTCTCCTCGACACCACAGGCCTTTCACCCAGCGATGTCAGCCATTCCAATCAAATACGTATAAGCATTGGTGAATGCGACGCCAAAGGGTAAGCGGCAGAGCATTGTTTCCTCATTTCGCGGAAGCCCAGGTAACAGCCGCAGTTACATAGATGTGTAGAGGGAATGCAATAGACGCTGGGTGAATTCAGGTGTGAGCCGCTTCACGGTGTGCTAGCTTGTTTAAGTGTTGGGCCGCTTCAGCCCTCGACAAAAGTGCAGAAACAAGATGACGAAATCCAGGATCTTCCATCAGAAGCGAACGTGCAACACTAACCAGTCAAACACCGGCGATACGAAGTACGAAAAAAAAATAACAAAAAAAAGAACGGTCGGCGCAAGAAATGAATGAACATCTTACAGAAATTGCGTCATCGTACAGATATCTACAGACGTGAAGGAATCAGACCTTAAGCAGCGCGATGAATCTCCACATTAGTTGGAGTGCATCAATGGCGATGTGTGTCTGCTGTGCTATGTGCTCTCTCTCTCTCTCTCTCTCTCTATCTATCTATCTATCTATCTATCTATCTATCTATCTATCTATCTATCTATCTATCTATCTATCTATCTATCTATCTATCTATCTATCTATCTATCTATCTATCTATCTATCTCCCCCTTGTGTAGGGTAGCAAACCAGTAAAGGTAAGCTGGTTAACCTCATTGCCTTTCCTTCTCCACTTTTTCCTCCTTCCTGCCTGCCTGCCTGCCTGCCTTCCTTCCTTCCTTCCTTCCTTCCTTCCTTCCTTCCTTCCTTCCTTCCTTCCTTCCTTCCTTCCTTCCTTCCTTCCACATTAGTTCCTTGGCCGACGAGCTTTGCCTCAACACTCCGCGAAGGTCGACTCTGCCCTCTCGCAGGTGCAGAGTGTGCGCGTGGCGAGGCCACAATCGAAGCCAATCCAGTGACACGTTCTCCTCCGAGAGGCGTGTCGTAGCCGCGGACGTAATATGTCACTGCGCGTTCAGAACACGCGCGCACACACCACGCCGAGAGACACCAACCACAAAGACACGCACAGGGCGAAACACGCGCGCACATCGAAGTATACAGCCGGCGCAAAAAGTGTGTGTAAAGCGGCATGCATGCCCGCCCCTCGGCGGTCCTGCACTCCATCCTATACAGACCGTATCGCGACACAAGATCGCGCTGGGCACCGGTGTCCGGGGCACCTCGTATACGCACGAATTCGAATGCGAATCGCGCACGTAAAGTGCAGTGCCCGCGGTCGTCTATTTCCCGAAACCACTGGGCTTCCGCGCGACAAAGGCGTAAAAGCCTGCACGCGTGCGCAAACGTGCTGGTAAACGTCTTGCGAGCGAGCCAACGAGCGACCAGGGCACCGTTTAAGGAAGTCAGCTGCTGCTACTGAGGGCCGAGGCAATAAAACAAAAAAACAGAAATCCACAAAATGGGCACGCGAGCACGCATGAACGCTCGCAATTTGGTGATGTGGGCATACCTAAGTAGACACGCCGCAATTACGGCGGCAGGCAGCCCGAACTGCGGGATATAAGCTCGATCAATACTGCGGCCCACCGCGGCATCAGATAAAGAATGGCACCACGACTGCTGCTATACTGCTGCTATACTGCTGCCACACCGGCAGCACACGCACGCACACATACCTGGAGACATGTTTAGAGCGCGGCAAACAGTTCCAAACGACGCGCGCGGCAAGGAGCCCGCAGAAACGCCGCGACGCAAGGTCTCCGCGCGCGCCGCTTGACCAGGCCGGGGCCGATTCAATTCGTGGCAGAGCCTGAGCGGGGAATCGTGACCACCGCGGGGCTTTGCCCGCGCAGGCCAAAACAAAACAAAAACAAAAAAAACGCTTAGCTATACGGGAATGACAGAACAGGTACGGCGACAACGCAACGCGAAGAAGAAGAAAAAAAGTTATCTCGCGCGATAAAGGACGAGAAAAAAATAATAATAAAGAAGCAGAACCAGTGGAAAACGCGGGCGCGCGCGCGCGCGCGAGCTTCTTGCATCGCTCGCCCATTTCTGGCTGATGCCCCGCACTTACATTAACGCTCCGAGCGCGTGGTAATTAACAAGAGAGCGCGCGCGGACCCCGTAAATTTTGAGAAATGACGCGCGACCCTGGACGGGGCATGCGGGTTCCTCGTCATATGCATGCGAACACGCGCGAGCGCTCGCATTAAACAAAAAAGAAAAACAAAACGGAGGGCGCTAAGGGCACAGAAAATATGATGTGACCACGATGGGTGACTCGTCTTCCGTAAAGGGAACGGCGAGGGGAGGGACGATTAAACATGGGCGAGGGGGGAAGGGGGGACGAAGCACGCAATTTCGACTGGGGTGAAACGGCGCCCGACAGAAGCGCAAAGCGTAAACTAGAACGCACTAGTATAGTAAACGACAACAGCTAGACGTTGCGACGCTTGTCTCGGCGCCGGAGAACAAATACAAAAAAAAAATCGAAGCAAGAAAACTACAAGAATGGGTTAATTTGGGTCGGAAATGTCCGCTTATTGGCGAGTAAACAGTTCCTAGGTTCCTGATACAGACGGAAAGGATGAAAAAAAAAATGTAATCATGATGGGGAATGAAAGCCTACAAGTGCGACGCACAAACAGAGCGCTGGCTGAGACAGGGCGGAGGAAATCGATTCCGAAAGTTGCCCGGCAACTAACCGCTTAGCTAATTGTGTTGATAAGCGACAATGGTCAACGTCCTTTTTCTGCATTACCATTAATTATGGCTCCCCGAGACTACGCCACACCATAACTCATGACGAAAAACGTGGTACAGCGTCATCAGGGGGCAGTGTCACCAAAATAAGGATACGAAGCAAACTAGTGGGAAAGAAAGGGGACACGCTAAGTTCTACCATCGTTGGTAGAACCACTCCTGCCATCGCACTCACCGCGCTCCGTAATGTAGTCACCCACATGTATGCATTATTATGCTTAAGGTCATAGAAGGATGCCGGCAGAAGGAAGAAAAGGACTGCAGGAAGTCCCGTGTTCTGATGGTGTTTCGTTCGATGTCCGTATATATACACACACTGCACAAAATACACATTCCAGTTAAACAAACTAGCCTGCATGCAGATTATTATAAAGCATGTACAAAACACTATTCATCGGCAACATCACTATGACATGTCACCACATGCGTCGTTTCCAGCCACCGAGTACTTGGCGAAAGAAGAGCCTAGAAACTACGTTCCTGATTTCCTGTGTCCTTGGGCGAGTTGCGAAGACATGCTAAATCCACACAGACCGCAACAAACATCGCGGACATTAGCAGCGCTTGCCAGCTTCAGTTTTGGTGCCCTTTCTTGAATGCAGACAGCACAGGTGCACTTGCGATATCTGCAGGCAGTCGAAAGATCCTTTCTAAACCGACGTGCGTCCCAAGGGTGGGTCAAGAAAAAAAGAGAAATTAACTGTCTTTTGGTTCACGAGGGTGTTGCAAAGTTTATGACGTCATTAGCTGTGAAAACAAGGCGTGAAGAGCCTGCGAAAATACATTCAAATAAGTTTTCCTGTGTACACGTAAGAGTATTAAAAAGGGAAGCATCAGAAATCGCGCAACTATTGCAGTGCAAAATTGCCCTGGAGCCGTAGTAGAATGGTGAAAAACGGACACAGTCATTTAACAAGAAATGCAAGAGGGTACGAACGGGAAAGGTGCTCGTTCTGCAGGTGACACCACGGCGACTCATCGCAGCGCGCGTCTAAGCTTGCTTCCTTTGTTCTCGTTATTCCTGCTTTATTAGTGCTGAATAATGTACTGACAACTCGCCCAACTACGCGAGGGAAACATGTTGGAGCGACGCAGAACGCAAACAAACCGGTGCGTTTGTAGAAACAACACCATGGCTGCTACCAGGCGTCCCAGAACTCTGGGGTGATCAGTAGCTGCTGATGAGTTGTTGCACTTCGGTGGTGCTCGATATGAGGCCGATGGAATACAAACTTCACTCTTCATGGTTGTGCCAACCCAAGAAACGAGGAGAGACGAAACACTTACTCAGCAGCTAACATGGGGTGGATACTTATTTAAGGTTGCCATGTACTGGTCTTGGCTCGACCCGCCCTCTCGACCAGCATATATTTTTACTGAGGTAGGGAGCTGGACAGCAGTATCTCCCAGTGCTCGAAGGAAGTGGAAGCGGTTGGTAAGTTCGGGTTGTCGATACGCTCCCATACCATGTGTCTGAGAGTGCCTTGCTGGTTTCAAAACTTGACATTGGGCGTTAAATTGTGTAGGGAATAGCGGGTGCATGCATCCGGATTGGATCACTAAATATGTCAGCGTTAATTTCAGTGCGACTTCCTCTCAGGTCGTCAGAGGTGAAAGGAAGCCAGTCGACAAACACGGCGCTCAACTAGCAACACACACACACACACACACACACACACACTATATATATATATATATATATATATATATATATATATATATATATATATATATATATATATATATATATATATATATATTGCGCAGGCTGCGCACGCGCCGTAGACACAGTGGTGCCACGAAGGCGCCATGAGTGCTCCTGGAAGGCAAATCGAGTGTCCTCGGAAGTGCTGCAATAAAATTATGCAGAAACTACCGAAGAGCGCTATCAAAATAAGCGAGAAAGCCTTATGGAGAGCACAGAAATCAAATGGACACACCATCAAACTGCTGACGTCGATAACGGTGTTTCATCACCATCATAACATTTTGATGCCCATTGCTGAAGAAAGGCCTCCCCTAGCGATCTGCAATTGGCCATGTCTCGCACTAGCTGATTCCAACTTGCGCCTGCAAATTTCCGCATTTCTTCACTTCACCCAATTTTCTGCCGTCCACGACTGCGCTTTTACCCTCATTTGCTCACTGATCCGTAGCGCTGACTGCCTGTCTATTAACGTTACGCCTAACACTGTTACTTCCATCGCTTTTTGCGCGGTCCATAACTTGTTCTCGAGTTTTTTCGACTGACACACACACACACACACACAAACACACACACACGCACGCACGCACGCACGCACACACGCACACACGCACACACTGTTAGATATGGGGCTGTTTCCTGCGCCTACTTCACTTCCCCAGACCACATCGAATCGCAGCACAACTAATTGAGAAGCGCAGAAACGCGGAAAGCACATTCCAGAGGAGCGCTCGAGCAAATAAGTTGAAGCCCCCCCCCCCTTGTCCGCCTTTGAAGACCGCATTGCAAGTCAGCAAGGCAAGACCGCAGGGAGTAGGTGGGCCCTCGGACAATGGGGCCCAAGCGTCCCCGCTTGTCCGCCTTTGAAGAGCGCATTGCAAGTCAGCAAGGCAAGACCGCAGGGAGCCGCCGGGTGTGACACCGCCGCACGGGCGCCTACCATTGGCCGAACATGACGCGACTTCCAGTCCTCGAAGGGTTTAAAAGGAGCATTCCAGAGAGACCAGAGTATTCCCTGATTCACCTCTCTCGAACTTCTTGCCGCGGGCCGCAGCGTCCGAGTTGCTGCCGGCCCGCAATGACTGTACGACTGTTACTTGACTCTCACCTCTCTGTATATAATGTAAAATAAATCCCCGAAGTTTGTTTTCATCCCGAAGTCCGTCCCCAACTCCTACAACACACACACACACACACTACAGAATTGAAAATTAGCTGCACGAAGCACATGATTCCAGTCATGTCATCGTATTGATTCCCGTGCAAATCAACCTAATCAGCGAGCAACCTTTCTTGTGGCTCTCTGAGTGTGCTCGTTCAGACACCATGGTTGTAGTTGGTACGCAACTGCCGCTTCGCGCGTGATTGGTTTACCCCTTCACGGCCCTCACATTGTGTGCAGTATCTCGGCGCCGCCAAAGCGATATCAAGAAGCATGACAAACAAACCTAAACAAACCTGTCCGACCTAATTCCTCGCATCACTGTCAAGTCAGCTTTATTTGATGTACACGCTTGCTCGTAGATGCATCAAGTATACACGGCGACTCTCGCTTACTATGTTCGTCTCACGATGCCCGCATTGTAACCACCATAAGCACATTCCGCGGGTGAAGCGCGGTTAATCGCTCTCGTCATCACCAGTGTACACTGCGACGCCTGCAGCTGAACAACATTACTGCAATGCAAAAAAAAAATTACAGGTTCTCTTAAGATCTCGCTTAAGACGTGAACGGTGAAAACCTGTCCTTCCTCCTTTTATCATTCGCCTCGTTCCCTTTGCCTCTTCTTTCTCTTATTCCTTTTAGTCATTACTCCTCACTACTAAGCATATTTAGTCGTTTGTAATCAGTTGTGGTCACTACAAGCAGTCGTTAGACATGGTAATATCATAGTCATTAATAGTCGTTACAAGTCAGTCAGTCATTATTAGTCATTACTAAGCATTTTTAGTCATTCCTAACGCATTGTAGTCGTTACGATTCGTCGTTCGACATATTGGTCATTTCGCAGTCATCAGTAGTCATTTCAGTCATTATTAGTCATCACTTGCCATCACTAAGCATCTTTAGTCATTTCTAATCCATTGAAATCGTTACAATTCGTCGTTAGACATATTGGTCATTTCGTAGTCATTAGTATTCATTACAACTCGCTTCAGTCATTATTAGTCGTTACTGGTCATTACTAAGCATGTTTAGTCACTTGAAATCAATTGTAGTCGTTACAGGTTGTCATTCGACATATTAGTCATTACTAGTCATTACAAGTCATTTCAGTCATTAGTCATTACTGCTCACTAGTAAGCATTCTTAGTCATTTGTAATCAATTGTGGTCATTACATGCCGTCCTTATAAATACCGGTCATTTCGGAGTCATTACAAATAATTAGTAGCCATTATATAATTTAAAAAAGAGAGGTCGCCGAAGTAAACGTTTCCAACAAAGAAACTTGCATTCACCCTGAAGTATACCCCTGTCGAAACATTGGATC
The DNA here is from genome assembly GCF_038994185.2 of Dermacentor albipictus. Classification (NCBI taxonomy): domain Eukaryota; kingdom Metazoa; phylum Arthropoda; class Arachnida; order Ixodida; family Ixodidae; genus Dermacentor; species Dermacentor albipictus. The sequence continues at coordinate 25,248,444 of NC_091829.1, forward strand.
CAGCGACAGTAGTTGTTCCAGCACGGTTACTTCTACCTGCAACAATAAACTTCCCGAACCTTCTAGCGCGCGACCTTTTTGCTCACTCAGTAAACTTCTCAGGCGCCATGGACCTTCCGCATCTTTTCAGTGAAGGATAGAACTGCACGCGCAAAAGTTCTCGCGTCGCGCTTTTCCGCACTCGCAAGGGGCGCAACGTTCGCGCACGTAGAAGGATCCGTACCAGTTCTCGCCGGGCTGCCACCGTTCCAGCTGCACAGTAGCAGAGCATACGTACCACAAGCACACAGGCCACGTTGCTGGGCCGGCACGTGCTCGCGCATACATAAACTTGACTGACTCTGAAGGAAACGAGAGGGGGGGGGGGGGTGCTGTTTTTGACAGCGCGGCGGGGTGTTTATTAATCCGCGTCCACACACGGGACGGCCGCCGCATTCACGCCGTGCGCGCGGATAGCTCGGCCCACGCACCGGCCAGCCACCCGCATCGGCCGCATACGCCTGCCGCCAGTAGTGCGCTTACCGGTAACTCGGTTCGGAGACAAGGTGCCGTGTGAACGACAGCCAATTCATTAGAAAGGAGTAATTGGGCAGCACGGCGATCCGCTACCGATCAAACAGACCGACAGCCGCGGAGCGAGCCAGGGCCGGTCCCTCAGCTCGTGCGAGTGTGTGTGTCTGCATGCTAAACGACCGGCGCGCTACGCAGACTTCGGGGGGACATGGGTCCCCGATCGTTCTTCTGGACAGACGGTGCGCGGCCATGTGGTTTAAGTGGCGGAACGGTAGCAGCACGCGGGCGTCAGTAACACAAAGTTGATCGGACGTGAGTGGCGTGCGAAAAAAAAACGTAGGGGGTGAAAAGAGGGCGAGTACTTAATTATCGCGGTCATGCGCTCAACTACATAGGCGTATACGAGAAAGGTCGATGCGATCGAACTAGTGAGCGTGCTTATAGGCAGTGCCTTGTCCACGCTGTGAAGAAAACCTAACAAGTTAGACCGGCCATCGCTCAGGCAAGAAAAGAAACTATAGCTGACTTAATACTTAACGCGCCCGATGTGACCGAGGAGCGTTTCGCTCACAACACGTTTTATAGCCACTGCCTCGGCGAAGCTAGTGGGATAACTTAACTAGACGATATCCCACGACGAGTGAAAGAGCAAACAATAATAGAATTTATCAGCTAATAATAATAGAATTTTAGCTTGTGTGATCCACGTTTTAAATGTGTTCTCTGTTACCTTTGAAGTAGTGGAGGATTGGCCGCTGAATGGCCGACTATCTCAAAATCACAATACACTATAGACAGACCAGGATAACAGGACAGTAATATTTGGAAGTTATCCGTATTTTAAAACTCGCAGCACAGAGACACAAAAAGCATTGAGGGATTTGTGCTTGCTGCGTCATTCGCTTTGCGCGCGCTTCAATAGGCACAACGACAAGCATTTAGCGATAACAAAATATATTTGCGCAATATGTACTGCAGATCTCACGTTAGAAAGACAATCTGAACAATTAAGGCAATGTTTCTCTAAAACATTCGCGCCTTCTACTGTCCACTCGCACGGCCACCAGCGGGCGGTGGATGAGTGGATGCATGACGTTCTGCTGCCAAGCACGAGGTAGTGGGTTCCATTCCTGTCGGCGGCGGACGCATTCCGAGGGTGGATGAACATAAAAACGCACGTGTACGTAGATACAGGTACAAAACACCAGCAGGTCGAAATTCATCCGAAGCGTCCGAATACGACGCATCTCGTAGGAATCATAACGCAGCCAAAAATACATGGGCGAAAGGAACGTCTAAGGATCACACACAGACCAAGGCGCTACATTTGCCTCGTCTTCTGTCTTCCGCGCTGCTGTATCGTTCCTGAAGTCGAACCAACAACGACTATCCTAAACATCCGTCCTGACCTTTCGTAGTCGATGCTTTCGGACATTAAACCCAATCAATCAATCAGTAAATAAATAAATAAATCCACTCGTTCGCACTATCTAAAAACGACTGAAAGAGACGAAGAAAGTCACGTGACAGCAGAGTCCCTGCAAGTGCCGGAACATCAATGCCGCTGAAAGGGACCACGAACTGCTTACTTGAAACAGAGCGCTGAACCTGGGTGTAATATTTCCCTCAGAGACGAGATTTTTTTCTGACGACAGACACATTCAACGATTCAGCAAGCCTTCGGGCAGATGAGGCACGGCCCGCCTCCTGACGCCGCCACAAGCTCAATAATTCGCAAAACCTTTTTCAAACGTAAGATAACAACGGCCGCATCCAACGAAGGCCAAAACGCATCCTTCCATGAACTCACCGGATCTGGCAATATAACACGATGACGTAACATCGTTGTCCATCCGAACCTCCTCGCCTAATTCCCCCCCCCCTCCTCGGAAGAGAAAAATCTCAACGGAGGATATAATAACCGCATAATAAAGGCATCTATCATCATCACTTATAACGCAAGGTCGCCTAAGCACACGTTGGGCACCGCGATAGTCAGACTTGCGAAGCATCACGCGACGCAAGCCAGGTAAAAAATGACGCTTTCTTTTTGAGAAACCAGCCCGAGTTTGATACTCGATCACGATGGTGTACACAACCTTTTCACCACTTACGGCGTCACAGCTTCACGTGTGCCCGACATTCTGCGAGCGTAAACTTTCCTACAAGGCTTGCTAGGGCAAACTGTTGGCGTGGCGACGATTGGCAGTAGATAGATGTGTGTAACCTTCGTTATTGTGGTGGCACACTCTAGTGGCGTTATATTTATATTATATCTTGTTATCATATCTTGCTAAACGCGTTATTGCAGTAGGTTCCTCGCATAGGCATAGACTAATCACTGCGATTTGACGCAAGAGAAAAAAAAAGATTGGTTGAAAAATGTCCATTATTGTGCGTTTCACTGCTGTAAATTATGCATATGTGCTCTCTTTTGACCTCAGATGTACGGAAGAGGTATCTTATTTTGTTTTTGATGTTTTTGAATTCGATACAGTGATTTTACATTTTATCGCGTATGATTTATTTTCTTCCACTCAATTTGACGTTCCTAATTTTTTTTTTCATTGAAACTTTTCCTTTTTTTCCATTACTTTATAGATCTACGAGTTGTAGACTTATATCTTCTTTTTGCTGCTCTTTAAACATTCTCTTGTGTTGCGTTCTGCGCCTACAATTTGGCTGTCAATTAAGGGTGCGGCTGCCTCGTCAGATTACCAGCAGTAGTACCAGTAGTAGCAGTAGTACCAGTAGGAGCCTGTGACCACTGCGGCCATGAAGAATCCATTGGCCATATTTTGTGCACCTGCCCGCAGTACAGTCCACAGAGGGCATGCCTTAGCCACGAACTTGACCAACTGGACGACCAACCGCTATCCGAAAAAAGAATTCTGCAACATCGAAAGGACCTACCATCACAGAAGAAGGCCGTGCAAGCGCTTTTGCGCTTCTTGCGATCTACCGGCCTGTGTGAACGACTTTAACTGGAACGTCTTTTGTGTGTGTGTCTCCATGTGTGCGCGTTCCTTTTTTTTTTTGCGTTTTCCTCTCTGTCATCTTTCTAACCCCTATCCCCCATCCCCAGTGTAGGGTAGCAAACCGGAGTCTCATATCTGGTTAACCTCCCTACCTTTCCTCTTCATTCTCTCTATATTGCGCAGTGTAAATTATCCATTTGAATAGAGTACGCAGAAATTTCTGCCGAACCACGCGCCGCATCCCTCATTCTCATGATAGCTAATCCGTCACATTTCAAGCTCGCGTAGATAGGAGGTTCGAAAGTTCCCCCCATGATTTTTGTAGAAAACTACCCCATACAGCGCGTTCAAAAACAGGCAGTTCGGAAAATGCATTTCTTCAGCAGCCACTCTTCCAGCGGAGTTTCCATCAGGGTAACGTAGGTTGTTCATTGCCGGAAATGTACACGTGCAAACGCCTTGCCTGTGGCAACCTATGCATGCGTATGTGTATGCATTTACGGGTTGTGTCTTTTTGAGGCTGCGCATAATTCCTCAAAACGCTGCATGCCTGCGGCACGAAGAAAGCACAATTCCGGCCATTGAAATGGACTGCTCAAAGAAGCTAATCCATTACTTCCCGAGAAATCGAAAACCGCAAGCGACCATACAAATATTCACTAATTATCATTTTAATTATTTACTTTACAGCACCAAATCCCCACTTATGAATTTTAGCCTCTGAATTCGCAAGGCGTAACCACTTGTTCTAACTTTAAAGATGACACCAGTTTCGATATATCCATTCCGAAAGCGTAAAAACAAATACATGGGCGTTCCAGTTAATTTTGTACTTTAATGCATTAGGAGAGCGGATACCTCGAAATCCGTACGGTCCACAGAATTCGTTCCAAGTGGTGTGGTACTACTTAGAACTACTTCCACCGGCTAAAGTTCGTAAATTGCAATATCTGCCATAATCAATAAAAACACTAATTAGGGATTCCTTGTTAATTGTTCGATTATGCATTTCGATTTATCCTGCAAGTAACGTCCGCCGCTTCGAGTAATCCAGCTCCAGGACTAACATTCCGCTGTCTACCACAGCCGATTTTTGAAAATTCTGTACAGCCTAGAAAAAAAAGAAAGAAAGCAATCCTTATTTGAGAAAGCAGGCAGTATAGTAACACCAAAGCAAGTTGTACGACGATCAGCCGATGCTCGGCGTTAAATATATCGACCTTGCTCCGGGCAGGCCACGACGACGGACGAGACGAATTCGTTTCGCAACCCCTCCACCCGTCGCCGCCCCCATCGTACCTGCGGCGAGGAGGTGTTGAGGTGTCTAGGGCGTAGCGCCATAAATTTGGCGCTCGCCAGACGGGGGGCGCCTGCATCCCCGACCGAATTGGCCAACCAGCGAACGCCCACAAAGAGAGAAACCAGCGAGCCTGTGCATAGAGACTAATGCGCTGATTAGCACATATTCGTTCGTTGCGGCGGCGTCCAACCGTTACCAACGAATGGGCTTCTCGACAATCTCCCTCCTTGGGCGCGCTCTACAGCTTCGCATACTTCGACACCTGTCGCACCTTCATACGTCAACCCCCCCCTCCCCCCCTCCCCCCCCTCCCCCCCCCCACCCCCTCATTCCGGTTTTACAACGCCGTTGACAAATCAGCGTTGAACTCGAGTGCGCAGAGTGGAAGACGACATCCACAAACGCGATAGCAGCAAAATCAAAGCGTGATAAGTTAGAGAGCGTGAACACGTGGAGCGAGCTCGGAGAATCGAACATAAATTTCTTGGCACGCAGGCAGAGACGAGTCGGCCGCTCCCCAGCGGCGTCGGGAGCGGGTTTCTCACCACCGCGACGCGTGAAAAATCGCGCGGTTCACCTTAGGCGCCGCTGTTCACGACGGCTGAAAACGCGCTCCGGCAAGTAGTATACGAAGGCACGCGCGCGGGGCCAGCATGCATCATTTCGCAACCACAACGGGCGGCAATAATGCGCTTTTTTAGCGCCCAATGATGTAAGTGGACTGAAGCGGTGACGTAAGCGACCACCAACGCCGTGCTAGCGGCCCCCAATAATCGCTCATTGGTTTGACCGTTACAGCCACAGCCAGGAGCCGTCGGGAACTAATGGTTTACACCGCCTTTCACTTACATAAGGCATACCCGTGCGGATAGTCCCAGTTCCCTATAGCATGTGGAAGCTGAGAAATTAGCGCACACATTTACTAAAGCATGCGGTATGCCTTGCATGCGAGGCATTTCTTTGGCATCGCACTGGACACCGGCCCATTAGTTTGTGTGCTTCAATACATAATGAAAAAAAAAATAAACAGCTGCGCACTTTCTTGCGCCATACTTTCCGCCGCACAAATTTATGACCGCGGGAAGGAAGTTTTCTTGAACACATCCACAATAAAAAAAAAAGCTTCTCGCAGCCGACACCGGAATCGCCTCTGCTAACAATTAGAAAGAACCAAGGCAATCTTCATAATGAAAGACCTGAGCTACGACACCACTGCGCACCATCATTCGATTATAGCCCAGGCAAACAGCCCTTAACTCGAGTGTTCGCAAAACAGCGTCTTTAAAGACACGATTTTTTTTATTCGCTTTATCTTCCATCGTAATTGCCATGGCATCTTGGCCTCCCTGTCGTCATCGTCCCGCCATCGTCCCGCCATCGTCCCTATCGCCGTAGCGCCATTGCCGCGCACTCATAGCATCGAACAGAACATGTCGAAAGTAATTCGCGCCACTCTTCCCTCCTCTGTCTCCCAGTCATCGTTGTTCTCCCCTTTCCCATTCACCCGGTGTAGGGTAGCCAAGCGGACGTTATTCTGGTTAACCTCCCTACCTTCTGCTTTTTCTCTTCCCCCCTCCCCCCTCATGAAACACCTCTTATCACCCTCATGAAACGCCCCTTATCCAATGATGCCAAACAACGACGGCGACCCTGGATTCGCAGGTTGCGATCCTGTCGCATACCCATACCCTCGGGCTTCGGAGGCGGAGTTAGTGCGAAGTATTGCGAGCATGGGCGTGGTATCTCAACGCAGTCGACGATTGTGATTTGCTGCTAGACAGTCTTCAGATTCCCTATTCCCCATTACCTATGGGGAAGCTCCAAAGTGAACTCTAGAGGCAGAACGTTGGTGTCCTTTGCCTCTGAACTGGAATTTTGCCTGTCAAACGATGGTAGCCCTACTTATCTGCGTGGATCAGCGTATAGTAGTTGCTTGGACCTTACCTTCGTTTCACGTTCGCTTTCGAGAAGAGTGCACTGGTTTTCGGATTTAGAAACGCGGGGTAGCGACCACATCCCAACCTATTTGAAGATCGAAGGTTTGACTAGCTCCAAGTCCTCCAGAACCGTCCAGTGCACCGACTGGCCTAAATACAAAATAATAATGGAAGACTGTTGTCATGACGGCACCTCGTATAACCTACAGGGCGCGATAAAGAATGCCATACAAACAACCACGCATTTCCTTTCGAAGAGTTCTTCCCGCACCGATTTCGACATCGAACTAGCGAAACTTCGAGCAATTCGCCGTCGTGCGGAGCGAAGATATAGACGCACGAAGTCCAATTATGATTTGAGATTGGCTAGACGAACACAAAAGAAAATACAGCGTCACATGAACAAGCAGGCATCGCGACAATGGGTATCCTCTTGCGAGTCCCTGGATCCGCGAAAACCTTTGTCGCTTATATGGAGGACTGTTCGTGGCCTTCGCACAACCTTTGGTCAGCGCCACCCGTTTAAATCTCTGGCACTCCATCTACAATGTAGAGATATTGATGTCGCTGAATCTTTCTGCAGAAAGATTGCTGGCGAAGCAAATTCCGATGGAACGGGTACGAGAACGCTCGACCACCCACCGTTCTCACGTGATCCCCGCATGGAATGCCCTTTTTCTATGGACGAACTAGAAGCTGCGCTGGCTTTGTGCAGGCGTTCTTCAGCGCCAGGACCTGACGGCATTACATACCGTGCCCTGTGTAACCTAGGAGACCAAGCTCGGAAGGCACTCTTGCTCCTGTACAACGACTCCTGGCAGACGGGTACGGTTCCGCAAGAATGGAAGTCAACTCGCCTCATTCCACTTCTGAAAGCTGGCAAGTCGCCTTTGGACATTTCCTCGTATACCGTCCGATAGCACTTGCCAGCTGTGTCGGAAAAACAATGGAAAGAATGATTTTAACACGTCTAGAATGGTACTTAGAGTACTATGAAATCTACCCAGATGCTATGGCCGGATTCAGACGTGGCCGTTCGTCAACAGACAACGTTGTTGACTTGATAACATTTGTACAACACCAAAAGGCCTGTAAGCGACTATCTGCTGCTCTGTTTCTAGACGTTAAAGGGGCTTATGATAATGTCACCCATGAAGCCATCCTTAGCACGTTAGAAGCCGTCGGACTTGGTGGTAAGATGTATATGTGGGTGTGCAACTACTTACAGAGGAGACCATTCTATGTAGACACAGAAAATGGCCCGACATCCGAGCATTACGGTAGCCGAGGAGTCACTCAAGGCGGAGTGCTTAGCCCGACTCTTTTCAATCTCACCCTCTGTGGATTAGTTGACAACTTGCCAAGCACCGTACGACTTTCCATCTATGCGGACGACATCTGCATTTGGACATCAAGCGTGACACGACCTCAGCTTCGCGCTCGGCTTCAGAAGGCTGCCACAATGACATCTTGCTACCTTCGTGAACAGGGACTTGAAATTTCATGCGGAAAGTGCGCAATGGTGGCATTCACGAGGAAGCCAATGTCTGGTTACGGCGTATCTATTAACGGACAACTTATACCATACAGCAGAAGTCACAGATTCTTGGGAGTCGTAATTGACAGAGACCTGTCTTGGACTCCGCACGTCAATTACGTGAAAAAGCGGCTGACTGCTATCTGCCACCTGTTCAGGTTCCTTGCTGGAAAAAGTTGGGGAGTATCTGTACACGCTATGTTACAGCTGTACATGGCGTTGTTCGTTGGATTCCTGCGATACAGCCTGCCTGCCATATCCAACACCTGCAAGTCTAACCTGCGTACGATACAGAGCATTCAAGCCCAAGCCCTTAAGATATGTCTTGGCTTACCACGCAGTGCATCAACGGCTGAGACCATTGCCCTTGCGCAGGATTACCCAATCAAAACGCACATTACCGCTGAGACAATGCGTATGCATCTCAGGCATTATGCTAGGACTCCTTCCCACCACTTGGCGAGCCTCACTGCTGCAAGGCCCTGCTCGACATTTAGCGGCATTGTCAGTGCACATCGTGCGTCGTTTACTTCAGGGTACGCACCTGCGGCCAAGCCAGCGTTTCCTCCGTGGTGTTTGAGCCGTCCACAAGTGCATCTAATGATTCCAGGACTACAGAAGACGACAGATCTACCGGCCCCTGCTCTAAAACAGCTGAGCTTACTTCTTCTGCATGAAAAGTACAGAAACCACGTCCACATCTACACCGATGGATCAACTACGTCGTGCAGTTCCGGTGGTGCCGTGGTGGTACCAACGCGAGGAATGACACTGCGCTTCAAGACATCGCATGTCACGACCTCAACGGCAGCAGAACTAACGGCCCTGCGTCGAGCACTGGAATTCATTGAATCTGAAAGAGCTAGAAAATGGGCTGTGTTCTGTGATTCAAAACCGGCATTACAGTGCACGCAGTCAGTTCTTCGACACGGATGCCATGACCAACTGACATACGAAATCGCGAAACTTTACCATGATGTCCAACAAAAAGGTCACGAGGTCATTTTTCAATGGGTACCTGGCCATTGTGGAATCAGTGGCAATGATTCCGCCGATAACGCTGCTCGTACAGCACATCATGAAGAGCAGAGCGTTCCGATTCCGCTTTCGAGGACAGACGCAGGCAGGGCAGCTTCGACACCTGGCACGCAGTCTCACACTGACCGAGTGGAACTCGCCAAACTTACGACTTACACGACTGCATCGACTAAACCCCTCCCTGCAACTCCGGCCTCCACTCGGACTTCCTCGACGTGAAGCTACGCTTCTCTGTCGCCTTTGGTTAGGAGTTGCGTTCACAAAGGCATACTCTACATTGATTGGAGTGACTGACAGTGGAGCATGCGAGGTCTGTGGCACGGAAGAAAACATCGACCACCTGCTGTGCCACTGTCCACGATACACCCCTGAGAGACAAGAACTTGCCAGGACTTTTCAAAAACTGGACAATCGGCCGCTTTCTGTGCAGGTGCTGCTGGAACACCGCCCCCATCGCCCGTCGGCCCAAAAAGCTGTGAAGGCACTTTTGTGCTTCTTAAGGACGACGGGCTTGTGCGACCATTTGTGACTCTAATTGTAATTTCTGTAAGACCACACACGTCAGCGAACTCACTGCAATTTCCTTCTTTCCTTCCCTCCGCTCTCTCCCTGTTATCTTTGTTTTCCCCCTTTCCCGCTCCCCCGGTGTAGGGTAGCCAACCGGACGTGATTCTGGTTAACCTCCCTACCTTCTTCTTATCTATATCCCTCCCTCCCTACAGTCGACTCGCCTATAGGGACGACGAACGTATTAAAAGCGGAAACTTTTCGAACAGTGCACACAGGGTCCTGATGTGAACTCGGACGTGTAACTTGCTCCTGCTGCGCGGAGTGGACTTCCGTAACTGGAGCCGCGTAACAAAGCCAATAAACCCTTTTTTCCTTCATTCTTACACAACCTGAGGCAGCAGCCGATGGGCTCGGTGGATTCCTTGCCCTAACGAAACTAAGCCGCGACAATGGCGTATTTTTGTGCTTTCCTCCAAAGCAAACGAGCGCGGCCATGTTGGATTTCTTGCGGATTGTCGCGACGCGTCTCGTCACGTTTTGTGACGTGTACCAAGTTTACGATGTTATTTTGTTGTAGAACATAAAAGATACCTTCTTACTAACTACATGCAAATTAAATAACTACAAGGGATCAAAGAGGACAACAGTTCAATAAGCATATTAATTGACAGGCCTTACGCCTTTCACTATGCGCCCATGAGGCGCTGGTGACAGAAAAATTGTCGCCATGTCCCTGCCTTTGCTCTCTCTCTCTATCTCTTCTTCTTCTTCTTCTTCTTCTTCGCATTGGCTCTACATATGGTTATGTCACTCCCCTGGCTTAATCTTCTATACTCGTGGACGTACTTTGGCAGTGAAGAGAAGGGAGAGAGATAGGGGAGGGGAGTCTACTAAAAGACGCGCGTCCTGTTTGCTACCCTAAATGCAAGCGTAAAGGAGTTCAGGGATGAAAGGAATGAAGTAAAGGAGGGCAAACAGATGGCGTCACTTCGTGCGGAAGTGTGCGTCGAGCCCACAGTCGCTCTCAGAGGTCTGTCGACATCGGGAACTGCAGTAATGCATGTATCGCTTTCTGAACTCGTGAGGGATATGCGGCCACATTCTAATTACATTTATACCAACGTGAATTCTCTTGAATCCAGGTGAATCTAACATGGTCTGGGTTATAGAGGGCGCTGGGTGTTATAGCGGGGAGAGATACGGAGGAGATGATGGCACTTCGAGAGGGCAAGGACGGCTCGTTGAGCGGCGGTCGCTCCGCGATTGCTAAACTTCAACGCCGCCTACGTATCGTTCGGCGAAGAAAGAACCTGCAAATGCCCCAGCTTCGAGCAGCAGTTGGGCCGCCATATCGGACAAGTCGGCCGAGAAAGAGGCGGGACAGAGACAAAAAGGGAAGGAAATACAGGGAGGTTAGCCAGTGCAAATACCGGCTGGCTACGCTGTGCTGGGGAAAGGGTTAAAAGGAAGAAAAGGAGAAAGAAGAGGGGGGGAAAAACGATAAGAATTCACACAGTAACGCGATGCTACGCGCAACAACAGTCAACGCCGGCCGAACTGCGCATATTTGTGCTCGGGATTCGCGTCGTGGTGGCATAGTTATTTATCCGCAAGCCACACCAAGTTATCGCGGCCACAATTCCCGGCGCGGTCAAGTGACGTACTCATGACGGTCGACGAGCACATACATACGATGTGGCTTCGTATTACCGCTACAAAAATGTTATTTCCGCCCTTTCTGTTTTGTTCAAAGAGCGGTGGTACGCTTTTAGTGCACCTACGAGGCTGACTTTTCCTCCCCTTCCGAGATTCTTCTTCTTGCTAGCTTCGCTATCTATAGCGGCACAATCACGATAGCCTTGTCAGTGTAGACACGATGTCGCACCTCCGCAGCTTTCTGCAGACCCTCCGTTATCCACAACGTGATTGTTCAAGTGACGCCATTAGTGGACCCCTGGTCATCGTTACCAGACTAGTGAACTTTCAGTTTTGTGTCAGGCGAATCACGCATTATGCTCACTTATACAAGCAGTACAAATCCGCGCCTAGCATTTAAAAAAAATTAGAATTAAGTTAGAATTACGAAATGTGGATTTCATGCGCGGACACTCCAACAGGACCGTCAGACATGAGAACTACTTCATGCCTCGCACATTCGGAAAGGACCTATCTAGCCACTTAGAAAATATGCCTGACGTCAAACATTGTGAATACCAACAAAACGAGTGAAACCGCTACGTGAGAACACACTGACATCGAGAGCAAACACCCAGCGCTCGCTTTATTGAAACGGTTTATGTACGTAATACAAGCATGCAACATAACTGCTATCGAAAGTGTCTCAAGAAGTATGTGCACATATTTTAAATATCAGTGATGTGCTATCTTCGCGTGTATAATCGTGCACTAGCGCCTGAAGCGTGTGTATGCATTCGAGTCCGAAATGCGCGTTCTTCCGGCTTGGGCATATTGGATTGGGTATATGGGGTTCGAGGTCGATCCGTCCTCTAACGGCGTACGCAAGCCGCCTCTCATCGGATGACAGAAGTGGAGAACTCGACAAATGTAAATAACGTGTCGTCGAGCGGAGACCACTGAAAGAACGAAGCTTCCTTTGCCTACTGCCTGGGACAGCAGAGGTAGACCGCATGCGTTCACTGTCCGTATATAGTCGATTCTACGCGCGCGGCCCTCGACTTTATGAACTGCTCACGTCCACTCTAGAAACAACAAAGTGTTCGCGACCGCATTGGCCGAAATAGACCGAATTGTCGCGAATTTTCGGACCAAGTGTCACTCATTTCTCTATAACGAATCAAACGCTGACTTCACGAGCAACAACGAAGCAGACAGTAAAAAAAAAAAAATGGAACAAAAAATTTCGCATCTTGCGACAGAACGCCCACACGTGAAGAATAGACTTCCGCCTTCGTAAACGTCGATGCGCGCGCACCCAAGCAGTCCTTCAACGGTGAGCAGTGAATCACAGCTGCAGAGAGAGAGAGAGAGAGAGAGAGTCTCCTGCGAAACACTGAACACGAACACACTTTCGCGGCTAACAGGGACTTCGAAGACGATCCCCAAAGGCGGTTAACGCCCAGTGAATAGCGCCGCGCAGAAGCGTTGACACGTATTCTTCTGAGGCGATGCAGTATCTATTCCAACCAATAAGAGCCACCCTCTATGTGCCATCGCCTTTCACTCGGCGCACTGCGCGGAAACCATCAGTTAGGCGACGCCGAAAGGCTACATTTTATCCAGCGACTTCAGGAGCCCTCACTTGTGCGCCGCGGCAACTATCTCCATCGTAAAAGACATGCCTCCCTCCACGAACTCGCGGAGGTTTATCGCAGAGCGAAATCCGCTCGCAAGTGGCCTGGGCAACACGCCCCCTCCACTGAGCTCGACACCGTTTAGCTCGAAATGACGGCGCTGCCAAGCTGTGCTGCTATCATGAAGAAGGGCAACGCCAACAAGGGATCAAGGAAAAACAAAACAAAAAAAAACGTTTTCGCTGATCGGAATCAACCACCGCATTTCAGCTGTCGTTGAAGCCACCGCTTTGTTTTTCAATGTTTTCACGTTTATCTTTATTTATTCTTTTCTTACTCGTCGCTCTGGGGCGCGTATGTAATTTGCCCGAACTCCCTCATCCTCCGCGGCCAGGGAGCCTCGGCAAGGATGAAGGCCTTCAGCGCGAGTTCGTGCAGGAGAAACCATCGCGCGCATGCCTTCACGGTGTTTTCCGATCCCTTCGTGCGCTTTTCCTGCATATTTTGCGCCGAGGCTAATACAACGGTGTTTAGCGGCCGCGATACATCCCGTTCGTGATCCTCCATGGCCGATCGGCGTTACAGCGAGCTTACCCCACAGCAAAAATGGCGAGGTATGTATAGCCTCTTCAGAATGAAACAATTCTGTGGTTTTTAAGTGCCAAGATCACAATATGGTTATGAGGCACGCTGTACCTTAAGCGTGCGCAGAATGCATGGAACACGAGCTTTTTTGCAAGTCACCCTAATCGAAACGTGGCCGCTGCGGCAGGGACTGCGACCTCTTGCTTAGCAGCTCAGTGCCATAGCCTCAAAGTCACCGAGGCGGGTCACAGTCTCATCTTTCGGGTCACAAAGGCTGTCAGTTCTTGCGTCAACTTGGCTCAAATCAATGCGAAGGTTTAACTTGACGCTCCATGACTTCAGTGAAGGCCCTTCCTTAATCGCTTTCTCGCCGCAAACTCGCCTCTGGCCAAGAAACCTAAATAAGCAAATGCCAACACAACACAACAGTACGGACTGCCCACGTCCCCTCACATTAAGTCACTCGATCAGCCAATCACTCAGTCGCTCTGCTAATGGGTGGATATTATATATACCGTAAATTCATGTGCTTCACTTTGTTGTATCATTTTTTTATATGAATGTGTACAACGATAATTTCTGGGTTAGAATGTGGGTACACAGAAACATTTGTACGCGTCGCATGTGAATGGGTGTCGCATTCACATCCTTATTGATTGATTATTCGCACGCCTTCGTGCGACAGTTGCGGGTGCGGTGCGTCATTCGAATATGTGTCGCCTCGGCATCAGCCCCCTATGACAACCATCGCGTTCTACTCCACACCACTTTCGATCACTCGTATTCAAAGATTATTCAGGGTGACAAAAGCATGTGGACCATGGCAACATGCTCACCAAGCCCGGTAGACAATACGTGCATCACGGCCGTTCCCGAAGTCCACAGATCGGAGTGGGCAAATGTCGTATCGATATGCAATTCTGGGTACAAAGCGCAACCATCAGCATTCACTCTCCTGTCTTTTCGTCCCCTAACATTTTTACTCCCACGAAAATAACGAACAGGGCGACGGTCCGGTCGAGGTTACAGCCGTTATAATTCAGCTATTGCTGCGACTGTGCTAGCTTTCACGTCTGGCGCAACGTCGCCACAAGCAATGCGCAAGCTGCTGCTTTGCAGTTTTTGTGTGTCTGCCCTTCCCGCTTTTGAGAAGCTGATAATAAAAACAAAACAAAAACATTCAATTTTTCATTCAGGCTACCAGCGCTATATAAGCGAAAAGCAGCATTTGTGGTGTCTGCGTCCTAACTTTGTGTCCAGCATTAATTACTATTCATTCATTCATTCATTCATTCATTCATTCATTCATTCATTCATTCATTCATTCATTCATTCATTCATTCATTCATTCATTCATTCGTGAGCGGCGGGACCGAAGCCACAAACCAGCACACAAATGTTCTCAGGAATGCACCCTGCGGCTCCCTCCGCATGCATTATTAAATCAATCTCCAATAAAGCCCGCGGCTAGGTGGCCGCATCACAATGTTTGGGGTGGCCTAACGTGCTGTAACATCAACATGAACAATTGATAAAAGATTTTTTATTGTAGTCACGCGTAGACGTGTTTCATACATCATTCGTGGTGAGCACACTGAGCTGTAGCGCAAACAGTAAATTGGAGGCTTAAACAAACAACGTCCAGGACATCCAGCTGTTGCGACACATCGCTAATCACGAGATAAGGACTCTTCGTTCTGGTCACGCAGGTCCTATTAATCATAACCACCTCAAGCTTCACTTGAAGCAAAGGTTGTATATAAAGGTGGCCGGGCATGAGGCTCCTAAGAAAGCCTTAGCGCTTTCTCAAGAATAGGAAGGGTTCAGGTATGTACAGCCTTGCTCAAAAGTTGTCGAGCCACAACGCCCGCAAACATGAATTTGGGTCGTGTGGCTGGACTCCTGAAGAAAGTCTGACACTCTGAAGCTGTGGATGGTTAAAAAACAAGTGTCGGTTACGCTTCTAAGAATCTTGGGAGAAAATATCCAACAGAGGCCCGGCTATACAGGGCACTAAGCCAACGAGCTCCCATACACTGTACACCTGGGAAATTTCAATCAAGAGTGCGCACGCACACACACACACACACACACACACACACACACACACACACACACACACACACACACACACACACACACACACACACACACACACACAGCGAGTAAGTGAAATTAAAATGCGCCCTTAAACGCGTTCCTTGAAGCAGCGCACCCAGTCGATTACAGTTCATTGAGACACCGCTTCGTCTATGGCCACGCTGTGCCTCCGCCTTCAAGAAACGGACTAAGACACGAGACAAAAAGATCCTTCCAGCAATCCGCGCAGCACTTCCGCCTATCGAGAGTGGGGTCGCCCGTTCCCCATTGTCCAGACACCACGCGGGCCAAAATAACGAGCCGCAATAACTCGACCATCGGAGCCGGCTCCGCGAAGCACAAGGAAGACTCGCCAAGAGTGCGCGCACGCCGCACGGTCGCGTCTATAGTCTCGTCTCTCTCGTCGGAGCGCGCACGTATGCCAACGCCATTTCCCAGAATGGACGACGCGAGTACGCGCTCTCTCTCCCTCCCTCCCGCACCCTCTCTCTCACAGTCGGTCGAGTGCTATACAGGCTGCGAGGCCGGCAAAGAAGAGACCCCCCGCGGCTACTACTACGAGGAGGAGATCGTGATAGATTCGCGCCACGCCGGCCGGCCGGCCGGAGCGCTTCACCGCAGTCCACTACCTCCGCCGCCGCCGCCGCAGCTGCCACCAACGGTGAGACAGCGACGACGGCACGATGGCCGGCCCACGCAACGCTTCCCGAGAGCCGCTCCAGCTCCGGAGCTGCCGCCCCGCTGAGAAGAAATTTACGGCTCGAAAAAAAGGGGCGCCGCGCACGCGCCCTCCCCCCCCCCCCCCCCCCCTCAGCGACGTACGGGCGCTCCAGAAAAGCGCCGAGTGCAAATTGAAAAGTGCGGAGTTATTGGCGCCGCGACGGTAGAAGTATACCGTGTTCGCCCGCTTCTAGGCGCGGGGCGCGATTCCGCGAAGCGAAAGCGCTGGAACGCGGGCGCCCTACGCAGCGTCCCTTTTCTTTTCTTTCTTTTTTTTTTGCTTTAACTTACGGTAGTACCACGCCGCTTACATGTGAACTGCATGCGCAATCTGACCGCGCACAGTGGCTTTCAGCTAAATAGTTCCGGGTCCACCATTTGCTGGGCCGCATATTGCTGTTCGTCGACGCGCTCGCGCGCTGTTCTAGAAGGTAGCCGAACAATCAACGATTTCTCGATGCCTTCTATAGGCGGCTATTTATTTTTTTTTAATTATGTGTTATGCGGGCATACATTGGCGTTAGGACATTGTACAGCCGGTACAAGTCTTTCGATACTCCCCCCCCTCCCCTCCCCTCATTTCGTAAAGATTTCGACACCGTTGTCTGAGTACGAAGAGCAACGACAAACTCCCGGAGAAAATAACGGGACGCCACACGTTTTCCGTTCCGGTACCGGCGCACCGCCACGTCATGGATTTTGACGCCCTCTGCTCCCGCTCAAACACATTGCACAAAAAAAAAAAATGGTCCAGAATCTGAGCGACATACTGACGCAACGACGGTGGAGGTATAAGTACCAACTTTGGCCTCCAGTTCCTGTCGTGATAATGAACCTAATGCCGCAAAATTCACCAATACATTTGTCTGAGATAACACCTTACCAGTACAAACTGATTACGGTTTACGGTCCATTTAACGCCCCACATAATTGCGGCCGCCTCGGAAGGGAATCGATTCCACAACCTCACACTTAGTAGCACAGCGCCATAGCCACTATAAGCCAACGCGGCAGGTCCCTTTCGAAGCATCAATCGTCTCTCGACTTACGGCCATTTGGGTCGCACGCGAGAAACCTTCCGACACCTTCGCGATACGGTGCTGAGTTAGCAGCTGGCCGCCTACACGAAAAAAAATAAATAAATAAAAAATAAACGAGTGTCGCTACTATACAGGGCCCGAAACAAACGACTTTTTGAGACCGACCACTTCCGTATTCTTCAGCGTGAGAAGGGTTGTAATGCTGCAGCCATCGTTCTTTCGTCCTCGCTCGCTTTATTTCTCTTCGGAGAATAATTGCGGCGCGTGGGCTGGGTGGCGTACGGACGAAGCGCTGCCCATCTTCTAAACCCTTGCAGGCCGGGAAGGTGGCACGCTGAAGTCGCTCTGTGTGTGTGTGTATGTGTGTGTGTTTTTTTTTTTATTTTCCTTCGAGCGGAACACAAAGGCCGGCTTCTAGTGTCATTCGTCAAGCGGTTCCCGTATCCCAGCGGGGAGTCCCCGGTAAACAGTCGGTACCCGCCGAGTCGTTCCTTCCTTATACGCCTCGAGAGCCCGGAGGTGCGATATGTCCGGCATCAATCCTTGAAAACGCGCGGCTATACCTCGCCGTCCACAGTACCCGCCGTCCTGATCGTCCGAGGCATCGATATTTATTTCGTTTCTGCATTTTGCGGGCGCGAAAACGTTTCTCTCAATTCGCTCCGACCCATTTGCATCTTGTCAAACGATTCACCCCGCAGCGGCCAGCTCGGCGCTGTTGGGCAGCGGCCATTATTCTCCCCTGAACTCTTTCTTGCGCCGAGAGCACGGGGCCGACGCTGTAGGCTGCTGAAGAGAGATGACCCGTGCTGCGCCGCATGTCGGGAGATCACGGCGCGGGAAACGCAAGAGCAACAACGGAACGTAACCAGTTGTTTCATCACCGAGGTCCAGAACGAGAGGAAAGCAACAACGGAACGCAACCAGTTGCTTTATCACCGCGGCCCAAAACAAGAGGCAAGGAGAGGTTGGGTGGCACGGAAGGGCCGTGCCAGTTGGGTGCAGCCGTAACTGGATGCCATTCTCAAAAGGCCCGTCCTCCTCTTGGGGCAGAATAACATGCTATAGTATTATCCCATCATAGCGCCCCTCAAGACACGATGCTAATGCTTATCGTATCACGTGCTGGAGTCAGATTTCCAAAGACTCCAAAGACGACTATCAGTGGGGATTCAAAAGCGCGACTGCTGCACCGTGCGGTGGAAAGACGCGCGTTATGAAAAAGCTGGCCACAGCAAGCGACAAAAATAGGAAGCAACGAGATACTGGTGAATATTTTCTAAACAAACACAGCAAGATATGGGCGAGGTCCACGGTCAGTCGATTGCTACCGCATAACCCTTCGGCATTTTCGTTTCGATACACGAACATACGCGAGAAAAGCGTGTGGAGCGGAAAGTCTCGCACATTTCAATCACCTCGCGATGACAGCAAATTCCGGAATAGCCACGGCTTCGTGGCAATCCCTCACTGTTGTCTGCCCTTCAACCCTCGTGGCAGATACACTCGAACCGGACGCGACGCAATGAATAAAAACGATGTAACAATTACCCCCAGAATAAGCGTTTCTTGCGCAACACTGTAACATAATTTACACCCTAAAAAGTGAAAAAGGGGTGTAGATGTGTCTATAACTCACACTCTTAGGTTATCCGACATATAGATAACACCCGTAGGGTGTGAGTTATACACTCATAGGCAAAGTTACACCCTTTGGCTTGCCCCTTCTGCCACACAACAATAATCGTCATCTGCCTTGATGCGTTTCCTTTCTTTAACGCTGCGAACCCGGAACTTTCCAGTAACGAACGGCACGCGCGTTATCAGAAGGGGCACTGCAAAGGGTGTAAACTGTTCTATGCTGATAACGCGCGTGCCGTTCGTTACTGGAAAGTTCCGGGCTCGCAGCGTTAAAAAAAGGAAACGCATCAAGGCAGATAACGATTATTGTTGTGTGGCAGAAGGGGCAAGCCAAAGGGTGTAACTTTGCCTAAGAGTGTAGACACATTTACACCCTTCTTCACTTTTTAGGGTGTAAATTATTTTACAGTGAACGCCCATTTTTACAAGAGAAGAACGCAATCTCCGCTGCTACGCCGCAATACGCCGCCGGCCTGGATATGCGTAAATCGCGCTTATACGCACCGCGGTAATCACACGTATTCGGCACGTCATGCCGCTTTTTCGTCTCCCCTTTACTAGCGTGTCGAATGCCTTCAAAGTGCAAGTCGATTCAAACAATGGCGAAAACGTTCCCCCTCTTCTTCTCCCTCCCAAACAGCCTTGAATACAGTCGTCGTCGCGTTCTGAACGCCTCTAAAGCCTACCGGCAGTCGGCATCAGAAGACAATGGTACGGAGCACCGTCATCCTGTCGAAACCTACTATACACACCCATACGCAGCCTTCGCCTTTCCACGGAGTGCTATGGAAGCAATACTGGAAAAAAAAAAGAACACTAGAGGTGCGCGAATAGTGAATTTTGAGGAGGATTTGAATAGTATTATAAGTGAATCGAATACATTTCGAATAGTTATGGAATGATGAACACCAGGGTAAGTGGGGTGTTCAAGTTCCCAACTAGTGAACTGTACATCTTTTTTCTACTGTTGAAGTGCCGATTGGCTGTGCTGGGGGGACGAACTAGGAGGAGGCAAGCGCCCCAGCCTCCCTCGTGGCTAATAGCGCACTGAAGACGAAGACGAAGGAAGGTGTAGACGTAACATACCTCTACCTTACGAAAAGTACCGTCATCCTTTGAACAATGCCACTTCTCTCTTTCCTGTATCTCCGATTGGACGACTGCTGTCAAATGATAGCGCAGACAGCAATCGTCCAATCGGACGGAGCTTCAACGGCCACTTTCGAGGGCACGCCACTGTCGACTTGCATTCCCACGCAAAAAGCAAAGAAAAAAAAAACGAGCGGTTCAGGAGAGGAGACGGCGGAGGGGAGAGGAGATGGCGGTACTTTTCCGAAGGTAGGGGGGCCCGAGGAACGAGTTAATATACACTTTCGCTTGCCCCTTTTTTTTTGCAATTATTGATTTATTTCTTAAACAGAGTAACTTATCTAACCACGATTCCTTCTCATGGTATTTCATTGCCTTGCAGGCGCAGGCGCAGTTGAAGTGTGTATTAACTCGTTCATTCAATAAGTTTTCCAGTTGAAAGCCAGTGCATTTGTTACCTACGTCTTCCTTTGTCTTCGTCTTTAAGGCGCAGTTATTAGACACGAACCATTACAAGCTAGCCAAGTTCCTCCAAGCATCTGTCGTTACAGTGCCAATTGTGGAGCATTGCCTACAAAAACATAAGTGGAGCATTAGGAACAAAAATGCAGTTCGCATGACACGCACTTTTCAAAGTGCGAATGATCGCTTCATAGCCGGTCAAGTCTGGCTTCTTGACCGATGTAGCCTGCTCCACTAAGTAATTCTTTTATTATTTTTTTTGTTGCCCACTACAGCCGTGAGGATAAAATTTATTGTATTTTTGTCCCGATTTGATGCTTGAGCACAGTACGGCGACTCTGAAATATTCTAAAACTACTGAAAAATGTTCATGGTTACGAATAGTGACTACTCGAATATTCCAAACCCGAATGGAATAGGACACCATTCGATTGCTTATTCGAAGCTTTCGATTATACGGATAACTTTCATCTTCCGTAGAACATCTTTACCTTGCGCATATCGACTTCGCCGCCTTTTTTTTTTTATTCTTGAGCCTGTCTATGTATCTACGCATTCCCAAAATTTTATGTTTCGTAGTAAAAAAGAAAAATCAAGCGCGCTAAGTTGACAAATTTGTAACTCTGGCTGAAAAACTGATGTCGCAGTTCTGAAAACTGCATCGGTTAGAGCATTTCAGCGGCCAAAATTGTCATAAATTTACGGCTTATACGTGAAATTGTTACAATATTTACGAGGCTTTCGAAAATAGCCCTGTTCACAAATAGGCGGCATATTTCAGGCCGATGTGCTTTATATGCATGTCCGCTTTAGATGTATTATTAGACGTATTTTATTATTAGTTTTTTTTTCGTTGCTGAGTTCAGCGTATTCTTATGTTAGAGTTATGTATTGTGAGAACAACTCGCGAGTTGAAGCTAACTTTGACAGAATAAACTCGGAACTCTCAGCATTGTTTAACCAATTCTTCAACGATCACTGACACAGATAAGTAACAAACAGCTGGATGTAGCTCAAACGTACGTTCATTAATTTTGATTGACACGTACCATTCCTGTCATCAAAGTAAAATTTTCTAACTGCACAGCCTGGTTCAACGAGCAGCTTCGACGTCTAAACAATAATAATAAAAAACGCTGTCAGGAGTGCTGACAAAAAACGCCTTTTTTAGATCATGGCAACGCAGAAGTCTTTGATAAAAAGTGGGATTTTTACAAATAATTTTTATATAGGAAAATACTTTTCTTCTCTCGTCGTCACAAACCCACGACGTCCTTGGCGTGTACTAAACTTAAGCCACTATCCTGACATCGTAATTACTAACGTTAACGGTGACGTGCTTCTACGATCTACAAAGTGCTCAATTAGTAAACGATCCATTCTCCTCAGTCTTCACGGACGAAGACATAACATCGTGCCATGTCATCAAAATTCGCAGTGATCCAGCGATCTCCGAAATAAGTGTTACAGAAGGAGGAATAAATCATCTTAAATTACATCGGCGTCTGATCAGCTCAGGTTTAACAACAATATACTAAGAAATATAGAGGCTAGCCATTCGCCAATTCTATGTGCCATTTTTGCACGCAATCATTATCATCCCACACCATTCCTCGAGACTGGCGGATGGCTAAAATTGATCCGACCTACAAATCTGGCGATCGATTATTGCCAATCAATTATCGCCCCAGCTCGTTAACCAGGATGACCTTCAAAGCGATGATACACATACCATACACTTGGGTAATTAGCTACCTTGAAGAGCAGAGCATCACTTTAAAACGGCAGCACGGTTTCTCCAAGGGTTATTCGTGCGACACTCAACTCGGTGGATTTGTAGACGACTCACACAATGCACTATATGCTGGATTTCAAGTAGACGCCATCTTTCTCGTTTAGTCAAAATCTTTTGATCACGTAGCTCACTACAGGCTATCGCAGAAACTGACGCAAACGACACGAAAACGTCGCATGTAAATTAGGGAGTTCCTTTCACTTAGAACACACTTTGCATCTATTAAAAAGCCCGAATTACTCCTCTATAAATTTGACAGCAGGTGTTGCTCAGCGTAGTCTTCCAGGTCCATTCCTTCTATATTGACGACTTGCCCAATTTTGTACCCTCACGTATTAGACTTCTCGCGGACGATTGCGTAGCATACTGACCGGTCTGTTGTAATATTTTTCGTGGAGTCCTGCAATCCGATTTTAACACTATTAGTGCACGTCATGGTTGATGACACTTAATGAATCTCAAACCAAGGTAATATCATTTATTACTCATCGTAATGCCTGCCTCCCGACTGCCTATTTTTTAAGTAACATTAATATTCAACTTCGCACTACATACAAATACCCTGGAATCCACTTTTAATCTGACTTGGAGGAGGAGGGAAAGAGATAAGAAGAAGGCAGGGAGGTTAACCAGAATCACGTCCGGTTGGCTACCCTACACAGGGGGAATGGGAAAGGGGAAAACAAAGATAACAGAGAGAGAGAGGAGGGAAGGAAATTGCAGTGAGTTCGATGACGTGTGTGGCCTTACAGAATTTGCATTGATAGTCACAAACGGTCGCACAAGCCCGTCGTCCTTAAGAAGCACAAAAGTGCCTTCACCGCTTTATGGGCCGACGGGCGATGGGGGCGGTGTTCCAGCAGCACCTGCACAGAAAGCGGCCGATCGTCCAGTTTTTGAAAAGCTTTGGCAAGTTCTTGTCTCTCAGGGGTGTATCGTGGACAGTGACACAGCAGGTGGTCGATGTTTTCTTCCGTGCCACAGACCTCGCATGCTCCACTGTCAGTCACTCCAATTAATGTAGAGTATGCCTTTGTGAAGGCAACTCCTAACCAAAGGCGACAGAGAAGCGTAGTTTCACGTCGAGGAACATCGATATTACTACTGCTTCAGCTAACCGCTCGCTCGGCCTCGTCAAACGCAACTCCCAAAAACGCGCGTCCGCAAGATACGTAAGCTAGCATGCCTTACACTCCTTCGTCCGAAAACAGCATAACTTTCCGCGATTTTGGACCTAAATCAGGCATACCTAACTCATAACATCGGAATCTTGCAGAACGCGCTGTGCTGCCAGCTTTATACTTCCCGATTACTCACGTCATTGTAGCATCATGTCACTGAGAAGTCGAGCTCAGAAAGCCTGTCGCAATATCCCGCGTTTTTTTTTACTTTTTTCACATGCTAAATTTACCGCCGTTCAATTCTTCACGATAATTTATCACGTTATCTCACGGTTTCTAAATTTTTCACGATAATTTCCAGTTTCCTGCAGCCATTCTTTTTTCCACGCTGCGATCACCTGTGCAATACGTACTAAGCACCCTACATTTCAGACACTCGCATCGCTTTGCAGTTTCATTCATACCACGCACTTCACTGGACTGGAATAATCTGCCATTGCACAGGGGTAGTGAAATTAACGTAAGCAAGATCCAGGCGATACTGCACACATATTTCTTTTCCTTCTTTTTTTTTCTTTGCTGCTTTTCTTTATGTTTTCACCGTCTGTATTCACCGAAATTCATTTTGATCCTCTTAGCGATTACTAATTGTTTCTGCCTATTCATTGAGTTTTGTGGTCGTTGATAACATATATCCTCTTTAAATTTAACTTGAATACAGTGCACATGTGTCATTCTTTTTCCTTATTTTGTGTTATGCTTGTAGTGTACTTTTCTTTTGAACTTCTTCTTAGTGACACAAGCATCGAGTGACACTCTTTTTTCTTGCGAAGCACTTCCAGTTGACTTCCTGAGACAACCGGCGAGGAAATTCAAAATAAATCAGAAAAATATAGAAAAAATAGCAGAGTACAATATTGGTGGCTTTCATTATAGATATATCAGAGCACAAGTTTAGTTACAAGCTGAGTTATTTAAGTGTCTGCAATAATTATAATTAATTAGAAATAACTGATTACCGCACATCAAAGCTCAGAATCGTAGACCTTAGAAGCCCGCCACGTAAGCACGACTTTTTTTGGCCAATTCCTGGAAACCCGGAAGTAGAAAGCGGAAGTAATGACGTCACTAAACACATCACACACAAGGTGGCATGATAGTTAACCGGCTAATTAATACGAAGCAGTTGTCTCAGAGTCAATTTCTTGCGTTGTGTTCGCCTAAAGTTAATCTAAATAACACCAATGCCGAGGTCCGAGGTCCGAGGTCCGAGACACCAAAGTCAAAAATTAGAATCGCCTACCTTTTTTTTTTTTATCCACGTTGATTAATATAGCGTTACGATTTCACTATAATACGTCTACTAACTGCTGTAATATTCATGTACTGTATTAGCTTCACTGCCCATGTAATGCTCTCTCTGAGGGTCCTTAGGCATATTCGAAGAACTAAAAAAAAGAAGAAGATAGAAATGAAGCCCTCCAGAAGGAGGAAGCAAAATTCGGACCTGAACCTAAACCTCTAAGCAACTCGGACGGGCCCTCGTTTCCCAACAAACCGGCCGGCCGTCCGCCTACATCTCCACTGAGGTGACCTGTACGCCTCCGCGCTTTTGTTTGTCCGCGCCCCGATTGAAGAGACGCCGGTCAGAGCAAAGGCTTCCGACCGGCCAAGGTCTGTCGCCCGCCGAAAGCATTCACGCGTGCGGTCGCGTGAGGGAGCGGAGCCGATGGGCGTTCGGGCAGCCCCCCCGCTCGCCCCCCCCCCCTCTCCCCTGCCATTTTTTTTTTTTCCAATCACTACGGGCGCGCCGCGAACGTAAACTGGAGATATCACCCGCCGGATTTAAGCCGACAGGCGATAAGGATTAAGGGATGTGCCTGACACGGCCTCGAGGGGGACCTTCGAAGGGGGTGGCTCCGTGGGAGGTCTGTTTCCAGCGCCATCTGGAAGACAATGCCGCTCGCTTCACCGAGGTTCCAGAAAGAAAGAAGAAAGAAAAGAAACCCTATAGAACGCCGCACGGCAAAGTGGTCGGCGATTTTTTTTTTTTTTTGCACTTAACGACTTTTTATGGGCCCGCTACTTATCTTTTCCATTGGGAAGATTTCTGCTAAGTATAGTTCGCATTCTTGTTTTGTAAGGAAAAGTATAGGCTTGTTTGGTCGTGACAATCCCCGACGCCTTGATTAAAAGATTTACTACCACGGAAAAGCTGAATCGCATTTACAGACTTCGTACGATAAGGAGATCGAGGAATATGTGTAACGCTATAAAAGGAGCCGTTTGGCTTTGGCATTGAATAATAACATGCCAGCCATTCGAGAGAAAACACTCAAAAGGACACGTTTACTTTAAACAACGAGTTTGTACAGGAAACAATTAAGTCTTCCACACTGATACGTAAACTCATTTGCTGTGCTTAAGACCTTACGATGCTTTATTTCCCAACAGTAATAAAGAAATGACAGTCACATAACTATCCTTAAGTGATTTGAATGCGAAAGCATTGCGAATTCTTTAATTGGTTACGCCCCCGATACGTGACGTCATACTTGCCACGTGTCCTTGAGAACACCACCATAATCCTTATTGCTCTAATTTCTACCAACCTTTACTCACCTTGTTCCACTTATTTGCACCTTAATCCACCTTAATCAATTCGACAACACCTTAATTCACCATTAATCAACTTCAATACACCATAATTCCATCTAATTCACATTATTTAACCGTAATTACTACTAATAACGCTGTTATACCATTTACTATACACTGTGTTGCTACCGACATCCTACCAGACGGTGATTCGTTATTTAACTGATGATGATTATTGGAACCATCGCTTGGGGAGGCCGGATGTTCTTCCTCATGGGACATCTTTACGGACTCCCGCGCTGCCCTTAGGAGATTACAACGTAGTCAGATTGATTGTCCAATTGTGCGCAGGATTACTGACTCTGCCAACAAATTGCATCACATGGGGTATCTCTCGTTCCTGAATGGATAGCTTAACAGGTCGGCATCGCCGGAAGTGTAGAGGCTGATCGACTGGCTTCTACTTGCGCTCAGAACGACAGTGTCATCCCTGAAATTTTGTGCAGGCTTGACGACACTCGCCTGCTGATTTGTACATACTCAAGCATAAGAAGTTTGCAGGGACGGCATGGCCACAGTTAGTACGTGACCGGGGTAGTTGTAGAAGTATGGGAGAGGCCTTTGCCCTGCAGTGGGCGTAACCAGGATGATGATGATGATGATGATGATGATGATGATGATGATGATGATGATGATGATTCAAGCAGCATCGAGAGCAGCGCGTCGCAAATGTGACGCTCCCACCCCCTGTTCGCGGTCGAGGCTTGCCTCGTTGCGCTAGAGCACAACTACTCAAGCTGAGGGTCGAATGTGTGAAGTGTGCGAACGTTTATACCGACAAGGGCGCGTGGCCAGACTATCGTGTACGTCTTGCGGTTGCAGCGACACACTCCAGCACCTGATACTGGAGTGTCCCGCTTTCACTGCGCTGCGTACGTTGCTAGTGAAGGACTATCATCTCCTTGGCCTGCGGTGTGCGACACTCGACCAATGTCTGTACCCCAGTGGTTGTGCGTCTCTACGTGATCAGGCACATCACGCAGGCCTGCTGTGATGATCACGCTCTCCTCGCTTTTCTAGAGGCAACTACCTTCGGTTCACGTTTGTAGCATTTTTCTTTCTATTTTTTTTCTTTGTTTTTGTCTTCGAATGGCAAGACCTCAGACGCAATTTTTTTGTTTCTGTTTTAACATTCTTCAGTAGCGTGACCTCCAGTGACAGGTCCTACTGTGCGTCACCTGTGCCGTGCGTGTTCTGCTTTCTTATTCGACATTTTTCACCTTCCTCTTTCCTTCCTCTTCCCTCCCCTCCTACCTATCTTCCACGTCTACGTTTCTGTCTCCTCCTTCCCGAAGAGTAGACAGGCGTTGTGCCCCTTCAGCTGGCAGCTGCCAGCCTGCTCCTCGCTTTCGCTTTTCTGCCATGTGTACATATTTTTTCAAAAGAAATAATAATAACATAATGCGTTCGCATTAAAGGGAGCGATCCAACCGCCGAAGATTACCAAGAAGGAGTTTGTCGAAGGCTGCGTGACGATAGAGGACAACGATATACAGAACCTACTACGGAAGGCCTCTCAAAAATAAAAATGAAGCGTGCCTTAGACATTCGAACGCAATCAACAAGATTTGAGAGCAGTCGCGCCACTATGGTTAAACTCTGCCTCGAAAGATGCCGCTACGGGCGTATAGGTGCTATCGTATACACCTCTCCGGTAACGAAGTAATAAAACTTTAAGTGGTAACAGGTCTAGGGACAAGCAAAAACTCTACAGTGCGGCAGAGGGTGCCGTCCCGACGGTTGGCCGAGGCTGACACGTGCAGTGGCTAGCGAATGTGACAAAAACTTCATTGCCCTTTCCCGCGGAAGCGAAAGACAAAATAAAGGGATAATGGAGCGATGTTAACCACGGAGGCGTCTGGTTAGCCGTCCTGCCCCCTGCGGGAAAAGAACAGGGGGAATCAAAAGGCGAGAGAAGGGGAGGAAGAGAAGACTCAGTGAACCATGCAGAAGCCCAAAAGTGCCTACACTACCTCGTCGTTCAACGAACGGCTGGTGACAATGTTGATGATGATGATGATGATGTGTGGTGTTTCGTGGCGCAAGGGCCAGGTTTGGCCAAAGAGCGCCATGACAAGTAGTAATGTTGAAGATGTATTATGGGGGATGTGACTTGGCTGTAAAGTGGCCTAAAAATAGTCGCTGTAAAGTGCGTAAAATGTTCCAGTGAGGATGATTATGTCGAATAAAGTGCGAGGTTCTGCGTCATTATCGTCCTTATAGCGGGCCGACGAATTTGCAACGACATACCGCGTATGCATAGAACCTCTCGAATGAATTTCCGTAAACATTCATTGCGCAATCGCGGCCACGCAGCGCTAGCACGTCCCGTACACAAGCGGAGAATCTTGCGGACAAAGTATAGCCGTGACAGTAGCAGCTGTAGTTCGCTGGGACGAAGCGAGAGTACGCGGCGTTGGCCTTCAAAGAGGAGGGGGGTGTCGGCGCTGCGGCAGGCCGAACAGCCCCACAGCGCGGAATACCGCCCACCGAGCTTGCTCCAATCAAACTGCAAAGGGCCAATTAGGCGCGTGAGGGCTGCGAACGGTGGCTGCCCGTTGTTGCTGCTGCCTTACGCGCGTATCCTTCGCGTTTTCCATTGCCTCGACGACAAGCGCTGCGCCGGGCCTTAACGCCGGCGGCGCCACAGATAAGACGCAAATGCGAACGAGACGGTTGAAGTGAGAGTGAAAATGCCAATTTGGCCGGCCTGCCGGCTGACGGCGAAGGAAGGGTGCATGGAAGTGTTTCGGTATGCGCACGGAGCTTGCCTTCAACGGCACTCCGCCTAATTTGTTTGCTTGCTACAGTTCCCTCCGCACTTTCCTGTCCGTTTTATTATTTTCACTCCAGTTGCGAAGGTCCGTCCGGCGGTCCCGACGGTGGCGCGGCGCTTCGGGAACGCGCTCAGCCTCCTCGCAACAACTGGAGGCGGGCGGGAGCGATTGACATCGTGCCGCCGCCAACCCCCCCTGTCTGCATTTGCATCGGACCCCCCCCCCTCCTTTCCCGTTCAACCCCCTTACCCTGTCGTCCTTCCCGGCTTTCTTCATCGCTCTCAGAGTAGGTGGTGCTGTCAGTGAGAGAACGTACCCGCGTCGTGGTTCCGAAAAAACCCGAGCGCTGTCACAGGCCGCTCCGCAGCGGACGCTCGGCTGTCGTCGCAGTTACTTGTGACGCAAAAGGTCATCGCTGCGGCATCGTCGCGGCGTATCTTTCTCTTGTTCTCTCTCATTACTTCATCCACGAATGAGAGGACGTGAAAGA
The DNA here is from genome assembly GCF_038994185.2 of Dermacentor albipictus. Taxonomy (NCBI): domain Eukaryota; kingdom Metazoa; phylum Arthropoda; class Arachnida; order Ixodida; family Ixodidae; genus Dermacentor; species Dermacentor albipictus. Next base: position 25,278,007 of record NC_091829.1, read on the forward strand.
AAGAAAGAAAGAAAGAAAGAAAGAAAGAAAGAAAGAAAGAAAGAAAGAAAGAAAGAAAGAAAGAAAGAAAGAAAGAAAGAAAGAAAGAAAGAAAGAACGTTTTGATGCGGCAGCTGTTCAATTGCTTGAACGTGGACATGAAGGCAGAACCAACCAGAATTTGTATCTGGTGATGAGTTTCCATTTTGCTGCCTTTTACTACGCAAGTTAGGGAATTTCTTTTAATTATTATGTGTGTTTCGGAGCGCTTACCATATATTAGGTGCCGGCTATTCACTGCCGTTTAGTCTGGCTGTATATATGAACGTTATGCCGGCTCAGCCAAAATAATAATAGCAATAATAATAATCAATGTGAACAGTAGTCCGTTCGAACTTAAGCATTGTTCATGGAAAGCTCAAGTCCGTCCATTCGACCATCTATTGACCTGTCGACATGCACTCGTTCCTCTTGCTGCAAGGGTTGGGGTCGGGCATGAAATCGATGGTAGCTGGCCTATGTCGTCGTCCAACTCATCCACGGTGAGGACTTGTTGAAGGGAGAGACTTGTTCTCATCGAGAACGAGGAGTATGCGATTTATTTACAATATCTACATGAAGGATGGATAACGGTAAAGTTCATCAGTCTAGCATGACTGAAAGAGAATGCACACCCAGCAGTCGCGAAACGGCTCCTTAAAAACACTATGTCCTCCATAGATCGCCAGGTGAGGGAAAACGGCCGTTCAACCTTCGACCAATCGGAGCGTCCAAAGTCAACGTAGCCGACCCGCCTCTGAGGGGGAGGGTGTACACACTCACTTCCGTACAGGTTTCACGGAACACACCGAGGTGAGAGGGTTTCTCGCAGACGGGTCTTGACCCGAGCAGGCGCCTGTTGATACCAGTGTTGATCCCGCAGTCAGTGGCTGCCGCGTCTGTCCATTGACTGTCACGGCTTCTGGGGCCCGTGAGACCACACCGCAAAACATCTTCCAGGAGTTCCCCCGCTCCAAATAAACCGTGACGGCGACGGCGAATCCACTAACAATACGTGGACCGCCGACTGCGTCTAGACATGCTGGCGCCGACAGGCTGTTGACGAGGCGCATTGTCGTCCTTACAAAGCGAGTCGCCGCAGCGGGCCGGGGAGGGTTTGAAGGTCGCTTCTCCAAATATTGCCATCACCGCAGCTGCGGCTGGCTGGGAAAATTTTGTATGTCGGTACCTCTGCAGGCCGATCGAAACAGTGCCCATATAGCTTCGAACAGGGGGCCGGTACGAAATGTTTCTGTCTCTCTCTGCCTCGTGCTTTCATGCTCACCCTACCGCCGTCACTATCGCCGGGCACGTTGTCCGGAGATGGTGCCGGTGCCAAGTCGCAACAACGAACTTTCACGAGTTCGCGCACGAGTATCCGCAAGGAAGAGGCAGATCACCAGGGAACGAACGACGTCCACCCCGTCTGGTCTCCTCTTTTGCTCCTGTTTGCCCACGTGACCCACTCCAAGAGTGAGTGAGCCTGTACCTCAGGGACTGCGCGGGGAGTTGTTGAGGTCCGAATCCGGAGGCGGTTCAAGATGCCCAATTGGTTTAGCCATCTAGCCTAAGAAGCAATCATGAGTAAACAGGCATGAAAGCACTAACAGGTTCCTCCGCAAAGAACACACAAATTACCGGCCGGTGTCAACTGTTTTTCATGTGCTCAAAGTCAGTTGTTTCCTTTCTGAAGTGATCTTTTATGCGATTTCTTTGACAGCTGTTTTAATCTCGCCTAGAGTAATGCACCAGTATGTCTCCCGAATTTACGCTAACGATTTATGTCGGTAAGCGACTCTTCGTCAGTGTTGTTCCTGTGGCATCTATTCTTTCTTTGCGCCGCTCCATCCGCCATGCATCTTTATTAGGCATCATTTGTACATGAACAAAGGAGTAGCCGACGCCACTCTCAAAAATTGTGCACTACATCCGCCTTGGAGACCTCGTCGATCGTCGCTCAGCGGCCGCTTACCATAAATGGCTTACTCGTCGTAAACGCGAACCTCCCGATTTGCGAAGACTCTCCCCGAATACGCAAGACGCTCAGAACGGAGGAGTGTTATCTGTCACTCCCACGGGCCGAGCACCGCGTAGACACAGAACTACCATTGCCTTTATAGCCTGTAATGTCTCGCTTTATCATGGCTGTCACTGTTTCACGGCCACCCGAGGTTGTCGAACCCGCGCACCAGCCTCTCAGAAAACGCAAGCGTAGTTTAGACAACTCACTCGGAGTGCATCTCTTTCTCTCTCTCTCTCTCTCTCTCTCTCTCTCTACGAGCAGACCCGAGCGCACCAAACAAGCTTTACAAGAGCAACGCTAGGACTACGACCTAAAACCAACGCAAACCAACCCGACAACAACATCCAGCCACAGGTAAATTCGCCGGGATCATCGCATAATACAGTCTAGCCATAAGGCCACGGATCCCCCGTCACGTTTATCACGTCAGCGCCATCACACTCGATCGGCGCGCGCTTATTTCCCGGAATTTTATGCGGCACTCGGCTACTTAAAGTCTCTATTCGAGGCTCGACCGTTCGATGATTTATAACGACTGACGCTATCGGGAAGCTCTATCTTCGCCGACAGCTCCGCAGCGCACGATCCACTTAAGAATAACGAGCAGCGAATTGAGGAACGTCACCGTAAGACGTGGGGTGGGTTGCATACAGAAAAAAAAGAGCGAGCGAGCAAAATAGAGAGACAGAGAAGAAAAGGGATTCCGCAAGAAGGCAGAGTTGAGAAGCATGGTCAGGGAATACAAGGCAGGGCTCTACGCGCGAAGACCTTGAAGAATGCAAATAAGGAAATTTAAAGGGAGTGAAGTATACGCGCTTGCGCAGGGTTCACGATGCTCTTCACGACGAGCATCGCAATTGAGATGATCGATGGAAAATTAGAGAACTCCGGCAGCGGCCTATACGTTAACGGAAAAAAAAGAAATGAAAGACGACCAGTAAAAGAACAATCGTAAATTCAGAATCAAAAGCAACGTACGTGACCTGGAAATCACTACCGCTGACCTTTGATGAAGGTTGGGGGCAAGAATTAAAGGGGTCGCGAAGTGCTTCGCCGGAAGCCTCTGGAAAAGCACTTACAAGCGAAGCAGCTTATGCAATATACACAGCCCGAACACATTGAGGTCCTCGGCCCGGATCGTACTTGGTACAAGGCGTCCAGCACGCTCTATCTGCAATAACGCTAGGAGCAATGCGCTCTCAAAACAAGGTGATTATTATTCACGTTTGGAAGGACGTCAAAATCGAGCCAGCTTCGATCCAGCTGCGCGGCGCCGAGGGCCAAGAACCAGTTGAAAAGAACATGCGAGCGGTGTTTGTGACAACCGTACTCTCCTCATGCACTTTCGTGTAACGTATATAATACAGTACATATTACATATATACATATATGTATATAAGCAAGAGATGAACAAGAGGCGGTTTTCAAAATTCTAGCGTCTCACCAGAAATCATTTGCCACAAAGATACACTGCCTCTATGCAAAACCAAGCAAAGCTCTGTATTAATAAAGGGCCGAGTTCACACACCTCCGCCGTCGTGATCGTTGTACGCCAACCCTTTCTGTCATAAACGTGGTACATTATAAACTAGATCGCACTTCAGATTAATATGCACAGCTTACGTGAAAAGGAAAGATGCCGTTTCAGTAAAACCTGGTCAGTTTCTTAAGAGCCACATCAGCAGGGAAGAATGTGCCGGTGACAACCTGTGGATGCAGGAGATAATGTACCGCTGTACTACAGCTGAATGGTACATGCGCCAACCATTGCCATCCGCAAGGTCAAAAAGAGGTGCAAGCGGATTTCTTTCCATGTCCATTTCTCTCCGAAAGCACCTTTTGTAGCTTCGAGGGACGATGGATCACGCTCTTGTTCTGCTTGGGCTTGCATAACTACATATATACAGTACACATTAGTATGCAGCATACAAGCGCACTAGTGCTTGAACTGAATTTTTTTGAGGACGCCGCCGAGCGAAGTTCGCCCGACTTGTCCTTTAATATGCAGCACCGTCCTTATTCCTTATCTTATCCCTTTTTCATGTTATAATGTTTCTGTTTACAGCGAAGCTATTAAGGGCTACTTCCCCCAGGATCGTGTCCGTGTGTCGACACAAAACTCGAACCTTCTCCTCCGGCATCCGCGTCAGACGCCATATGCGTTTTTGTCTTTAGCATCCCGCGAATGCTCTGTAGCTCTCAATCTAATGTAAGGTATCTTGGAAAACATTATACTGAAGTTGGCCGCTAAGACGACTCTCATTATGCCGAGTTTCATTTACTTGCCATAATTAGTTCACAGCGAAGTTGTAAACGTTACAGAATTCCTGACTGCTGTCAATCCATGGCCGTCTACTGAGGGAGTATGAATACAGAAAACAGCTGTAACTCTTGTTTTATAGAAACTATACCGAAACAAATTATGTGACAATTAGCCGATAAGACGACTGACATTACGCCGAGTTTCATATACTTTTCACAATTACGTAGTTAATAGTGAAGTTGTAAATATTGTGGAATTCCTGTATGCCATGCAGCGGTACTTGCACACATCGCTACTTCATTAAAAAATATCACTCCACAGTCAACAGATGTATTCACTGTCTGCGTCTTCCAATAATAATAATAATAATAATAATAATAATAATAATAATAATAATAATAATAATAATACCTATATATAAATAAATGTGTCGATTGAGGTTAAACACATACCTTCGCTGCTCGTCCTTCTTCACAGAGTGGAAGGGTTCACGATTTTTTGTTTCCACTTTTTCTCTTCGGCGGCTCACTCCCTTTTTAGGGCGTCTCCGTCTCTGATCCCTCTTTCAATACAGAATAGCATCTATATACTTGCTTCAAGCACACGTCAACGGAATTCCTATTTCAATTTCTCTCTCCTAACTAATATGCTCATTAGCCTCCCAACTACGAGCTTACTACGTTCACTCCTAATTACGATGTCTCCCAACTACAGATCTCATTTAATGACGGGGTTTAACGGCACGATCGAAAGTGATGTGTGTTATGAGTAGACGGCTTAGCATTCACCTTGTCCACCCAAAGTTCTTTAACGTGCACCCCAAGCGTGAGACGCGACCGTTAATGCATTGCATCCCTATCCAAATGCGGCTGCCGCGGTCGAGACTCGAACCGTCGACCTCGTGCTCTACAGTAGAACGCCATATATCTAAACGTGTGATATCACTTTAGATAAGGTCTGTTGACCCCAACGAAAATGAAAGATGCTCAGCAGGAGCAACTGCACCCTTTTCTCGCCAGGCTAAACCCGCCTGTAGCTACAACACACCAACACATGGTCTAATGGTCTAATGTCTATTTGCATGGTCTAATGTCCATTAACTTCTAAAAATAGAGGTCTATAGACAGGCGGTTTATGTCTACAGATAATAAATACTTCGCGAAAAATTCGCATAGCGAGTACTAAACATCCAAATTTCAGAAGCATTTGGGTAGAAAAATACTGAGAAAAGTACTTTGCCAATATGAAGATTCTTTCAATATACAAGACATTGCACGAGGAAGCTAAACGTTCCGCACCATTGAAATCCTTTGCTTAAATGAAAAAAAAAAAAAAGCGTTTCCAAGTGTTCCCCGGTGGTTAATCCCACTGTCTTATCCAATTTGTAAGCGCCTCCGTCTTGTGCAGCTGCGGGTGAGTTGTTTTACCCAGACTACTGCCGGGCCAAGTGTAGCGAGGCAGTGATCACGAGGTAGGTCCTTATGTGATGATGATGGCCGTCACCGATGCCTCGTAAATTTTGTCATTAGTTAAAAATTGTTCGCAGTTAAATTACAGTATCAAGCACTGATTTGAAAAAGCACTAGATAAATATATCGGCAAAATATCCGCAGAGGTATTTAAAATATAGTGCTTTTAATACAGTATTCAATAATACAGTATACAGATCCGAACAATTGCTCGGGCTGTAATGTGGTGCGCGCGCACTTTCTCTGCCTGTGCCTCATTTCCTTTAAGTTGCGACTGTGGTGCTACGCGCTGGGTGCTGATGGTTTTTTCCTGTGTTTGTTTTTCGTTTGTTTTAAGGTAACGCTAGAGCTGATCATAAATAAAGATCCAGTCACTAATTATGAGTCATGTAGGAGCAATTATGGTTCCATTGCGTGATTGTCAGAAACAGACTAACTCATTAAAGCATTAAAGTCAAAAACAAAAACTTAGAAAGCATTTGAGAACTCAGTCGATAGTACCCCCCCCCCCCCCCCCCCCCGTATTCTATAATAGAACGTCTATTCATTGAAAAGTCCATCTAGGCTCGAGAAAGTAGATAGCAATGCCACTATTCGACCGTAGAAGTCACTGCTTTTCATGATGCAATTCCCGAGATGTGCAGCGTCGCCATAAGCCGAGGGAAGACGCTGTGCTCCACTCGGTGGACCGGAGGAACAGCTTCGAATTGAATGTCATTCGAGAATACGCGGCTAAGGCTTTGATGACATCGGAACTAGGCCGGCAGTTGACGCCAAGGCAACATCAATTCGTTGTCTGATGTGGACTTCTCATTTCCGGCATTCTTCCTTTTCCAGCATGTCTACTAACCCGAAATACAAAAATATGCTCAAAACTTCGTGACACCTGCTTGGCCGCCATGAAATCTGGTTTAGGCACGATAAGCAGCTGTTGCTTTAGAAAACATTTCACAATTTTCTGCCCAACGGAAGCCGCAAACGTGCACCAGGAGAAAGCAAGGACGCTCACGTTCGGTGTTGGCTTCGAGAAGATAAACAAACGGATGCCACCGACACTCCTCCAAGGTCTGTCGAAAGTAACCGTCAAGGTTCGCCGATGGCATTCCACGCATGATGTGGCGTGGCTTGTAGAACTAATCGTCGTCAGAGACAAAACAACGGTGCACAGGAGACTGCTAAGAAAATTTACGCACTGGGAACAGGGCCAAATGTTTCTCCTTTCGTTTCCTCTTTAAAGTATTGTCGCTCGAGTCACATGGCGCATATTTGCATCGAAACGCCGCCGTCGTGTGTTCGGACACCGCGTGCGCATCGGGTTACAGGTGAGCTTGCCAAGTCTTTCTCAGAAAGTGTTAAAAGGGTGGCGGCAGGGAGAAAAAATAAATATGTGCACGACAAGAGGGGCGGGGAAATCCGGAGGAAGAGCATGACTGCGTCCTTGAACAACACTCTGGTGAGAGGAACTGGTAAAAAACAGAACGGAAGAGAAGGAGAGGAAGTGATGGTATTACAATCATAGCCTCATAGGTGGCGGTGATGAATACAGTGTGGAACAGGCGCACTCCAAGAAGTGCGTTTCCAGGTGCGTGACGTCACATCACTCTCACGCTCTCATCATCAAAAGTGTCACCTGTTCCACGCTAAAGACTCCCCGCTCAGTCAAAAGTGCCCCGGTCAACGCTCCCCCTTCCCCAAGTTCAACACTCTCCCCCCCTCCTCAGTCAACGGATCCCCAAATATAGGGCTCCAACAGTTCACACTCAACAGCTCCCACTCAACTATTCGAACTCAACTATTCCAACTCAACTATTCCAACTCAACTATTCCAACTCAACTATTCCAACTCAACTGTTCCTACTCAACTGTTCCTACTCAACTGTTCCTACTCAACTGTTCCAACTCAACTGTTTCTGCTCAACTGTTCCAAATCAGGCGTTACAACTCAACGGTTTCAACTCAACGGTTCCAAATGAACAGTTCCAAATGAACAGTTACAACTGAACAGTTAAAAATGAACAGTTACAACTGAACAGTTACAAATGAACAGTTACAAAACGAACTGTTTAATATGGCCGGGCTCAAATCAATGGTTTCAAGTAAGCAGTTCCAAATCGCCGATTCCCCACTTCTTTATATATATTTTTTTCAGAGTTCCTGTAATTTCGTTCTGATGATTCTCTCCGATGATTCGTGAACAGTAAGGCTGGGTCATTGTGTCATGTAACTGGCCTCTTTGTCACTGCCCACGACCCACAGCTGCGAACATGTCGTGCGCACTGTACACAAGTTGCTCAAGTTAAACTCTAAAAGTGCCCGTCATTGGCAAGCTTCTTCCCCTGGAAACTTCCAGGAAGGCGAAGAAACACGCCGAAGAACAAGTTTAAAGGTGAGAGGAAACACGTATGTCTGGGCAAACGAGTGAGAGCAAACGCAGTCAGCGAGAAGATCGTGAAGGTGGCTTTGTCTCATGTTTTTTTTTTTTCCCCAATTGGTGGCTCACGCACGCGAGGCTTCCACGGAAGCCTGTAAATCAGGGGAACGATCCTAAATCTTCGGTTTTACGATCGCCTCTCCAGTCGCAGTTGCAACTGGCCATGCCATCTCATTTGCACTTTGAAATTAGCAAGCGCCAAGACCCCGCGCATGAGGAGGCCTTGAAGGGTTTTGAGTGACTAAGCGGCGGAGGTGCAACTTGCCTGTAGCTCGAAGCGAAAATTAAGTTCGGCGTCGCATTTCAGGAGCCGCTTCGGCCGGAACATCGCGGTGAGCGTAACCCCAAGGGCATATTTTAGACGGTATCCATTCGCTGAGAAACAAGCATGCAAGGAATACCAATCGACCACAGTCATGCACGTGGTTTAGTAGCCGCTGGCTTATATCGTCACAAGATAAGTACACCAGACCGATACTTCTGTGGGTGTAATGAGTCACGACTGGCTGTGACTCAGTACGTAAAGCGAACTACGGGAGGGAAAATGAACACGGCTACTCAGACGAAAGCAACCGAGTGGTACTCGTGTAAACCTGTCAAGGTCGACGGCACAGCATGCATGAACGTCCAGAATAACGGCACGTCAGCTGGTTATGAAAACTGGGAACGGCACCATGACAACGGCAAGCGGCACAATGGCACGAGGGAACGGCACAATGGCACGAGGGAACGGCACGACGACACGAAGAAAACGCAGGACAGCATCTGGGTTCGCACATCCCGCATCGGTGATCGAATCCTTGTACTAACGTTTCTGTTCCAATCTTTTATGTGTTAGTGGTTCGAGAGACGCTCAGCCCCCGTTAGCCCAAAAGCCGGCCGGTCGTGAATGGTGGACGGAATGAAGTCAATAATGACGTCACACACAAAAAGGTGGCATACTTAACCGGTTAATTAGTGGAAAAACAGTTGCCTGGCACGGACTGAACATCTGCCTAGCGGAGCGGATGTGACGTCACTCCCTCACCTCTCGCCTCTCTCCCGGCGCTCAATTGCTCGCTCTCTCGTTCGCTTGCTCGCAACAGCTGCGCGTGCGCGTGCGCGCTCGCTACGTGCTCTGACGTCATCACCGGAGAGGACGCGCAAGGTGCGCTTCGTGTGCTTCGTGTGCTGCTCGCTAGGGGGCTACGCCCCGCCATGTGACCCACGCAGCCTTCCTCCCCGCTCTCCCTCGTCCGCATTCCTCGTTCGCTCGCGTAACCTACAGAACACCAACGCCGAGGCGCGAGTGCCCCTAAGAGACACCTAAGTCAAAGATTAGGGTCGCCTATCATTTTTGCGTTCCCGAGGGTTTCGACGGGAATGTAGCGCCAAGGCGCCTTTCCCAAGCGTATCACCCCTGACGAAAGCCGACCGCCAGACCGGGGTACACTAATTGTGCGCATTTCAGGGCCAGTGGGTGCCCAGGGGTGGTGGGAATCGAGCCCACTACCTCCCGAAGCCGAGGCGGGCGCTCTAGAACTACGCCACTGCTGCGGTCACCACAAAATGTTACGGAACACATACATCATAGAAAAAGCTGCATATGTGAGCAGCCTCACAACGAAGCCTAGTATTCGCATTTATAGCCTGTACAAGTATATATAGGAACAGCCCTCTGATGATGTTCGGTTTTACTGACCACCGTCACAGGCTGCACGGAAATTGAACGTTTTATGAGATCACGTGGCCCGTAAACTCTTGTGGTTGACTACATATATATCTTCTGGTGAGTTCGTTTTCCAAAGAAGCGTGATCTCCTGATCATGATCCTGGCTGTCTCTGTCACGGAATCTGGATAGTGTGTCGCGATTAACTGTCGCAGCAAAATAAGGATTATAGAACACAGTCTCGGTAGGCGCCTAAAAACAAATGTCAAAGATTTAGCGACGCAGAACAAGCCCGAAAAAAAAAAGAGAGAGAGAACCATACCGCTTAAGGGATGGGGGCTGTATGCCCGAAGTACGAAAAGGTTATTTCGTCGCGACTGCGCCTCACCGCGCTTCAGCACGCTGAGCGCATCTGAGGGTCTGCGTATCGTACACAAAGTGGAACGCCCGTAAACAAGGCTCGAAAGATACGTCGGGCGATCCGCTAGGGTATTTCACCCACCACTGGATTGTTTTTGCTGCCGGAAACAAAATCCGCGAGCCACCAAGGAAATCCCCTCACGCCAGGACCACCCCCCAGAGACCAATATCTTTCAAAAAGAAAGGGGTTGAAAAGAAACACTCGGCGAAGAGATAGGTGCCGGACTCTGGAAGGTGCACGCGGCCATAAAACAGATCCCAAGTCTGGCCGCGGCCAAACCTCAAAGCAGGCACGCGAGATAACTGGGCAAACCACCGCGGCGAGGCTGTGATAACGGGCTGGCCGAATCTTCGCGTTCGGCTCGCCGCGCTACTGGGCCGAAAGGCAGGCGAAAAACCGTTATCTGTCACCGAACGCCACCGGATCGCGTACGTGAGCGGCAGGGACAAACAGCCTCCGATTCCGGGAATTAGCGGGGCGCGCAACTGGACAGCAGCAAGCAGCAGCAGCGGCAGCAGTGGCGGCGGCGGCTACAACGGCTACAAAGCTCGCCCGCTCGCGCGCGCGTGCGTTGAGCACGCGTTCATCGCTCAAAGCCGGCGTCTTTTAAAAGGCAGCAAATTAACGTCCTGTCCGTCGCGGAGACAATCGCCTACGTGCTTGGATTATTAAATTATACATTCTAAGGCACCGCTAATCTCCAAAGCCGCGTTTAAGAGCGCGCGCGGCGGCAGAGAGATAGGCCTGGCTGCCTAAGTCGTGCCTGCACAAGAGAGCCCCGGTCAGTGGAGACGTATATATAGTAGCTTTCCGTGCGGCCATATGCGGTAGCCTTGGCACAACCGCCATCACTTTTCTCGCCGCAGAGAGCCGCCTTTTCTTCTTTCTTTTTCTTGTTTCTATTTTGGTTTCCTCGAACAAAAAAAGAATAAACGGGGGGGGGGGGGGGCAGAAGGGAGGGCGTGACGTGCCACAAACGTCTGGCAGAGGACGACAGCGAGAAACGACGTAAAGAAGTGTCCTTTGCAGAGGCTCATGCGAACGCTATGCCTTTACGATTGATTGCGAAGGGTATGCGAAACTTCCAATACGAATAGATATTCTTTGCTATTCGATTCGTTTTCGATTCGCGAATTCACCATGAGTTATTCGATATTGCTCTGTTCGAATATAAGGGAAAACCAAAGTCACTAAAGCCTTGGGGGAGAAACCGCAAAGCTGCGGTTCTTGCGTAGAGAAGCCAGATCCTGAGCGAACGCACGGAACCGATGTCCACTGCCCCCCCAAAGAAATTCCAGGCAGACAACACAAATGTGGTTTAATCGCGTCTGCTGTCAGGCTCTCTCTCTCTCTCTCTCTCTCTCTCTCTCTCTCTCTCTCTCTGTCTGTCTGTCTGTCTGTCTGTCTGTCTGTCTGTCTGTCTGTCTGTCTGTCTGTCTGTCTGTCTGTCTGTCTATCTATCTATCTATCTATCTATCTATCTATCTATCTATCTATCTATCTATCTATCTATCTATCTATCTGTCTGTCTGTCTGTCTGTCTGTCTGTCTGTCTGTCTGTCTGTCTGTCTGTCTGTCTGTCTGTCTGTCTTTCACGCACCCCCCGCCCCGCCCCACCCGTGAGCCTGGGGTCCGTATAGCTGGCGTAAATACAGCCGTCCACAAAATTTCACCGACCAAGAAATCTGAGAAAAAAGCTTTGCCTGGCGTTCGCATTTCCAGCCACTGCTAGTATATGCGAAGAACACAGTGTTGTCATGTTTTGCTGGCTACCTGTCCAGGAAGCTGGGAAATTCAACGCTTTACAAGATCCCGTGGTCCGTGAAATCTTACGGTTGACTGTACATGGAACAAGGGGTAGTCCGAGCCATACTGACGCGCCAACGTTTATGTTTCGCGCATACAACGTTGACAAAAAAAAAACAGAAAAAAAAAGCCATTGACGAGATATGCTGCTTGCCTGCTCTCCAACCTGTCTCGGGAACGATCGGCGCTGTGATCGCACGGTGAAAGCCCATTAGGAAAATGTCTTCCCGTTTTTAAACGGCCGGATGGCGTGACCAGATTCCCGAGTCGGCCACGCGAAACAGGGACGGATGACGGGGAAGAGAGAAAGTGGGAAGGAAGCGAGAGCTCCATGTCATGCCACGACGGAACGACGAACGTTCCCTTGACCGTTTCTCCTTTCCCTATCTCGGCTCCGAGAACTGTGCATCTCCCTCCTCCTCCACCTCAAAGCTTGCGCCCTTTGAGGGTGCAGGTAACTATCAATCCGCAATCATAATTCACCGGCCATGCGCGTCTTTGGGTCCATCCCCAGGCAGTACAAAAAAAAAAGAAAAGAAAGTAGGTATGTGCCGAAAAGCTCAAACTCCGGGACGTATAGCTGGAAGAAGGCCACGCTAGTCAATAGACGGGGCGAGCCGGAGATGCTCGAGAAGCAAAAATTACGGAAATTCGCGATGGGATATTGAAACAATTGTGGCGAGCCAAACGAGAACGCAAACTACGTTAATTTGGGTTGATTTAAGCGAACGAGGAATGTTCACCAAGGGAACACGAGAAACGGGAATTGGAGGGAGGTTGAGTTTAAATAAATGTAGAGATTAAGCCGAGAGAATGGATAGTTCAGACAGACTACACGAACAGATTGGGGAGCGCGAGGGTGGGGGGGGGGGAGTGAGAGGTGGAAAACGGGAGTGCAAAAAAAAATTGGACTAATCCGTAGGCATTCGTGCGCACATTACAAAACCGGAAGGCAAGCACTGCTTAACAAGACAATCGCATGTCTATTTTTCTGCCGCTTTGCCACGTTTTTCGCCATAATTCCCCTTTAAGCCGTCAGTTACCCTCACATAAACGCGATGCGATGGCGGGCTCGCAGGAAGGAAATCGAGGTTAGGTGCACGGGTACATCAAATAAATTACGGGGAGCCGTAAAAGGAGAGAGAGAGAGAGAATGTGGCGACACGCTATATTACCACCGGGCTCACGCTCCACATTTTGTGCGCTAAAATTGCCAAGAGCGACGGCAAATGGGGGGGGGGGGGGGGAGGGGGTCGTGAAGAAGAATGGGAGAGCTCGTGGCGCTTCGGCGAACAAGCCCATTATCGGACGCGTGCGTAGCTCAAAACCGAGCAAATCGAAAGCATGAAAACAAAAAAAAGGGGGGGTGGGGGAGGGTAGCAGAGCCAAGAACAAACCAGGGAAAGAAAGAACGAAAGAAAGAAGGAAAGAAAGAAGGGAGGAGGGGGCAACCTGATGACGACGTGCCGGGAATATACGACGTCCCGCGCTCGGTTCGCTGACAAGTTTCGAAATCTCGCCTGCACGATTGCGGCGCCGCGTATAGTATATGTTCCCGGAGTCCAAGCGCCCCGGCCACGACGACGATGTGCATACCCGATGGAGCTCACCGTCTTGTTTTATGCGAAGCATATTACGAGGGCTCAACCCAGCTCCTCAGGCGCGGCGGTGACCATGAAATCACGTGACACCGTGACGTCACGACAGAGGAGAAGTGGCTTTGGCTCAACTCTTGCAAGACGGGCTGGGTGGGAATCGAACCAGGGTCTCCGGAGTGTGGGACGGAGACGCTACCACTGAGCCACGAGTACGATGCTTCAAAGCGGTACAAAAGCGCCTCTAGTGAATGCGGTGTTGCCTTAGAAACGAGCTGTTTCTAAGGCTCAGGCGTGCGACGCTTGCTCAGGCGCACATTTCGTTGCCGCGCCGAACGCTGCGTTGCTCGACGCTCACCGCGTCCAATGCGGGGCGCGTAGTCGCTGGCGGGTCGACGGGAACGCTGTCGCGTTCCACTCTTGAAGGCGAAGCAGGGTAACGCATGAGTTGTTTCTTCGTCTAGCCGAACCAAATATAGCCAAGGAACAGCAGTTCACCAGGCTAAACAGTGGTTCAACAACTAAAATAAAGGCTAGTATGCTTCGCATCCTGGGCTTAACCTTAGCTAAGCCACAGCCATTTTTTTTTCTCCTTCTTTCTTTTTTAACGTATGGCGTGCGCACGTTTAGACAAGTTTGGAAGAAAAATAAACATTTCTTATTTCTTTGACACCGCTCGTCGGCGCTTTCGCGAGTCCAGATACGAAGCGGAGCAAAACTCAAGAGATCACCAGACCGCGTGCTATCTCCCTAGCGTTTCAAGACTGCCTGACGTCAGTCCATACATAATTAATCCCGCCGGATTTTTTTCCACCTCGCTCTCTCCGAAGTCTCCGGAGCACTAGGGAGGGCGCTGTGCTTGCTTTAGGACCATGCCCAGTCCGTAACTGCACCTTGCGCAAGAACCGAAAGGGGAGGCGCAGGCGTTCATAAGTGGGCGCAGGCGTACACGTATATGAAGGTACGAAGAGGAGAGGAGGAGGAGGAGGAGGGGGGGGGGCTTCGCAACGTGTTGACGTGGAAGAAAAATAAAAGATGGATCAACGATGCGCCTGCTGAACGTCACCGTGCCTCGCGGTTGAAATTTGATTCCGGATGTTTCAACAGACGCCATAACTTGGGATTTTGGAGCCTACGACGCGCCAAACTCAGAGAATGCCCCTGAGCTTACGGCTGAGCTCACGGTATCTCAACCCTTTGCTGCGCTAAAGTGTACCAGGTAGCTAGCTACGCGCGGCTATTCTAGCACCGAGTGACACGAGCAGCGCATTTCATTCCGCACCTGTAACTGCGAACAACCGCACAATATCCAAAAGTCGAAGAAACCTCATCTCCATGTTCGATCCTGCCAGTACGTCGGTAGCGCGCGCAGATCGTCTAAGCGATGGATGCCGCGTTACGGACTCGCTATGCACGGACTACTAACGAAACGGACTTCGATCACGATGTCAACACACCTGGAAAGTGTGAAACACGTGAAGCAGGGGGCCTGTTCCTTAGGTGTTGACGCCCGGCCCTTGAGTCCCGTCACCCTCAGATACCGTCAGTTAGTGCACGCTGTTGTCCACAGCGAGTCGCAGAAGCTACGTGAGCGCGATCGTCGCGGCACACCGCGGCAGTCATCTACGCAACGCTGCAGACGCAGCTACATGCAAGAGGGCTGAATATGTGCACACTTTATGTGCAATTTTGTCCTGCACCAGCTTGACCGACGGATTATGGCCAAATCCAGATTGCGCATTTTCCGCAGTAGCTCAATACAAACCACGTCTGCCAAGGCGTTTAGCCAGGAGCGGCCAGGAGTGTGCGCGCGTTGGAAAGCGTAGGTCTTCTCTAACCTTATGTTTCGCGTGGTTCGAGGATAGCTGAGGGTTCAAAATTAATAGTAGCAATTAGTGAGACCCAACGACTATAAAACTAATGAGAAGTGTGGCCAAAGTTTCATTCCTAGGCAGGTGGGCGCGGGCGAGCATTACCACCCGATAGTCGCCGATAGTAGTCGCCGATAGTCGCCGATGAACGGACTTCCGGAAGCACGTAATTCCCATCGAAATTCAAAATGCGAATGTTTCTTTATTTCATCCTGTTTACTAAACTGCGCCAATAAATACACATAATAACGGTAGGAAGAAGCGAACTGACTCAAACACCTATCTTGATTGATGTCAGTTATTCACCAATAGCAGCAGCCGCGTATATGCTATCTACTACACGACCAAATATGGCAGCCCTAAAGGAGCGAGGAGAAGCCTCCTGTTGAAAAGAGCGTTTGAGAAAACGGCGACTTCGCGCTTTGCATGCGAGCTCCGTGCGCCGCGCACGACTGCACAATATTGCTGTGGTGTTCACAGCTGTGCACGCTATATATCCAAGCACTTTTCCTTCACCAAGCCTGAGGGGTGGTTCAGGACCCTTTTTCAGCTGTTTAAACCAATGCTACATTCCACAACTAACCTATTCGATCTTCGATTCTACCCGCTTCTGGAAACAGTCGACTCATGTTCGATTCGGTCTCATAAAGTACCACCGTATCCCCTACTATCCAGCATGAGTTTTGCAAAGCGTTACAAGATGAACACTTTTATCGGAGCAGTTTGGTCTAGAGGAACGAGATGGCGCTCTCGGCGGCACGCCGCGCGTCGCCTCAGCGAAGGCGCACGAATACGAAACCATGCATTACACCGCTTTTCCCCTATTACTGTGCGATCAGCTGTTGAAAATGCAACTAGGTCTTCGCTAAAGCACTGTGGTATACTCGTGCTGCAAAATGGCTAACTGTAGAGGGAAGACGTGTGCTGGTTGCAAAGGCTGACATATTCAGAAATGAAATGAATCTGTGTGGCCAAGTTCACGGACTACTGCAACATAAGGGTAGCCTGTCCTGAAGGGCTCTATGCACGGCTTTCCTCCTGGATAAAAAGACATGCGCCAGCCTTGTATAACCTCCAAATGAAGAATTTCAACTACACAACGTCGGCATGGTTGCGTATCGCGCACTAAACAAAGAAATAGGTAGTAAATCGCTGCATCTGGCACACTAAGTTTCTCGCTCGTTATCTAAACACATGACCCACACTCGCAAGAGCTTATGCCCACTATCACTTACGTATCAACAATATTTCAAACGGCACACTCTTGAATCAATGCGCCGAAGCATGCGCCAACATCACACGGATGTTCGAAGCTGGACGTTTCGTAACGGTCCACAAAGTACGCGAGTAACTAGCGATAATACGTCATTGCTGCAAGATATTGCGAGGTACAGAAGATCCATGCTCTAAGCCTTTTCCGCGGCAAAAACAGACCTCTCGCAACTGAGAACGCCCGCGAGCATTTACGCAGAAAGTAAACAACCAAATAGCGACCGTACCGAAAGACGTTACTGGGTCAGAAACACGAGGAGCCGCGACAACAAGCAAAACACACCCATCCCGATTGAATTCATAAGCGGAAAGCTTGTATAGCTTGGAAGACATTTCCAGTACCGCTCCTAGTACAAGCACCTTATGCGCTGCTCCCGCAGTTTTCACAAGGTGTAATGGGCTCTGGAATCGCTTACATGTTCTCTGAAGCTGCGGTCAAACCTTCGATTCGGGCACCCAGTCACCGTCTACGATACCCGCCGAAACAGAGGCGTGCTGAGCTGCACCAGCGTCGTGCACATACACTGAAACACAACGGAAACGACGGCAGCTGATCGAGGCAAGCATTGAACGCGTCACCACGTGGTCAAACATGGCGGCGACCACAGGATCGCCGTAAGGAGAGTTTATAAGACAAGCAATTGCTATTAGTGGATTCCATTCATACATGTGTAACGCGCCCGCACGATCTCTCGGCACTCGTGTGTCCCGCCCGCCAATCGTGCCAAAGCGCTACAGTTGGCGTTGGCACGATGAAGGTATACATACATGCGTCTGTGGCCTCTGTGGCTATACGCTTACCATAGAAACCCTGGAACGCAACCCGCAAAGGCGTTGCTTAGGTTTTTTTTTTCCTTTTTTTATCCTTCTTTCTTTCTCACCTATTGCATCCCCTTTCCCCTCCCCCAGTACAGGGTAGCCAACCGGAGATAATCTCTGGTTAACCTCCCTGTCTTTCCTTTGCCTTTCTCTCTATCTCTATCTATAGAAACCCTGGAGTGGAGTGCACGCATGCAGGTGGCGTGCCCACCAAGCGACACGAACTATTCGGTTCAACGAGAGGGGTAACGGTAAATTGTCCTACAATCGAAAACTACTTGCCTCGACGGAAATCTACCTGAGACGAAGGCTTCGTGAAATGAATTGAAAAGGAGGTAAGAACTCTTATCACCGTCACACGCTAACTGCAAAAAAAGAGAGAAAAAAAAGCGAGGTGGGGGGGGGGGGGGGGGGCAGGGGGTCAGCGCGCCCTGCGAATATTTGGGCTGTACCCCTGTAGATCGGACACGAACTATTCGGTTCAACGAGAGGGGGTAACGGTAAATTGTCCTACAATCGAAAACTACTTGCCTCGAAGGAAATCTACCTGAGACGAAGGCTTCGTGAAATGAATTGAACAGGAGGTAAGAACTCTTATCACGTCACACGCTAAAGGCAAAAAAAAGAGAGAGAGAGAAAAAAGCGAGGGGGGGGGGGGGTCAGCACGCCCTGGGAATATTTGGGCTGTACCTCTGTAGACCGGTCAAATATTTATTTACCGAAAACCCCACAAGGCGCAGAAAACACGGTGTCAGATAAACCGCGCCGCCGTAATACGGCGCTTCCCTTCCAGATCACGTCCTAAACGAGCGACTCTAGATTTGTGCTATCCAAACAGGACACTGCAGAATCGTACGATGGCAAAATTATCGGCGCTGTCTCTGGAAGAAAAATGCGAATTTAATGTCCCTGAGGATGGTGTACGGAGAAGGAATAAAAATGGACTTTCCTCGCATACATAAAAAGGATGCGCTTTAAGTTAGCTCGTCGTCTTATGAGAAAAGAAATGAACAAAGCACGTCTTGTTCTTGCAAAAACCATGATGTTCAGTTCAGAAGTCATTATTAAAATGTGTTCCAAAGTCCTCAGGGGTTACACTAGATAAAATTTTTATCTCAAAACACTGGAAACAGGCTGCCTCCTTAAGACGCTTAAACTTCGCTTTTAAGAGCGGAAAACGATAGCATTTAAAGATCCCTGACTGCTTCTCGCGCTTCCCGGCAACTGTAGCTTATGTAACCGCAATGTTTACCGGGAAACGCTGTCGGCGAACGCTATGCACGAAGGCGAGCGCGCAAGCTTTCTTAGAGTTACTGTATTGGTAGCACATGCAGTAACTCTCAGTTTTCTGGCAGAAACGGGTCCTTTTGAGTGAGCCGTGGATGCGCAGAGGCGAGCGCCATCTGGGTGGTGTCGCTGCAAGGAACTTATTGGTACAAACACTGTGAAAATGGGGTCATGTTGGAGTTCCCACGTAACACATGTTATCTGCTTCATTTAAATTACAATCCGACAGGCATCATGTCTGTAGGTTTAAGTTGTACTTTACGATTTTTGTGACGCACCTCACTTTGAGGAATTCAATTCAGTACCACCTCAGCGCCACGCGGAGGGCCTGCGTGGTTGTAGTTCGGAATTATTTTTTCGCCAAAGGACTTCCTACGCCAACACAGGACCTTTCCTTTTTTTTCTTTATGACACAGGGCCCTCAACGCTATCGCGTTAAAATGAATAAATGAAAACAAGAAAACGCCAAGTGCTTCTAAGACTGCTGAACTTGCGTTTATACAACACGCCGGACTCTTGAAACACACTGTCACGATTCAGTCGTAAACAAAACGACTCCTCTTCCGCATCAGCGGGGCCGTACGTGCGTATTCTTCAAGACCTCGACGAACGGCGATACAGAAAGCATTTGTGATGCGAGAGACCTCTTTTCGTGAAATAAGAATACAAACGGAAACGCAGAGCGATGGCTCGAGCGATAACAGCAAGAAAACAGACACTCCATTGCCTTGCAATAAGATAGCAAGGTGAAATACACCGCCGTCTCTGTCCTTCTCGGAAGTGTAGGCGACGACGTCGCTACGCAGGCGCCCCATCTGCAACAACTATGCAACAGTGACGCAAAATAGGTGGAAGCGGAGCTTCGGTAACAGATATCGACGCGGCACCAGGAAGCGGCTCAGATAAGAGGCGTCCGACTGGCAAGCACCACGGGCCGCACGCTGCCACACCGACGCGATGTACGAACGCGACCGTCGCCGTACCGTGATTGCGAATGCCGGTGTGTGCGTGTGTATCACGATTGCCTTTGAAGTCGCGCGCCGTGCTCCTCTGCGCGCGGGATGACCTCCGAGCGCTTACGCGGACGCTCTCCAGAGCACAAAGCCGAATAGCGGCATTCAGCAACGAAACGACGACTCCCGTAACAATCACGCGTGCCTATTCCTTTCGGAGATGTCCGCGACAAAGGATCCGCTTTGATTACGCTGTACCATGGACCGATGCGGCGGCATGCCGTGTCGGCTTCCTCTCGGAATAGGTCTGGCGTTCGCGCGCTTGTGTGTGTGTGTGTGTGCGCGTGTGTGTGTGTGTGTGTGTGTGTGTGTGTGTGTGTGTGTGTGTGTGTGTGTGTGTGTGTGTGTGTGTGTGTGTGTGTGTGTGTGTGTGTGTGTGTGTGTGTGCGCGCGTGTGTGCGTGTGTGCGCGCGTGCGTGCGTGCGCGCGTGTGTGTGTTTGGAATTATGCGGTTTTAGGTACCAAAGCCACGATTTTACTATGAGACACACCGTAGTGGGGGCCTCCGGCTTAATTTTGACCACTACGTGGTCTTCAACGCGCCCCCAATGAATGGGAGACGGGCGTTCTTGCATTCCCCCCTCCCCCCTCTCCCCATCTAAATACGGCCGCCTCGATATTTGCGTTCCCTAGTCCACCTATATGCGCGTGCAAGTACGTATACGTAGCTTCTTGCCGGCATAGACTAAAGGGTATCGACTCCTCGCACCCCGAGTCGCCAGTGCCGCTCCAACAGCAGCAGCAGCAGCTTGGCGACCCCGAGTGCTACGTGTGGACGCGGAAAGCGATCGCATCAAAGGAGCGGCGTTTTACAAAGACTCGTCCCTGTGTTGCAACCACAATGTCCTCTCGCTTTGTCTACTGCCGCCGGTGAGCGGGTCGCCGAAAGACGGCCAGAGCAGATAGAGAAGTGAATTATGCCCGGTTCCTAAGCGTTCCTTGCAGATCGCCGAATCTGAGCGTGGGCGGAGCGAGGAAGTAAACGCTCGTGCGATGTATATTCTTAATTCCTTCTTATGCGGCGTGCACCGGAAGTGCATGAACGCGGCCGTCGTGACGTTTCTACATTCTTTGTCCTTTGTACCATTTCTACGATACACTTATTCTAACTCTGCAGACACGAAGAACGAATCCCCAAGCTATTTTCTTTGCGTAAAAGAAGACACTGAAGCCTTCACTTAGACAGTAGCGACGAAAGTACAGCGCACAAAGCATCGTTCTGCTTATGCTGCAGGTTAGTGCGAAGCTACTGTATTTGCATATATTCGTTCTTTTTCGTCGCTGCTGCCGAGTATCGCTGCTAAAAGCACTTCCGCGCTCTTCTCGCCATATTGTCTTAGTTGATAATCAGAACTTCAACTCATTCTGACACTCAAGGTCAACCAGGTCGTATGGGGTGCGTACTTCGCGTATGGAATGTGTCACTATACAAATATCAACGACATCGAAAACATTGGAGCGAGTCAACATCTCCTGTAACATACGCGAGCGCAACCAAAGAATACCGTTACGACAGATCCACGATTCGTCTAACTGCCAATGTAGGTTAAGGGCTCTGATGTAGGCAAATGTCGCCAAGGTCGCCAAGTTTGCCATATCTGATTATGATTAATGGTGTTTATTGGCGCAAGTGCCGGATGTGGCCGAAGAACGCCCCAAGTCCATGGTCAATGGGTTCTTAATTGTGCACAAACCGTTAATTACCAGGGGTGGGTCCAACACAGCTGCGTGCAGAGGTCCAGAAAATTCCGCTTGAAAAAGTTTCCATTTCTCGCCACCAAGCATCCGCTGCAATGTGGCAGGCAAGCGGGCGACCGCGCACGCGTAACATATAGAACGTGCGTGTAAACGAGCGTCCGCTCCCGACACCGAAGGCGCGCAAGACACGACCGACGTCGACGAAGCCGCGGTCGGCAAACCATGTTTAGGCGCCGTCGTAATGGGGCGGGGAGAGAAGTGCAAATAAAGAAATCGCAACCTCGCGTGATCCCCCGCAATCGGAGCCACTGCGGCACGCCATTCCCCGCAGACAGACACACACACACACACACACTCGGAGACACGCCACCGCGAGAGAGCGTACAGAGCCTACATAGCGGATACGGGCAAATACACGAACGGGACTGGCACATTTGTCGACGGCCATGTGTAATAGTGTCGAAACGCCCATGAGGGAATCAAACGCGCATCAGATCGATGAAAGAGACAAGCACGGGGAGGGCGGGGGGAGAGCACGCGCATTAGGGTGGGAAATAATTCGGCGCAGTATACTGTCAGTGGGATCAATGTGTCGGAATGGGACACACTATTCAGGTCTACTCACTCTAGCGAGTGCGATTAAAGAAACTTAGCGACACGTGTGGATCAAAACGCATCTTCCGCACGTGCCTTGGTTGTGCCTTCTTGCTGTTCGGAATGAAAACGCTTCTTCGATAGTTCGTCTAGATTCAACTTTCTTTCGCGGTATTTGGTTGCCACATTTTTATTGCGCTGCATACGCCCATTTGCGTGCAAGTGATCGGCTGGATGACATCTACATAGCTCGGTTACTAAATAAAAACACCAAAAACATTCCACATACCAAAATCCAGACGCAGGTACAGCCATTAGGTCACTACGCAGAAGACTGCATATGATGCGTCATGCGGAGGCTGTTGTTGCTCGTCTCCCGTCGGCAACACCTTAGCTTTTCGTCCGGGTTCATTTCCATTTTTTCCTTATCAGATTCATCCCTAATTTATTCCTTATTCGTATTTAAACACACACAAACACACGCACACGCTTGCTGATCTGCACGGAATCACGCAGATGGCATAAACAGAAGCGCCTGATCAATGCTGCCGATTCCAAAAGCCCACGATGAACAACGCGCAACTAATGATCTGACAAATCGACACGATGCAACCATCAACCGACCGATAGGCAAGACAAATCAAACGGGCATGGACCTTCGATTAAGCGAGAAGCGCGCATGCGTGCGATATACGTTGAGGAATCTCTCGCTTCCATCGGCACTGATGGAGACTCCGCGCGTTGCACGCAAGAAGCGATCGCGTTGCCGAACCCGTGTCGCACGCGTGCGTTGCGTTCCCGAAGTTTGACTTCACCGCCTCGCCCCTATACTGCACTCCTAACTTCGCCGCTGCTCCATGAAGGAGGAATGCGCGCGAAGCGATCACGTGGGCACGGCAGCGCTGATTCGGGAACCCACACATTATAAACCGGACTCCGGGTTCACGATGCGAGACCGGAATGGGGCGTACACGCTCTGGACTCCGCTTAGGTTTCTGCACGCTTTGGTTCGCTGATGGAGCGCAAACACGCGTGGCGAGGGTTGCTTGGGTTTCGAACGGCGAGCGCGGAGAACGAGGCGTGACGGGAAGGGAGAAGGACTAATGGGCAGTGTGGCGGCACTGCGATTAAAACGATGCCCGACTGTCGAATTTCATTTGTCCCCCTCTCTTACTATAGGCTTGGTCTAGCCATTGACTTGGTCTAGCACGCGAATACATGGCTTAATGCGTGCGTAGCGAGGCTGATATGCAAATAAGATCTTCATATGGACATCCAACAGCATGAAACCGCACTTGAAACGTATTACCGGAGTCCGCACGCCTAAGGTTGAACTACACCAGCTATAGCAGCTCCGTGGTCACGGCGGACGGCTTGAACAGTACAGACAACCTTTATGTCAGCTTCAAGAGACGCTTCATTTTGAGGACCTTTGGCTATGCAGGCGACGCTGCGTGCAGCGGCAGTAACGCTAGAGATTAGGAAGGCGGCAGGAGGGGGTGCGGAGCAGCGGCAACTGACCTACCCCGACCCTCTCCTGTGTTGCTCAGGTATGCCTGACGTCATTCTAACGTCACAGAAGCCTGAAGCTTCTTCATCGACGCGGCTACAGCAGCTCTGCGGCAGTAAAAGCCATGAGTGTCTCTACAGACAACGTCGGTCTTCTAAAAGCAACGCACTGCGTCTCTCCAGATTAGTTTTTACATGTAAGTTACGAATACCGTCGTTTTCCGCAACGGCTACACGAGTGAAACAATACCATGACACTTAACGTGAATTAAAAAGTTCAATGTACAATTTAGTATCCCAAGGAATAACGCAAATATATTTACAACACGGACTCATAAAGGACACGACACATGAAGCGTATGCGTGGCATGTGCAATAAGTGCACGCGTAGTGTGCCACCTCGGCCAGTGTTCTAACTGCGCTATTCCTTGCAATACGTGGTACCGATAAGGCTGAAGTTGGACCATTCTCAAGTGGAATTTAGCCCGTTCACTCCCAGCAAAGAACGCAGAAGTCAAACGCAGTATGTCAGATACGAAATCAGCGGCACTGTTTCCCCAACAAACTCCACCGCGTAACCTATACCGGGCTCTTAGCTAGACTTACTTATTCCCGGTATCCATGTACAATCCGGCCCGCAGCGCGCCATTGCCACAGTACTACGCCTCCGAAGATTTACAACGTTTCTCTTTCGACGTTCGCTGTCGAAATTCGCCTCAATTATACACGCACGACGCGAAGTATGCCATTTGAATATGTCTACAATCTGGCCGGGGAGCTATTTTCTTTCCATTCTATGCAGAGCTTATGTACGTCGGCAACACCCCGAGATAGCACTCAATATATTGTATCGGCGTCGAACCGTGAGGCGGCTTCATTACCATGCGTACCCGTGGGTCCCGTACACAGATACTACAGCTGCAGGAGACTGGCGACCTGTTGAGTAGCACGCCCAACGTCAACTGGCTGAGACAGAGACGGTTAGTTTCGCGAACAGCGGGAGTATCTAAAATGCTAATGCCCACATGCACACAACGTTTCCAGTGACCGCTCGCGTTTGCCCAGCGCCCCGTTACGCAATCGAGCACCCAGTCGGTGCACTTATATGGTAATCTATATAGCAGCCCTCGCTGACGGAAAACTACGCACGCACTGCAACTCACGAAGTAGTTACTAGCAAGAGACGTACAGAGGACACCAATTAGCAAATAAAAATAAATATCGAAGGATTTTTAGTTCGGCGCGATATTTTCCTCTCAAAAGCATTTAAACAACGACTGTCAACGTGCCGAAGGCGTATACATCAGGCAATATCGGGATCATACGAAGAATTTACCTGAGAATACGAATTTGGCTTTCTTCCGCCCAGTCACCACTTGCTTGAAGACTACAATTTCGTGCACTTTCCACTGCTGTAATCGCTACCCAGCGAAGGCAATTAGCAGTGTTGCGCTGGCATAACGTCACAATAATGGATGTAAAATATGATGTTTCGAACACTGCCTCCGTCATTAATTTACCTTAGCCCTGTAAAAGCACGGTGATCGAACAATTTTTTTTTAGTCTACAATGAGATATGAGACGCGTGAAGTAAAAATAAATCAAAATAATCTGGGATAAACCAACCTCTCCTTAAGTATAACGTCTTTGTAAGCGATAGGCTGCACTTTGCGACAAGAGACGAGCTGTAGATTTGAGTAACGAACGTGCCCCCTATATACAGATTTGTTTCTTTCGTCCAGGTATTTGGAAGCAGGTGTCGCGCTGGGCCTTGTCACGCGGATGGCACGCCACTTTGATATGACGCTCTATTCCACAGTGGAGCGACTCGACAGCGGAAAATACACGGACACACAAAACGGCACACAGATCGACCGAAACAAAGTCGGAAGCAATTTGAGCCGCACAACAGCCGGAGAGAGAGAGAGAGAGAGAGAGAGACGAAAGTAAACTGAAAAACAAGGCGGTTAACGAGAGCATAGGTGCCCCGTCCCACAACCCACGAGCATCTGCCGTGTTGGCCCATCAGTGGCAATGGCGTTATGCTGATGAGCACGAGCCCGAGGGTTTGAGTCGCGCTAGCAGCGGCCGCATTCCGAAGGGGCTGGACTGAAGAGAGAGAGAGAGAGAGGGAGGGAGGGGAGGGGGGGGGGAAGAAAAAGAGAAAAAAGTTCGCGCACCATGCGTCGCGTGCACGTTAAGAACCTCGGGGGATCGAAATTGATCCGGAGTCCTTAACTACGACGTGCATCCTAGTCAGAGATCGTGGTTTTAGCATGCAAAACCTCAGTATTTATTTTAATTTTCAATGAACTGAGTAGACGCTGGCGATATTATAATGGTGCGCTGTCCGCACCGATAAAGTAAAGCGGTTAAAAGTTAACGCCAAGGGCGTGCCCAACTCTCCTTTCGCGTCCCTGCCCGTCGGCTCTAGCTTATCGTGCACTGCGTACCTATAGCATACGCCAAACAACGCGTTCGACGAGTTTTCTGCCATGAGCCGAACAACTTCATAGTGAGAGTAATCTAAGGTGCCCGCTTTAACCGAACCTTACCAGGGCGTGAACGACTCGGGCGGAGACTGGAGGAGCCAGAGAGAATGAGTTGTTCGCGGTCCTGGGGCCATAAATATTGACGCCGCATCGTGCAGTGCGAGGGGAATTCGCCATGGGGGGGCGGCCGGTATTTCCAAAGCGACCCCGAAGAGGCTGCAATGCGGACGTCACTGCGCTCGAGCCGTGCATCCGTGGCCCGTGCGATCGTCGACGCAAAGAAACGGGCGTGAGCTCCGGAGAACCAAGCGTCGCCCTCAACTCCCAAAGCTCAGCTTGAATAATGGCACCGACCGCGATGCGACTGGTCGAGAAAGTCGAACCAAGAAGAGTTGGCTAGTTGAACAGCCGGAGCGGCTGCCCCTGCCGTAGCGTTGCGTACAAAAATTACGAGCCTTGGTACCAAGTCAAGCATATTTAGCTAGCTGCACCAAATTTTTAAGAATTGCCTGTGGTAGATGGTCCGGTTCCAGTGGCGTAGCAAGTGGGGAGGGAGCTGACCGCGCTTCAGCTGCCTCCTCCTCCCCTCCCCTCCCCTCCCCCCCCCATTTATACGGCCGGCGCCCTGCTCTCTCTTATGCCTGGCACGTCGCGTATGTACAAAGGCGAGTATCCTTCGAACACCCCTAGAAAAGTACAGATGGCACAGGCCTGCAGGTAGACCAAGGGCCTGTTCGAGGTAGTATGGTTGTATTATTATACGCGAAGAACGGAATAACAGAATACTAGAACAATGCGGAGCACGTAGCGCTCCCCGCGTATAGTTTCGCGCATCCTGCAGCGGCGACGGCAGCTTGCGACGTGGGGAGTGACGTCACTAGTTTTTCATATAAGTACCAGCCTAGCAACTGGTTTCATTGTTGCAGCACCGACATGAATGGGCAACGCATAGTTCGGAGGTCCGGTGGTCCGCATAGTCAGGCATAGTTAGGAGGTCGGTGGTTGTGTTGCCGTAGAATTCCAACACAGGGGGATGTCCACGCATACACATTCTCCTGTGGCTGAATAATGCGCGAATTAAGGAATAAAGCATTGCATATCGCCCTCACAAGTTGCAGTCGTGTTGTTCAACAGCTTCATTGGACATTCACTTTCGCAGGGCGGGGATGGCGAGTCATATTTTTTTTTAACTCCTTCCAAGACGCCTCTTTTATTCATTCTTTGGATCAGCGCGGAAAACGAAATGTTACCGGCTACGGCGGCGATATCATCAATGGAAATGTGAAAAAGGAAAGTAGCATCTTTTTTCTAAAGCAAAGTCAGATATCAACATCGTGCTTTGCCTAGAAATGCAGCCAGGTGGCTCAATACTCAGCTCTGTGGCATGACTTTAGAAGTACCGAGAAACGAAAACGCATTTTTTATCCGTTGAAACTAGCTCTGTTTCTCTTACTAAGCAAAAAATCTAAAACACCTAAAAACAAAAATAAATTGCACGTAGGGTGACTGCTCGCTAAATTTAGCGACTTTCTCACTGACTTATACCAAACTTCCAGCTCAACGTTCGTACCACCTCGCTGCACCTTCTTCCCACCACATATCTCACCGTTCATTTTCCAACTTCAAAAAAAAAAAGTAATAGGATGTGCAGGAGGCAGGTGTTGCCACTACTGAATGTGCTACCAACGAGAAAGAATTACACACAAGTTTGAAAATTTGCCCTTGACTTCCATTTGTCGCGACTTACCGAATCTGACCTTTAGCTCTGGCCCTATATGCTCCAATACCGCTGATTCAAATACATGTTAAACGAAGGTTAAATGCATTGCTGAGATAGCCTGGGCCGATTTTAATGAAATTCGATGCATTTGAAAGAGAACGTTAAATTCCAGCTACTGTTGTAAGCGAAATTTCGATGTATGGCTTAAATTAGTTTCCAAACACTTGAAAATATTTTAAGTGTAAAACGTGCAGTACCACAATGTATACACATTTGTCCTGCATCAAGAACAAATCTCGCCGTTCTGCAAACTGTACAACAGTATCTTAAGCGGACGCGTTTGATTTTTTTATAACTTACGTGAATTTGTTAAAACACTTAAAAGGGTATTGCAAAAGTCATACTCAAAAAATAACGGTATACTGCTGAGCGGCGTACAAACATTCATTTTGTCCAGTTCAATGTACTATTAGATGCAACTTACTCAATTTTGAAATCGTTTTTCATTGCTCAGTGAGAGTTCTAAATTTGATTATTGGGTTCTCTGAAAATGTGTTAATTTCGGCAATATTTATTTAAAAATGTGACTTAAATAAAAAAGAATGCGCTTGCAACAGTTACCATATTTTAATTTTTATTTGGTATGTAACAAACCTCGCCAGATATGGTCTTTTGGTTCCTGAGAAAAACGATTTATCTTTTCCTACGTATCTAGAGCGAGAGAGAGAGAGAGAGAGAGTGCGCCAGGTATCCCTGTTCCTGGTCATGAACCTACGAGCTAAAGCTTACTCTAAGTGACAAAATCTTGAATCTGGAGTAATCTGCCAACATGCGACAAAAGCGCAGCCAGCGTGTCGCTATCTCCGACAGAGGAAACAAATGCTCCGAATGTTTACTTTCAAAGTCTGTGCGAACGCACGAAGAACCTCACGTGGCTGCACCCATTACAGCTGCACACACTTCAGTCGTCGCTTCTGCGATGCCATTTGCTTTACATGCTGTCACAACATGCGTACAACACTTCACCTGCCAAGTCTGAGGTTGCGTACTGCGAAAAACGCCCGCGTACATTGCTTCGAGGGCACATGTCCTAGGTCTTCGTCCTGCGTGCGTGAAGCGCTGCCGTTTTCAAGATTCAAAATGCAGGACTAAAAGTGAGGCTTACAGCGCGTTAAAAAGACAAGGACGAAGGTGAGACGTGGCACACACAGGCGCTAACTTGCAACAATTCTTTATTTCGAGCAAGGGACCCATACATATATACAACTTTTTCGCGTACATCACACATGCGCTGTTTACAAAAAACCCTTACACACTATTGCGCAGGTACGATAACTCTTTGTGGGAAAGGGCAATTGATGGTTTAGACACACAGTTATCGCCAAGCCTATCAATCATTTCTGCTTCTATAATTTCGCGAGTTATCCTACCTCGGGCTTTTGTAAGTTGTATATATGTATGGGTCCCTTGCTCGAAATAAAGATTGTTGCAAGTTAGCGCCTGTGTGTGCCACGTCTCACCTTCGTCCTTGTCTTTTTAACGCGCTATAAGCCTCACGATGTCTTACCAACAAGCCCAAATCACTGCTTTACAGGACTAAAAGGCTCCACTCCAGGCGTCGTCATACATCCTCCGTGGAGTCGAGCGGGCAGCTTACAAGTGGCGGCGGGGGGGACACAGAATTCGAAAGAGAAACAGGCGTGGGTGAATTGGCGGCTTGATGGTTGAACGAAGATTCACGACGGTCATCGTCTTCGCGCGTCGAATCGCTTCGCGCGCGGTGGATGGAAGATTGGAGGCAGGCGAAGCGGTGGGTTGGCTGGGAGGGTGTGTAGCCCACAGTCGCGGCTCTTTTTCTGTTCTGTCGGTTGCCGGAATATATTGGCAGGTTAACCTGAATTGAGAGCCGCCGTAAGACGTATGGGCGGTGCGAGGATTTAAAGAACAGTTGAGTTGGCGGTGGGGCCCCGTATACGACGTTAAGACAAGATGACTTGGCTTTGGCACGATGGCGAAGGCATATGCATTCACGACAAACAGCTATAGAAACAATGCATACCTGCCAAGACGGGAACGCTAAAATTAAGAAAAATTCCCATAGACGGAGCACGGGAACAGGTAGCGGTGGGTAGCACATTTTTTTTTTTTTTAAGTTTAGTCTGAGTACATACCTTTTGTAGGTCACGTAGGCACCTTATTAGCAATGAATTACCTTCATACGTCGCACACTAGTAGTAGCAAATTCGAAACCGCCACTACCCGAAGATCAATCTATTGTTTTTAGAACACGATGACTTGCTAGAGACGTAGCTGCTGTCGATTTCGCCTGCTTCACAAACTTATCTGAATAAGCTTGCTCGAAGCAAGTACCCAACTACTCTTCCTTCGAAGACATGAAATGGTACCGTGCGAAACGGACAAGCGATACTTTTTCGCACCAGAAGCTCAACCGCTGACCAATCGATGCCACCTTGCATCAGCTATGAATCCCAGTGCTTCTGCAAGGCGGACGTTCCCTGCACCTCTTGCTGCGAGAATACCTTGGCATTCCGTCGAGCCACTAGCGGCACCTAGCGAGGGCTGAGTGAAATACGATGTAGAAAGAACCGATGAAACGCACCTGTGGCCTCTAGCGAGGGAAGAGCGAAAGACACCAATCGATTCGACCCAGCAAGAGTTGCTAATGTTGAAGATTCGGCGAGTTAAGGTGCTCCTTTTCTATTGGATGGATGGATGGATGGATGGATGGATGGATGGATGGATGGATGGATGGATGGATGGATGGATGGATGGATGGATGGATGGATGGATGGATGGATGGATGGATGGATGGATGGATGTTATGAGCGTTCCCTCTGGAACGGGGCGGTGGGTTGCACCACCAAGCTCTTACTATTATACTGCCTAATGTCCTACCTAGGTTAAAAAAAGAAACACTGTGAACGCACCAACCGAATTTTCTGACCCTCTATTGCGAACTTTGCTTTCGTACGTCTCCGTTTTTTGTCGTTTCCCTACTTTTCATCCACCAACCTTCCTATCGCCTCTTACTAATTTCTATTGCGGACATGTTTACTTTTCCCCTGCTCTTGCTGAACCCAAGGGCGTCAAGGAGTCCAGTGGTGCTCAAATCGACTGCTGGGCAGATGTCTTCATATTGTAATAAAGCATGCTCCATCATTTTCCTAGCTTTACCGCAGCAAACACATGTTTCTTCTTCCTTCTTATATCTCGCTCTATAGGAGTGTCTAATAAGCATCCTGATCTTGCTTCGAAAAGTAATCAGCTTCCCTTTGAGTTATCATAAATTGTTTCTTTCCTGACTTCGTTTTTTCCTCTGAAGTAGTTACTCATGGCAGGTTTCTTTTCCATTGCCACCACCCATGAGATTACTTCAGCCTCTGTGACTTTCCGCTTGACGTACTTTGTTGCTGTGGTGCCCACCCTACAGGCCGCATACTTGCTGGCAAGCTTCCTAGTTCTTTTCCTCCCCTTCTGTAGCGATGACTATTGTGCCATCTATCGGCAGGAAGTTTCTTCTTCACGCAGCTGCCACGCGGGAAGGCAGGCAAAAATTAGAATTGCTAGCGATGCTACGACACGACGACGACTAAGTAACCGCAAGCACGACTATATTACACACGTGCACTACAACTAAACACGCTACCAACACAACGAAAAGTTTGCAAACTTTCATTTCAACCTCACAACGGCGCTGACTAGGAAGCGGACGCCGCTGCAGAATCGCACTACAAGAATCGAGCTACACCTCCACGGCAACTGTCGCTGCCCATTAATCCCGTCGACGAACCAATCGTCGGAGCCCGCCGCACCTGGCATCCGCTTCTGGGAGGACGAACGCGCGATTCCGCTTCGAATGGATGGATTCGACACAGTGCGCTGCCTCAGATCTCTCGGCAAAGAAAGAACGGAAGAACGCTCAGAACAAAGAACAACGCGAAAACGGACCGCTCGAATTCCACGCGCCCCACACGCTGGGGCGACGCGTCGCGCAAAGCGAGCCCGCGCCGCGCTGACTCTGTAATCATCCCCAATCAGCGTCAAACGCTTCTCACCTCATCCGTCGTACTTTTTCTCTTTTTTCTTTTTTTTTCTCTCTCCATCCGGGCCGTCTCCGGCTGGCCAAGCCGACCCCCCTGCAAGTTTGAGCGAGCCCATCTCAATTTTCGGCTCGGTCAGCAACTCGAGCAATTAGGAATATCGCCCATCCTTTCGTAGTAGTCAAAGCCGACGCGACCCCATCTTCACGCCCTCCACGCAAAGTCACTACTCCCTTTCCACCAACTCCATATACAACCCTCTCTCTCTCGCTCTCACACACACTCTCTCTCACCTTCTTATCCTCCCAGCCACATCTTAGATCATCTATCCTGCGACGTCGCGTCCCATTACATGCTTAAATAGATAATAGCCACGGCACAGAAGGCACGTTCGGTCCCCGTTCACTCCTACACCTAAGTCTGCCGTATAGCAAGTTCTATAAACCTTTCTAATAGGACTGAGGAAAAGGGCAACACCACATCGAAAGAGCCAG
This sequence comes from Dermacentor albipictus, assembly GCF_038994185.2. NCBI lineage: Eukaryota > Metazoa > Arthropoda > Arachnida > Ixodida > Ixodidae > Dermacentor > Dermacentor albipictus. The sequence goes on from NC_091829.1 coordinate 25,310,512, forward strand.
CAGTCGAATGCGGCGGCGGCGTCTGTCAGTGCTATAACTGCGCCGAAAATAGAAAACGGCGTCGACCGGCAGCACAGAGCACTGGAGATACCTCAGGCTGAACAACGCAGAAAAAGAATTAGTGCCCTCAATGTCTAACACTGTGCAGCAGCTTCACCTCTACACGAATTGGTGCGAGGCGATACAGTGATTTTCCGAGCAAAGTCTTATGAATCAATATCGTAGCAAATCGGCCTACAAGATGTACGAAGAGGAGCTGCAACACCCGTACCGCTCCATGCACCAAGAGTATACGCAGGGGGAAGGAAAGAAACCAAAAAAAAAAAAAACGAAACGATACATTACGCACGGGTACGTTTAGTGCACGTGCAAAGACACGGTAAGAACAGATGTCCTCGCTGGCCTCGAAGGCAGATGTCCTCGAATGTATATGGGCCCGATTTTCTTGTCACACCGTTCGCGGGTGGCTCCGCAACAGTAATACGAGCAGTGGCGACCGGGGCGATTCTGCTGAAACTGTGTACGGCTGGCGAGCGACGTAATGACCCGTTCCTTCGAGTCCGCGTGCAGCGGTATCGGTTATTTCTTTTTTTTTTCCTTGCTTCCGAACGTAATCAACTTAACCGGCCGGCCATTACGACGCAGCCGAATTCCATTGCCGAATGCGCCGATCACTGCGCAATTCCTAGGCGCGTCGAGTTCTCCACCGAAGCGCTCACGAGCGGACGAGTTTTATGGTCGGATTCAATATCACTCGCACACGCGCGATGTTTTGGGCGTTCATCGCTCGTGGCAGGAAGCACGCTACGCCCGAGCAACCTGTATGTCGATAGCAGTGCCGCTTCCGCTCTGCACATAGACCTTTCTTCATTCCTTCCTTCTTTTTCTTTCTTTTTTTTTTTTGAGGGGGGGGGGAGGGGTTATGCGCCCTGGCCTTGCGCTGACTATACCAGGGTAACCGATAATTAACCGAAGGTGTGCCAACGGTCTGAATCTAAGCGCCGACTTGTATGGCTGGCATAATATCGCACAGGGGCAAGATATATACCTGCCTCGCCTGTAATGGGTCGAGCCGGTATTAACCCTGCCGACAAAATGCAAGATGTTTCGCCTCGAATATGCGACACTATACTGCGGCTATCGGTATTTTTCTTTTCGGCGATCGAATGTCCTGAGAGTCGCCACAAGGGGCCGTTCTTTCGGAGGCTAACTTCTCAGTGACTGGACACTTACATGCGACTCTGACTATCAGATGTGACTGGCCCGTATGTGCAAGTTCTTTGTGCCGGCAACTAAGCTGCTGATTATTGGTCTAATTAAATGGACGCTTCTCGATTATAAGGTCACGACTAAGTTATAAGTCTATGAGTACTGTTCACTAAGCGCTCACTAAGTTCACGCAGTAGAACACCTTTGTGATACGTATTGCCGTTTCTGCGTTTCGTGACAGAACCGTGCCCTCGCTGTCAGAACTGACATCGAGGGCCTCATCGAGGGACAAGGGCGAAGATGGGAACGTCTTGTGACATTGCGGTGAGGATGTCGTTCGATGAATTAACTTTCGGCGGGCACTGGGCCAGCAGACAATCGCATACTTAAGCATTCGGTGAAATTCCGTCAGGTCAGGATGCGTGTTAGAATAAAATGCAGTCACCGCGCGATCATGTAAAAAAAAAAGAATGCGAAGATGACGCTTCTGAAACTCCTACGGATTCCTTCTTTACGATCTTCTTTCCTTTTTTGCGTGTGTGACAAGGTCAGTGACTGCCATTTTACTCTCTAAATAATTGCATGTAACAGAGTACCGCAAGGATTTTGTTCATGAAGCTTTAACACAGCCTCACAAGATGTCACCACCTAAGTTACTGCATCCAGTTGTCACGGTAATAAGGTGCCGTATTTCAAAAAGCACTGCTGCTAGGTTCGAATCCCGAACCAGAAGCAATCCCAACTGCGAAGCTTGGTCGGTATACATAATGCAAGGATTCGTTTCGCTCGATATATTCTATGCCTTTCTGATCATCTGCGTCGACGCGCCGCCGAGGCCGGGGTTAACGTGGACGGAGCGCCACAGCTCGGACCACTGATGGAGAGCGAAGAGCGTTTCCCTCGTAGTTACTTCCAGGTGCATGGCAAAAATATGGTGACAGGAATACATATGACAACCCCAATAAAAAAAAAATCCCGTTTGCTACCCTACACTGAGGGAAGTGTAAGGAGACAAAACAAAGAAGAAGAGCATATGCGCTGTTACGAAAGTCGCAGTGTTTCTTTTTGTCACGTGCTAAACAGGGCCGCTATTTTGTAGCGATGCCTTATGCCTTATTCTATGCTATTCTTATCCACCACACACGGCCGCCTGATCCCGTTGATAATGTGGGCAGACCGTCGCTCTGACCACTGGCCAAGCGCGAAAAGCCTGAAAAAGCATAGAATCGGAAAAGGCATCGCTACAAAATTCCGGCCCAGGTCTCCTCTAAGAAACGGGCGCAAGCCATGGGGCACCGCCTTTTCGCGCAAACAGTGACGATCTTTGGTGCATCCGGAACACGTTGAGCTGTGTGCCTCTGTGACCGTTCTTTTGTGGGCGGACTATTCGTTCGTTGGAGAAGAGACCGCTGGTAGAGTCTGAAACCCGTTGGCGGCGCGCGCCCGGACTACGCGTGAAGCTGACTGCGCCCGTTGCTATTCCTTTCAGTGCCAGTGAAATTGCCTGCTGCAGTGAAGGTGACCGCCAGCGGAGTGTCTCAACAATGGCGAAAACCAGTGCGCGCGCGCGTACGCTTCGTGTGTGCGTCTGCACGGCTAGAGGCGAATGCCGAAAATATGGCGCATGCAGGACAAAGGACAAGTGGAGACAGGACAAGCGCTGTCATGTCTCCACACTTTGTCCTTACTGCGCGATGTTTTCAATATTACCATGAATACGCAACATGTTCTAGCCTATTACCTTCCGAGGTGAACGCCGACGCCTCGAGAAGTTTATAAAAGCAGTCTTCAGCAGCTACCATGCACTTACTAAGAACGCCAGTTTGCTGTGTTGTTCTAAGATCACATTAAATTACTGTTCTTAGCATTAAACGCGCCTCTGTTTCCTTCACGACGGACACGGCGAAAGCCAGGAGCTTGGGATGAGCTAATGCTTCGACTCTGCGTCGGCATACATGTGTTGAGAAAAGATGAACAAGCGCGCGCCATCACAGTGCGCACGGGCCAGGGGACACGGGGTTCTAACAAAACAGTCGCACCGAGCTTCAGTATGACTTTTGCCGCCATGTGGTGCAACGACCATACAAACCAGCATTCCAAGATAGACTGATGCGAAAGTACGTGGGCGGTCGTCGACGCGTGCGAGGGCGGTTGCGAGCGACCGCGTCCGAGTGGCACCGCAAGGACAACGGTAAAGAACATGATCAGATGCCTATCACGAACGCGGCGACGAAGCATTTTCGTTTCGAAGTTTTTCATGACGACATAGTAACTATGGAAAGTCATGCGTTCGTCATTAGAGAGAAATAATATATATATATATATATATATATATATATATATATATATATATATATATATATAGAGAGAGAGAGAGAGAGAGAGAGAGAGAGAGAGGCACGCCCAGAAGTGTATATTGACGCAATCTTGACTTGCGCTAAAGCTAAATTTGCGCATATCTTGTGTTTACCAAACACTTACATCAGCGACGACTCTAGCCCAATGGACCCCCCCCCCCTCCCAAAACAAAATCGCCTCCCAAAGGTTACAGCGGCATAGCGCGCGTAATGCTATACCGCCAAATTCTCCCAATTAAACGCAGCTTCTAAGGATGTCACAAAGGACGACACTAAATCGGCAGCGATACCAGTAAACCCCCTTCAAGCTACATAGCCCGTAAGAATTCAGTTGGCAAGGTGAAAGACAGGTGAGGAAGTTGGCGTGACGCAAAAGGGCCTCAGAATTCTAACCTCACTAAAACCGCACCAAAGCCGCTGTCCCGTCCACGAAGAAAGAACAAATAAAAGGAAAAAAGAACATTCAGGATCACGACGGTAAGTATATAGGAGGCGGTCACGCTGTAACCCCAGTATAACAGAGAACCCCTCCCACCGGACTATGACGAATTACACCAACGCGCCAGTAAGCATTTGCATTCGCCGAACCTCCGCAGCTAAAACGGTAGTCCTAAACGCGCACACTTAGGGGCCGGACCACTGCACAGTCGAGCTGATCGGTTTGGCCCTGTCGACGCGCACATAAGCGGTTTGGGCAGAAACAACAAAAAAAATTTCTTTGCAGCCAGTAAACATCGCACGATCGGACGGCACCTCGATCCATTTGGGTTTAATTGCACCTCAGACGGGGAGCCCGGCGCGCGCCTTTGCCAAGGGCCCATCTTAATCCGAGCCAGCTCTCCACGGGCTTATCTTTGAGCGGAGTTGCGCGGTTAGCTTAATCTCGGCGTTCAGATCTACCTGGAGCTGTGCCCGAAGATTGACTCCAATTACAATCGATCACTGCGCGCGCACTCCAGCGGAGCCCGCGAAAATTTCAGCCAAGTACGCCGGGAAGGCATGCGTTACTCATTGTCGCGGCGGTATACGCCATGCATTTGGCACGGTCCAGAGGTCGACCCCTTTTCTTTCGCGGAGCACAGCGCCCAACACGTTCTCAATTTTGCGAAAGCGTAATTGTCATTCCTGTCCTGCCCGTTGACGTCGCCCGCACCTATGCCTGCAGGAAATACGACCAGTACTATACCTTTGTGCATATGCGCACTGCACTAACTGCCATCGTTTGATTGATCAGCAAATTGCCTTCAGAAGAGCCACATTCTTGTGCCGAACGAACCAGACGAACCACATTCTTCTGCATATGCCAGACTTTATAAACCCCAGTTGCAGACTCCCGGCAAACACTGATGTAAAAAAAAAAAATTGACTCGTCATCCCGGCTCTGCGAATGTGGATGTCCGGAGAAGCCGTTGAAAACCACCACAACTGCTGAGGGGGGTATAGAATGCTTTATTGTTTCAGAGTAACGGTAATATGACAATATGATTAATGGCACTTGATTAATTAGTTCTCAACTACCATTTAAATAGGGATGAACAGAAGAAAGACTAACTTTAAAAACGTTATTTTTAAAAGGCACTTTTGTCTAATCATATGGCTCGGCTTATACCAGAACGAAGAAACGCATGTCTAACTTTCTGCAGCCCTATAGCGCCTCTTAGGTTCGACACCATAACCCCGGTCTCTCAACGTTGAAGCAACTTGATCAACTGATTCAAGGCGTTTGAAATTCTGAAGTCAAGGCTGGTCAGATTAACATGCACCACCTGCGCTTCTTTAACCTACACCTTAGTATACCTATAAATGCGGCCATGTCGGACGCATTTCTGTGGGCGCGATACGCTCGTGTATTGCTTTCTACATCTAGGTGCGCGTTAAATGCTTCAGCCACGTTCGGGAATGGAACCCACGACCTAGTGCACAGAAGCAGAACGTCACAGCCACTAAGCCAGCGAGATCAAAACAAACACTACGAAGAACAAAGACTACAGAAAATGACAAACCACTAAATAAGTGAGCCAGTCCTCTCTATTCTTACGTCCTATCCTAACACAGATTGTAAAACCGCAACACACATTCTGTATAGCCTTAAGATTTCCTCAGTTATTGATATATCATTTTATACAACCGTTGACTCAACTGAACAGTTCTACAGGCAGTCGCATGTCGTTTTCTAGGAAACGGTGACAAATTACGCGAAACAAGCACGAATGCACGGAAAAGTGCAGTCCTTGCCACAGTCCCCTCAGTGCGCAAGGTGACACGATTTATGTCGCACCACCCCACACGCAGTCACGCGAGCTCTTCAAACGTCTACGCCAATTTCTGGCACGCGCCGTCGTGTCGTGTGGCCCGCTGTCCCTTAGCAGCTGCTTGGTGCGCTAGAAGGAGAAACGCGGTACATAAAACGCCGCGGGCACCCGCTATGCCCTCGCCGACGATTACCAATAATGGTCGATCACGGGGGCGCCACTACGGGCGCGTGCAGTGCGTGGCTCGCGAGCAGCGATCACCCGCGCGCACGTGCAACACACACACACACACACACACACACACACACACACACACACACACACACACACACACACACACACACACACACACACACACACACACACACACACACACACGCGCGCGCGCGCACACACACACACACACGCACACACACACACGCGCGCGTACATACATACATACACACATGCATACATACACACACACATGCAACGCACGCACACACAACGCACGCACATACGCATGCCTTATATACTAGATACTCCAGCGATCGGCGCGTAGCACAGGGGGCGCACCATTCGTGGCTGAAGCCATTAATTTGAACGGAAGCTTCGATTATTATACCGGCGGCATGACGCCGTGTACCCGTTCCGCTGTCCCCTCGGGTTGGCCTTTGGTATAATCTTTTCATCCACCATACATTCCTCCTTTCTTTTTTTCGTTATTTGTGCGGGTAATCCTCAGCACGCGCTATGCATGATTCCGTAGGAGCCTCTGGGGCAAAGGCAACGCGAGACAGTGCGTAAAATTGGTGTCTCGCTATTGAAAAAGTACACGCTGTTGCGTGCAGCGTAGGCGCAAGCTGAAAGCCTGGATGCGAGACGCTTCGCTCGGAGTGTCGCAGGTGAAACGTTGTCGATAGAGCGATCACTGGTAGGGATTATACGCGTGACGGTGGAAGGCACGCGCTCTGGATCGTTGTCGGGATATCGAGATCGCTATTACTATAGGTCGCGTGGTGATCGAACGGATAACGCATTGGAATCTCTGGAACAGTGCTCATTAGAAAACAAAAATAATAAACCGGCGGACAGGCAGCAACAGTGCGCGCATATCGTATGATGAAAAATGCGGTCAATTGATACAGGCGTCCTCATTGTTGCCCTTCTTAACTAAGACGCACAATGAATAGCATGCACCTGTTTCGTATGGTATATACCTCTTCCAAAACTCCATATGATCTGGTTATATGGTTTTCAAGAACCAAAACAATTAGGAATACAAGTACGAAGGCCGCAAGCACCGCATATTTGTGAGAGCGAGGTTGATTATCAACGAAACACAAAAGCTTACCCAAACTTTTCTTTCTTTTTGACGGCCTGACTTAGCGGGTATCCTCGCGTCCCCTGATCACTTTGCCCCCGCAAAAGTTAAGAAATGCCCCAAAACAATTTGTTCTCTCTAATGCAATTAGGATTATTTGCGAATTTCGCATACTTATGGGTATGATGTCCGTGTCTAAACCCTTTCAGGCAAACTTGGGTCATTGACTGTACCCCACACATGGAGGCTACTTGTTGGCTTCTTATGACGTGGAGGCGTACTAATTATCGGACGTTTACAGGCACGTACGACTGTCACCCGTTACCTCGCCTGGTTTTTCCCTAATTGTAGAGCACTTTTCGTGCGAAATCGGCAACTGAAAACAAAAGTCGCAAAGACTTGAGAAATTAAGCGATATACTAAGGGAGAGAGCCAAGGCAACAGCCAAACAGGAAAAAAAAAAGCGAATGTTAACAAATTCAACCATTGTTTATGCCATTCTTTATGGATCAAATCTTTGTTTAACACTTTCGTGACTGCGGGAAAATCGGTAGTTTTAGGGTAGTCTGGTAATTATTTTTTTTCCTGCCACAGGAAATGATTCATGTTGAAGTGTATAATATCAAATTGTAGAAGAAGAAATTATCTTTCCAACGGTATTAATTTCAAACAACATTTTTATTAATAATAGTACGAAAAAATTAAGCAAAACGAAAAAATTGCAACAAAAATGAGAAAGATTGATAAAAACATCAATGCTGCTTTGCACAAAAAAAATATTTAAAAAAATAGAAATATACATTTTCAACAAAAGGGCCATATAAAATCAGCCTGCAAATATTAGCTCTGTATCTACAAAAGTTCTTCAGGTACACAAGAAAACATTAGACCTAGTGTCGTCTATCGTGCCACCGTGCGAAGCAGTTTCTCGATGAAGTGAAAGAGAGGTTAGCTGCACGTTTTGCACATTTGTTTTCTGCGCAACTTTTCTTTTCTCATAGCACAGTTTACACTTTCTATATCTTTCCATTTTTTTGTATTTGATGCTGTTGAACCTAAGGTGCGCTCCGAGAGGCAACAACAGGCGCAACTGGGGGGTCCGCAAAATGTGGCTCATCATATCCCAGCAGCTGGTCGATTAGTTCTAACCTGAAGGCAAACTGGTTGAAGTGCGAACTTCGTGATAATTCTGGGACTTCTGGATGCTGCTGATGATGCTCGTCAAACATCATAAAGCTATTTACTACAGCTATATCGATGCAGTGGAAAAACAGTGTCTTCCACCAACGCACGGACTTCATAAGAATGTTGTAGGATCCGATGAGCTGGTCAGATTTATCCCCTCCAAGCATGCCCGCATTGTATTTCTTGATCAGCACCGGCTTCTTCACGGACAATTCTGTCCTCATATTCCCAACTTTCTTTCTTCGCTTTGTAAAGACGAGTTTATTCGCTGTCTGCGCGGTAGACATATTCACAACCCGGCTGTCTTTCCATTGCAAGTACAAAACATCCTGCTCCCGCAGCCATCGAACTCTGCCTTCTCTTTTCGATTTTCGCCTTCTTTTCCCACTGTGTGCCTTTGAGTTCACTTAGAAAGCCACGCCGATCTTTCCACATTATCCCACATGGAAGTGTCTTGCGCTCCAGTAAATGAACAAACAAAGATGTGCAAGTGTAGGAATTGGCCAACGAAATGATGCAACCCTGATCAAGATAATTTTTGCACAGTCGCGTCACAACATCTAATGCCAAACCTTGCACGCTAGGCTCTTCGCGCTTTCCCGTGTAGACGCTGAACTGAACAGTGTACCCCGTTTCTGAATCTGCCAAAACCCATAATTTGTAACACTTTATCCTTCATGCAATGGCGAATTCAGACCGACCTTTTCATTTTACCATTTTCTCCCCGACGGAGAGGTTCCGATGCGGTTGAAAAAATAACGTGGAAGAATCGTTGATGTGCTGAAGCAGAGAGGATATGCGGTGAAGCTTGCCGTGGGATGCGACGGTCGTCTTCCCTGGATCAGACACCCTCAGGAAGGCAAGCAACGCCTTGAACCATTTCCTTGGCATCACTGTAGGCAGAAGAAGCCCGGAGAATAATCTGCATGTGCTCCAGTAACAATGCAAGCATGGGACTTGCACGATTCCCATGTATACGAGAAGTCCGATGAACTTGAGCATCTCCTCTTGAGTGACTTCCTTCCGCGATCTATCTCTCGCTGTACGTGGGCTTCTCGAAAATATGCATCCACGCGTACTTATTTGTCTTGTTGCATATATCCCTGATGATTTCGGCGGCGAAAAACAACAAGAAATTGACGACTCTTACAAACCGCCGTGCAGCACTCCTGAGCGCGATTCCAAGGTCCACTCCCGGCGGTCTTCATATACAAAACTCCACTCTCTGCGTGGCCGCAGGCAAGTGGTCCTGTCTGAATGACATTGACACCCTGCAGATAGGAACTGTAACCCTTAGAACACGGCGGAAATCGTTACGATGCGATAACATGGTCCGGGATGAAAGCAAAACTCCCTGGCGGATACCTGTCGATGTTCCACGGCAGTTTGCTGCACTGTCGTCATCCGTACTGAAGTCCGACGAATCGAAGTCGTCTTACGAGTTTGTGGTGCTGTTATCATCCACAAATTCGAGCCCAGATGCGTCGGGATCCGTCGAAACCCACCGTTTCCATGCAGCGGATGCGCACGACGTAAATGCCATCTCGAAAACAACGAGCGCTCGTCACCCCGACCATGCAGGCGCTTTAAAAATCCCTACACGGTGGAAAAGAGAAACACAAATCTGAACCTGATAAAATAGTCTCTCTTTAACCTGTTCGATGGCGCTAGCTGTCCTAAGCGCTCGGAGAGGCGCCAAAATTCGAACTTGTACCATCGAGAACATACTGTCGACGGGAATAGGTGCGGTCACGAAAGTGTTAAAAAGAAAGCAGAGAAAATGCCGCCGGAAATGGAGCGCAATTCCGCGTGTTTTGAATGACGCTTGTACATTTATCAGTCGAGCCACCTGACGTACCCACTTCTCTGCTGTGCCTATGTATAGGTGTTTGTCTAACCTTCCGCGCTGGGCGCAGCACGTCTGTAACCGTAGGGTCCTGCACTCTACGCGGTTGTACGGGACTGGCGGCCACGCATCGTTACTCAACTTTCCAAATAACAATACGAGTCGGTTGCGGCACTTGGTAGAGCAGTAAACGAGGGATCCAAAAGAAATATGACTGTTCCGCAAATATATATATTCTTCCAGAGCTAATTCAAAGAACGCTGCTATAGTTGCATACAACTCAAATCTGCAGTGAAGTCCCGCCCACGCCCTCATAACCGCCAGCCACTGTGCCTCCGCGATGCTGCAAATAATTCGTACTTCAAACTTTTCCTGTTACCCAAATCAGGCGGTAACCACAAAAATAAGACTATTAGCGCGTAAATGTATACGTTTTCCCTCTCTTATTATGTTAGAATGGCGAATGCCTAATTCTTTATTGAACTGAAATAAAGTCCTTGCTTCGCTGCAAATATACAGTATATCGCCAAGATGCACTTCAATTGGCAATGAAGTTTCATGAGTAAAACGGGCTCAGCAGTGAAATGAACGGCCCCGCAGACTTTTGAAGATTTATTTCATTAATTATGGAGTTTTACGTTACAAAACAATAGGGCATGCCGTAGTGGAGGGTGGTCCGGAAATTCGGGCCACCTGAGCTTCCTTAATGTGTGCCTAAATCTAAATACATGACTGTTTTCGCATTTTGCACCCCACAAAAATTCGGCCGCCATGGCCGGGATAAGACTCTTCAAGAACAACAGACGCTCCAGAGGTATAAAGAACGACGCCATTTAGAAAAGGCCGCATTGCGACCATTTTGTTTGCTTGTGATTGGCTAGCGGAGCAACAAAACCCCGCGCGGTCCGTGTGCCTTGGTTGACAACTGCTCATTTTTTGTTGTTGTTGTCGTGTTCATTTTTTTAAGTTGTATGCTGACATAGGAATGTTTATTTTACACTTACGCAATTTTTAATTGTTCTTTGCAGTGTTCTTCCTGCGCTTCTTTCCTGCGAGAGCCCGTTTGATGTGGTTCCTTGTTTGCCTAATAAAGAAGAGGTATATCCCACATGCGTATACATGTGAGAAACACTTGATTTCATTTCTTTTTCTTTTACGCCTCTTTATGGCGAATGGTGGGCGTTTTCACATTAGTACTAGTAAAGATAGCCCCCCCCCCTCATTTGCATAGAAAAATATCGTGGGTATGTGCGTGCACGGTTACCATCGTTCGTCCAGCGAGCTCCGACGGCATGTGTTCGCGTGAATGCGCATGCTGCGTTAGCGCCGCCTCGGGCCGTTTGAAGAAAACGCCACAGTGCAGCTGGAGGGGCTCCCGCAAGCAGCAAAGGGGAGGGGGGTAGTCGTCGAGCAGAACAACCTTCAGCATGGCGCGAGCGGAGCCGTTACAAACGTGCGTCGAGCGCGTGCTGTACGCGTTCGATAAACGCGTGCTACTAGTACGCGTAAATTATATTGGTGCTGTACGCGTGCCCTTCGCGCTGAGTGTGTTTAATGAGCGGCCCGGCCTGCTCACGCGCGCGCACGTCGGGGGGCCTCGTTCATATCTTTGTCCGGCGCATTCTTCGCCAGGGAAGAAGCAGGCACTGCCTGCGGCTCCTTTATTTCTTCTCACCTTCAGCGCGGATTAGATTGGCCGCGCTGATAAGGAAGCGCGGGGGCTCTTACGTGCCTGAAATGTGCCGGCACAGTATTATTGCGAGCAGGTTTTTCATTTCGCTCAGAATACTCGTCCTACTGCGTTTATGTTCGCACGTTTTGCTTGAAAATATGGCTGAGCTTAAGTGTGTGTGTGTGTGTGTGTGTGTGTGTGTGTGTGTGTGTGTGTGTGTGTGTGTGTGTGTGTGTGTGTGTGTGTGTGTGTGTGTGTGTGTGTGTGTGTGTGTGTGTGTGTGTGTGTGTGTGTGTGTGTGTGTGTGTGTGTGTGTGTGTGTGTGTGTGTGTGTGTGTGTGTGTGTGTGTGTGTGTGTGTGTGCGTGCGTGCGCGTGTGCGTGTGTGTGTGTGTGTGAGAGAGAGAGAGAGAGAGAGAGAGAGACTTACCGATGGTTGTACCCAGTTTGCTACCCTACCCTGGGCCTGGGAGAAGCCGGAACAAAAGGAAAGGGAAAATATACAAACTATACATAGTAATATAATATTACCGTTGCGCAGTTTGTGTAGGTGCAAACACTGAGAACCAATCCCTCTGATAGCTGTCGGTCATCCACACGTTCACTCGATGGGCGTGAGAACGCGTACGCGAGCGCCTCAGTCATCATGGCAATGCTCACAAAGTAGACCAATGTCATGCGACCAAAGTGTTCGCTGCGTATGGTCAACAGGATAAAATCTACTCTGGGGCACCATACGTCGATTACTGGCGTTTGAGCTTGCAGATGCTGTTGCGGCTCGAGCTAAAGTTTGGGCGAGGCATCCGCCAAGCCCATCGACGAGTACGTCCGGTAAAAGGGTGTATTTTACATTATTCACACTGGCTCCTAATGTGGAAGCCCACTCCATGTAGGAGCATATTGAACGTCTGAGTTTACATCAGGACACATCACTGTACAGAATTTCACGTCTGTTAAATTGCAGTCAGCGTCAATTTGGATGCCTGTTAAAACGCAAACGCCTATGAGGAATGACACCTCTTGTGAACCTTCCTCAACAAAAAAAAAGGAAGAAAACGGCCGCAATACGCCCGCGATTAACTACCTGAAATTAATGACACCACAATGCCTCGTCGGTGACTTGATATAAGTGTAAAACTGAAAACGGCTGCGTTTGATAATCTTAAACATCCTCCTCCTGGTCAGCTACCACGCGGAGGGTATTAACTTCCATCACCTTGTTATCTCTATATATCTTTCTTTCTACCATTGTTAACTATTTTGGTGCTTAACTTTAGTGTCCCAAGCACACCATAACTTAGCCGAGTGGCAAGCCGCCCCGAAGGTACAATGGCTAGCTAGATTTGGTGTGTGCCGACTGGCCTACTGCTTCTCCGCGTCAGAAAAGGGCTGCAGAAGATAGCGCCAAACTTTCCCTTTTCACATCGAACCACTTCTCCCTCATGAGAGCAGGGGGAGGTATTCGGAGAGTGTCCACCTGGTAGACATGGCCAGGGAAGAAAAGCCCAGGGAAGAGATTGATAGAACTAGAGTCATATTGCAAGCGTAGGTAACGGTACAATTACAGCAAATATACTACAGCAAATATACGCCTTCAAGCGTCTAATTCCTTTAAAAAAGCAAAACTTTTCATGCCTTCCTGCCCGGAATGTCGCCAAATATTAACGACAGATCCCGGAAGCACTGTAATGACCCAGCTTAGGTGATGACACGATCAAAACCGGACCGCATCGCGGAGGCAGTGTATAAATCCGTGGTCGCGTGGGCCTCGCACAAATTTCGAAGTGGATTTCGAAATGGATTTCGAAATTTTCTGTTCATGTTTCTGCTCCGAAAAGCTGCTGTTCTGGCGAAGTCCGTCAGCCAATGAAACATATCTCCGAGGGATACTAAAGAACTCGTTTTGCGTGCCGTTGGTAGTGACGACTGTAAAACAGCGCCAAGGTGTGACGTCGGCGTATGTCGTCAATCACCACACGACTGGCCGCGGGCGTTTTGGCCAAAGAGTTCTTCCGGCAGATAGCATGCATCTACACGAAGCAGCCGTACGGCGCAACCCTAAGTCGTGAGCGATGGGAGTGTTTCACATGCTTCTTGTTCGGCACGCATGAGGCAGGAAGAGATCGAAGGACAGCCTCCGTCATCCCGCAACCTTTTCGCGTATGTTTTAACGTTCTGTAGTTTTCTTTCATTTTTTTTTAACTTTGGGTTCGTCGGCTATTTTCGTCTTGTTTCTATTCAGCGTCCTTCTGCACGTATCGGCACGCTTCGTCGCCTGTCAACGCACCCCATTCGCTCCGACTTCGGTTTCGTCACGCGAACAGCGCGCGCCAGCCGATTTTCCGGCGACCATCTTGCAAATTGGAAGCCCAACGACGTGAATGCGAAAGAAACGCACTCGTAGAAATGAGGAAGCGCTTCGGCTGCTATTCTCTCACCAAGGAACTCACTCTATCAGCGCTAATCAATGAGGAGACGCGAACTAATCACGAATATTATGTTAAGTACTCATAGTTCTTTGCAAGGGCAAACACGTACTATGTTAAGCAAGTGAAGGATGGTAAGACGGGGATCGCTGTGCGCACACTAGACGTGCACGAGCGTATGGCAAACGCGAGTGGTCTCTCTCTCTCTCTCTCTCTCTCTCTCTCTCTCTCTCTCTCTCTCTCTCACACACACACACACACACACACACACACTCACTCACTCACTCTCACACACACACACACACACACACACACACGCACACACACACACACGCACACACACACGCACGCACGCACAAACACACACACACAAACACACCTTTTTTCAATAACTATGTCTGAGTTCACGGTCTTCATGCCTTCGCAGCTGGAGATTCTGAAGTGCCATTGGCCAACGGTGCAGACTCGACGTTGTTGCTAGACGCACACGATGCCTTGTCGGCTTGCAACGGCGGCAGTCAAGCGCATCCCCCCCCCCCCCCCCCCCCCGAGATGCCACTGGCGATCTTTCAAGAAAACCCCTTTGCCAAGCCCATTACAGCCTTCCGCGTCTGAAGTGCGGGGCGACACGCCAATGTACTGTGTTTACTCGGTTTTTACGGTAACCAGGAATCTCGCGTTTTAGATAACAGCAAATTGTCTTTTTCTGCTGCGTTTATACACGGTAGTTTTCTTGTGTTTGTTTTTTCAAGAAATTCAGTTATCTACATTAGTATGAAGTTAGAAGTACGAATGCGAGGAAAGCGAAAGTTTGGCGGGGAGAGTGAGAGAGGACATAACGGAGAGGCAAGAAAGTTAAGCAGGCCGAGTCTTGTAAACTACTCTACAATGGATACGGCGGGGAATTAAGGGGATTGAAAGAGAATTGAAGGAGAAGAAGTTCACAATTTCCATTGTTACACGCACAATAAGGCGTTCATCGCTGACTATACCACAGGAAAATCACACTGCGCGAAGCACCTAGTGAAAGGTGCGCCTCCGGAAATGCATTTGAACATATGGTAATTAATGCGGATACACCAATAATGCGGAAACACCACAGATCTTGGGATTCTGTTAGGCGCTGTTTTGCCCTGTATAAGTGTTTCAATATTACCAATTGACAAAGGGCAACTAGAAACCAAAGGCACCTATGTTGGCCTTCGGAGTGTCAAGCATATGCTATATTTAACGCCCTCTGTCCCTTTAGCAACGTCAAGAGGGGTGCATCTAATATGCTCAAACCAGTTAGAATGCAACGTCGCATTTGTACAAAAAAAGATGTTTGTCTCAATTCACTGGCAACTCGATGCGAAAGCCTCCCGTTAGAGTATTGATGGTGCAAAACAAGCCATCGGGAAAATAATCGCTACCTCCGCAATAATCAGGAGGAGCCACTATGAATGCGGTAAAGTTCAGCTTTCCTGGGTGTTTTTGCAGGTGTATCTCTTCTTTTTTTTCTTTTTTTTTTGCCGATTTTCTCAGAACCCGTTTTGTTCCATACACCAACAAGTATGTCTTTTTGTAAGAAATATTTTTTAATGAATCTTTGCACGCCGTTGACCTTGCAATGAACCTCCGAAAATAAAATGACCACATATCTTTACTATTATTATTATTATTATTATTATTATTATTATTATTATTATTATTATTATTATTATTATTATTATTATTATTATTATTATTATTATTATTATTATTCATTACGTTCCCACAATTATGCAGATCTCTTTAGTTTTGATTCAATGTACAGATTAATGTTTCTGCTACGTGACTGCCACGACAAAAGATGTTATAGCAATGTAAATTTAGTTAAGAGAGATAGCGTGAGACCTACATTTCTTAACATTTGGCTAAAATAAAAGGAACATATAGATTTTTTTAGGCGATCCTTATAATGTGCTGTGTCAGATACGCTAATTTGTTCTGCACACTCTTTCTCTCGTACAAAAAAAAAATGTTTTTCTTCCTGCTTGTTGCAGTTTCCTACCAGACAATTCTGTGAGAGCATAGGCTGCAGGGAAATCCCCGAATACTTTACGAAAGTACGGTAACTAACGTGCGCAGATGTTATTCGAAGTTGCGTAATATCTTGACACCAGCCGTGGTTGCTTAGTGGCGGCATTCCGGTGCTGGGCATAATTAAGGTCGAGGGAGCGATTCCCGGCCACAGCGGCAGCGTTCTGATGGGGGCAAAATGCAAAAACGCTCCCGAATTCGGATTAGTGGGCACGTTAAACAACTTCGGGTGGTCGAACTTAATCCGCAGCCCTCCACGTGGTCACCTAATGAAAGCTATACAATGGTGGACTCCGAGATCACAGGGGGTGCTCGCGCTCCGAGTACACGAACAATTCGGCCTGGCTATGCGATCAGCCATTCTGCTGCTTAGCTCCCGATCCCAGAGCGACTGCCCCTAAAAGGCTTTGGTTCCCGGTTTGATCCCCGAACCAGGAACACACCTTTCTTCAACTGCGAAACTTCCTGAGAATATCGCCCCAGTTGCCTTTGTAGCTAACGTGGCAAATAGTCGGGCGGACGACAATTACATCATTATTTCGTTTTTCCACGAAATTTCCTTCACCATGCGCGCTTCTGCAGAATCGATTTCTCATCGTCCTAGGTGAAAAAACAAAGAAAAGAAAGAAGAAAAAAAAAAGGCGAAGGAGAGAAAAAGAATGTCATAACGTTCGGTTGTGTTGTATACATCCATCTGTGCATTGCATGCGTTTTCACGTGCCGTTTCACCGACGTCTCACTGTGGTTCGTTAGCCTGTGTCCCGCCATCACTTTCCTTCAAGCTGCACGAAGTACTCGCTCAGTTCGAAAAAAAAAAAAACACGGTACCGATACCCTCCTCAAGATAGAGTGAGAGAATAAACTTTAGTGTACGAAGAAGCTCTGT
Organism: Dermacentor albipictus; assembly: GCF_038994185.2. Taxonomy (NCBI): domain Eukaryota; kingdom Metazoa; phylum Arthropoda; class Arachnida; order Ixodida; family Ixodidae; genus Dermacentor; species Dermacentor albipictus. The sequence continues at coordinate 25,327,708 of NC_091829.1, forward strand.
GTGGTTAATCTCGGGTGGAGCCCTTCTTTAGAGCCGCACTGGCCGCGGTGGCTCGCCGGGCCTGGTCCAGGGTCGCCAGTATTGGCTTCCCGATGCCAGCTCGGAAAGCCGTGCCTCCCAAGACCACGTCGTGAGCGTTTGTGACGAGCTCACCAGCCTGCAGATACTGCCTGGGCTGGGCGCTCCGTACACTGGTAAGTAACGTGTGTCAGTGTGGCTGCGTGGTTGTTGCACCAGGGACATATCCTGGTGCTGTATACTTCTGGAAATCAGAAGAACTTCAGTTTGGCCTAGTTGGACTTCAGTTTGGCCTAGTTGGTATTTACTGCAAATCATATTGACCGCAAAAAAGACGGGGACATAGGAAGAAAACACATAAACAGCACAGGCGGTAACTTTCAACTGTTTTATTCATAGCAGCCAGTGGGCATATATAGGCAAAAGGAACATGCGCAGATCGCGGCAAACGAGAATGCACATCAGCTTAGCGTGGCAACTCCGTTGCACGCTAAGCAATATGATTTGCACTTCTGGAAATATCGCCTGCAGTCTTAGATATGTGCGGGTATGCGTTTCTTTGAAGGCGGCGCCAGCTAGTAAAGACTGGGAAGCGACCCTGCTCAGCAGCTCCGTACCAGAGGAACAACGAGCTCTGGTTCAACGGGCTCGAGCCGCGGCTTCGACCAACGACGTCCCGGACTAAGGACGACGCCTAGTTTAGTGGAGACCACGAGCTTCACCCTCTCTGTTGAATAAAAGTTTTCGCCACCACCACCAATTACCACCTCGCGCGCAAGCGACGCCGGTGCGAGGAGAGCGTTCTGGCGGCGACCCAGGAGATTGGCGAATAAGGAGGGCGAAAGCTGGCCGACTGGCGTGAGAAAATTCTGGCGGGAGAAGAACAAAAACAAAAGAAAAAAAAAGGCCTTAGCGAGGGCGGAGCGTCGGTGCCAAACGGAGGGCAAAGCGCCATTTGCACGCGCGCTGAAACTACGGGCAGCGGCAAAATTTTCCGACTTGTCTCCGTCGGGCCGTTAGCTAATGGACGACGCCTGGCAGGAGCGAGAGAGGGTAAGTGGCCAGAAACGCGGAAACCGAAAAGCCGGAGACGTACACGAACGCTGCCCAATCTGTCGTCTGCTTGGCATGTGCGGATGGTTCATAATGTAAGCCAAGCACTATCGCATGTATAATAATAATAATAATAATAATAATAATAATAATAATAATAATAATAATAATAATAATAATAATAATAATAATAATAATAATAATAACCAATCAATAAACTTTAAGCATCCACCTTCACGTACTTCTGCCTTGTTTGAATGAGAAAAAAATGTACGTTAGCTTAGCTAAACTTTGTTATTATTATTGCTACTATTATCGCAAAGCTTCCATGACAGCGCTAAGAAAACTTTCTTCGCCCTTTATATCAGTGGCATGTGTACTAAAGCGTGCGGTCGGTTTATCGGCATACGTTAGCCGGTCGGCTGCGACGGCACGCCGTTCGCCCGGAGGCAACGAAAGAAGGAGCATCTAACGAACTAACAAAAAACGGCAAGGAAAGCGAGGCCACACCGACAACGAAGCGCGAAATATTCGCTCCCCTTATCGCGCCCTTCAATCTGCTTCGCGGGCATCCCCAGCTCAGACGTGCGAGTCACATGCAGTGAAGCTTCGAATAACGTTTTCCTCCAACACGGCACGAACGCGATGATCAAATTTGCCCCCTCCCCCCAACCTCCTCTTTGACTCAGACGTGGTTCCCTTGTTTGAACTGGCAGTAATTAACTTTCTGGGCTGCAAACGTTCCCTCTTCCGATAGCGGCCGAGGTCAAGGTATATATGTGGATGCAGTATCGCGCGACCGGCTAAGCTCACTCTCTTTGCAAAGCGACCGACGTGTCGAGACTGCCTCGGAAGAATGCGCGCAGTTTTCATTTCTTTTCCGTCTGCCGCGGCGGTGTCGCCATGAAACCACGTGACACCGTGACGTCACGACAGAGGAGAAGTGGCTTTGGCTCAACTCTTGCAAGACAGGCTGGGTGGGAATCGAACCAGGGTCTCCGGAGTGTGGGACGGAGACGCTACCACTGAGCCACGAGTACGATGCTTCAAAGCGGTACAAAAGCGCCTCTAGTGAATGCGGTGTTGCCTTAGAAACGAGCTGTTTCTAAGGCGTGCGTCTCTTGCTCAGGCGCACATTTCGTTGCCGCGCCGAACGCTGCTTTGCTCGACGCTCACCGCGTCCAATGCGGGGCGCGTAGTCGCTGCCCTGTAGCCCATTGTCTTACACCCCTTGGCGGGTCGACGGGAACGCTGTCGCGTTCCACTCTTGAAGGCGAAGCAGTAATGCATGAGTTGTTTCTTCGTCTAGCCGAACCAAATATAGCCAAGCAACAGCAGTTCACCAGGCTAAACAGTGGTTCAACAACTAAAATAAAGGCTAGTATGCTTCGCATCCTGGGCTTAACCTTACCTAAGCCACAGCCATTTTTTTTTTGTTCTGGCAACAACAACACACGTGTCAAGGATAACGGCGGCCGCGTGTGTCATCGGCAAGAGAATCACGCTCCCCTGTACAACAATTCCTTCGTTTGGAGGAGACTGCGCCGGTCGCGATTTGCAGTATACTCGTAGAGGCACTCAAGAGGATTCTCGGGGAACCTGCGTTGCGTAACATGCCCGAGCGCTTACCCATTCCCGCCAGGCTGCCTTACTTACAAGGAAAAAAGGAGACGAGAGGCTATTTTCTTCGCGAATCTGTACGAATCCGCTTGGTCCCAAAATAAGAAGGATAGGAGAAAAAAGGTCATCGATTACGTGGCCAGCATTCCGGCATTTACCAGAAGCAGCTGCCTCGTCTTTGAAATAGTGGTGCGCGCGATTGCTTCAATAGGAAGAAAAGGGTGACGTCGTGATCCCACGAAGTGCGTGACCCATTCACCCACGCCGTGCAGAGTATAGCATCTGAGGTCGAGTTCACCGCCTTTCGTATAATAAGTTTCTCTGTCGTGATGTCGGCGAGGTTCACCTGACTTGGGCGAAGAGACATGACCGCTTCACACGCTCGCGGACATCTATACAGGTTCATGAAACCAACGTCGGCCGTTTTTTTTCCCTCCCGTCAAATGCAATCAGGAGGCCAGTTACCACTTATGCAGATTCTGGTTCCGTCACTGTCACGACGCTCTACTACATAGGTTAGCGGTCCCCAACTCCGGGCCCGCAGCGCTTCATAGGCATCATGAGTTTTTTTTTCTGAAGCAGTGGCCATCCGGGACCGCAGGAAACGTCCTCTTTTACATGGTTCGCCAAGCTTTCTGCGAGTGCCTACCAAAAGTGAGACAAGGCTGCCGGACACTTGATTTGAGCGCGAGACTCCTGCAGCAGCGCATTCTAGACGCGTCACGTTTTTGAGGATGAACGAAAAGCAAGGGAGCCGAGTGGCCCGATTCTCGTTAATCACATCATAACAAGCCAACAAAGACATCAAGGTTAACATTGGGAAAATTACTTGCACCAGCCCACGTCTGCGCATCACGCGTAATGCATTACGCGTACTGGGAAGACGTGGGATCGTTCCCACCTGCGGCCATGCAGTTGTTTTCTCATCCATTTATTCACTTCCATTAATTTATCATTTCGTTAATACAATAAGTAAGTACAAGCAGAGTACTTCCATTTTGTACAAGCAATTTCCCCTATGTTATCCGTGGTGTCTGTTTGTTGGCTTCTCATGATATGGTTTTTTGAGCATGTTACATTCGGTTAGCAACGATTAGGCAAGTCGTAGACAAAAAGGCCGTCGCTCCGTTGAGACTCCGCGACGGAGGTATTACGTTGCAGAAGTATGAGAGCGCCCCCGAAACTGACAGATCGAGAATACAGGCCCCTAGTGCAGGTGAATGACTACATTTAGTTACTGCTGTACTTCCGACTTGCCACTAGGCCTATCCTACAGTTATAGACAAACTACGCGCACTTCGTCCATATTCGAGATATACAGGTGTACGGGTATACTACTATTACTATTACTGTTAAATTATCGCAAACTCGTGCGTCAACTCATTATGCACTTACAAAAAGCTATGCTTCATATAGATTTCAATTCCTTGGACCTGCTGCATTTTTCAAATCTCATGTGCTCTCGTGAGGCCGCTTGGGTGTGCTGAAAATTAGGAATCCACCTTTTGTTTCAATGCGGCATGGTGGTAGAGCATCCTTTTCGCCCGGGGTGTTACACGCCAACCGTAACAAGGGGCCACGGAAACCCCATATAGATAGAACCCCGACTGATCTGTGGGCTGATCCTAGGCTGGAAGTGTGACATTGACCATCGAATTATGCGAATACTCCCTGTTACGCTCCGGCCTCGGCGGCCTCAACCATTTTTTTCTAGGTGGCCGAGGTCCCTATAGGGGCCTTTTAAAACGTGGCAGGGTGGGCATTCCGGGGCACTCTTGAGCACACCCTCTCAGATCTGATGGTAGATGCGTGTGTCTGCAAGCGCGTGACGATGTGGGCTACTGCGACGCAACCTGTGGAAGTAAGACGACGCTTTCCATCGTTCGGGTCGTAAAGAGCTTGAACTCGGAATCCGGAAGTCGAGTTGCGTTTGTGCATTTCGATGAAATACACGGAAAACGAGTCCAGATCGGCGACGAGAAGGCACATCCGTTATATTGCTGCTACATTGTGGCTAATTGAAAAGAAAAGTGGGGTATCCCACATCGCCCACATTCTCCAAGAGAGCTTTAAGGCCAAGCCCCAGTTCGTTCGCTCTCGTTTACCAAAGCTCTCCGTCCCAGTAAGCAGAGCGTGCCTATGTGGAACGCACTCCTCCCGTCGCCGACAACCCTCGCACAGTCGTGAAGATCGAAGATGAACTGCGAACCAGCAAACCTTGAGTTACCCGCTCCAGTGGCACGGGTCAACGACTGGCTACAAACAGACAATGACCACTGACGGCCAAGCACTGACGAAGACTACAGACTCTGCATCGGCCCTTATGATCCAGTTTGGACGGAAGTTTAAGCAGCGATTAAGCGGCAGCAAGGAACATCGTCCTCTGTAGTACGTAGGCAAATGCACATTTAGAAGCAAGATTCCCCAGCAAACAGTCACCAGATTTATCTGACCATACGAAACTTCCTGCAAAAGACGGCTCCCGTTCCCGCGGTTGACTGCAGCGCCGCCGCACTGAAGGTAAGGGAAGCACACCGCACTGCAGATCTTGCCACTATGGCTTGAGGATGAGTCTGCCTTTAGGTACACCCTGTACCTATAAAAACGAATTTCCCTAGCGTAACTCATTCGCTATGCTTGCTTGGAAGTGTGTCGGGAATGTTACGATCGGCCTGCAGGGGTACCGAACTGCAAACATTTCAGCACCCGCTGCAGTTCTTTCGATCGACCTGCGGGAGTAGTGATCTTCGGAGGAGCGACCTTCGAACCCTTCCCAGCCCGCTGCGACCACGCGCTTTGTAAAGACACCAATGCACCTCCTCAACAGCCCAACGGCGCCGGCATGTGTAGCCACGTTCGGCGGACCGAGTAGTTGATTCGCTGTCGCCTTCACAGTTTGCTTGGAGCAAAAGAACTCCTGGAAAAGGGTGTTTTGTGGTGCTTTCTCACGGGCCCCAGAAGTCGTCACAGTCAACGGACAGACGCGGCGGCTAGCTGCGGGGACAGGTCAGGGATCAAGAGGCACGTGTTTGGGTCAAGCGTATCAACCCCTGTCTATGAGGCGCCCCTCTCACCTCCGTGTGTTCAGTGAAAGCAAAGTGCAGAAGTGAGTATGTGAACCCTCCTCCTCCAAGGCGGCTCGACTACGATGCCTTTGGACGCCCCCATTGGGCGAATGTTGAACGGCAGTTTTCCCTTACCTAGGAATCTAGGGAGGACAGAGGGCTTTTAGGCAGCCGTTTCCGGCTGTTCGGTGTGCTTCTTTTTTTCGGTCATGCTAGACTGATGAAATGTAACGTTCTCCACCCTTCATGTAGATATTGTAAATATCTACATGAAACTCCCTCCCTTCAACAACGTCCTTAGCGTGGATGAGTCGGACGACGGCGTGGGCCAGTTACCAGTTAGTTCATGTCCGACCCCAACTCTTACAGGAAGCACACCCCGGCGGCCTCACGAGAGCACCTGATATTAAAGAAATGCAGCAGGTCCAACGAATTGGAATCTATGTACAGCGAAGCTTTGTGCAAGTGCATAATGAGTCGAAACACGAGTTTGTGTTAATTTAATATAGGCACACAGTGGCACCGAAGGCTTTATTCAGATATTGTATAGAGGCTAATGCAATGCCGCCGCCGCGGATGCGCAAGGGCAAGCTTTCTGGTTCTTTTTTTTCTTTCCCCAACACGGCCGGCGCGGCCGTTGCCGCGAATTCGCGGAGGCGAGCGCCATCTAGTGGTGGTGCAAGAAACCCAGCGGCGTGCGTCCTCCGCCGTGATTGGTTGGTCTATTGGACTACAGCACAGCCTCGCCACAGCAACGACGGTCACGAAAACCCAGCGAGGTTGGCGAAGCTTCGCGTTTATTAAAGCAGGATGCAAAGGATCTTCGGGCACCCAAAGAGCAGTGGAAAGGGGGGGGGGGTAGAAGCTGGAACCAGGGCAGTCCATGGGTTGAGGCCGCCGAGGCCGGAGCGCAACAGGGAGTGTTCGGATAATTCGACGGTCAATATCACACTTCCGGCCTAGCATCAGCCCACAGATCAGTCGGGATTCCATCAATATGGGTTTTCCGTTGCCCCTTTGGTGTCCCGGAGGCGCCGCGCGAGTTTACTAAATAGCGACACATTGTTTGCACTTCCTGCGCAAATGCTAATAGGCGCGCGATTCGCAGCGAGCACCGCGAAGGAGCTATACTAAAAGGTATTCGCGTTGTAGGTAAAGGGCGTAGCTAGACGAGGCCTAGTCCCCAAAGTGCAAATGCGCCTACATTCTCGGCGAGGTGTGCTTGCCATACCTTCCATACAGCGGCGCTGCATTCGCCGGCTGGATCGGCGAGCTGTAGTAAACACGTGTCGGGCGTCGCTGAAGAGGCCTATCGAGCGCCGCTGATGTTTGTCAGCTGAGCCGAAAACTCTATAGAGGTGTTCGAGCCCTCGTGGTGCCTGGGGAGGAATCCGCGAGTTACGCCTACAGGAGCCTATAGACGGACTTCATGACTAAGCATGGTGGATAGATCTGCAGCTCCGAGATCGACAGCTTCCGATAGACTGTTTTGGTGACATCCAAGGTGACACTTCAAGAACTTGCTTACTTTCTTCAATGCAGACGATACGCTTAGCCGAAACACGGAGAGCTTGACAAAGGTGACTGGGTCTTCGATGCAGCAATGTTGGAACATCATGGCCGTGTCGTAAGCAATAGACCTGAGACGAGTTTGAGTCTGTAGTAAGCGTCTAACCAAGACCGATATCAATTTCCTTAAGAGACGTCAAGTTCGCTAGGCTCAAGACCATTTTCACAGATCAGTGTGTGCATATCCAAGCACATACACGCATATAGTTCACTTCCCCTTGTTTTGGTATATCTCCCTTAACCTCATGAGTAGGGAAGGAAATCGGCTATCTCTGGGGAAAACAAAACTTGAAAGCTAGTCTACATATGATGTAGTTGCGAATAGCATCCAGAGTGAGAAAAGGTGTCCATTTCGACACTATTATTTTTTCTCTCTCTCTTTGTTGTCATGGCTGTAATTGTGGTTGACCTGGCTGCAGATGCCGCGGTCGAAGTTCCCGCTGCGATTCATGAATGCAACAACTCGAGACTCTTCGTACAACGCCATAATGGTTCCTTCTGAACTCCACGCTCGCAGCTTCGCCTGACCAGTGGCGCAGCACGGGCTTCACAAAAAGGACACGGCTAGTCTCCAGCGTATGGCAAAGATGCCGTCGAATGCGCTGCGCTTCCAAGTCGCACAAAGGTAAGCAAGGCGCGCAAACGCAACACAGGCCATCGTCTCGCATCGCAACAGGGACGGAACGTGGACATTAAACAGGGTACAAAGCTATAGCAGCAAGCCGCGTGGGGCGCGATCTGATACTGCGGCTCGCACGAATCCTGTTGAAAGCCGTCCCGCTGCGGTGGCTGGAACATTTTTAAAGCCGCTAACGGTTTGCATCTTCGGAGAAGACACGTATAGCGTGCGGTGAGAACTGAAAAGGAATCCAAGAAGGAACCAGGAAATCAACGGGAAAAATAAGAAGAGGCACAGAACCACTTGCCGACAGCGGGCAATCGTACAGCAAAGCTCTAAAAACGCATCGTTAATCAGAGCTAGGATGGTCGATCCGGTTCTCACGATTTCATCTATAGCTGCAGCTGCTACCGTAATCCCTTTGTTGATTTGTTCATTTCGCTCCCCCCACTTGCTTTTCTATATAAGCTCGAAATTGACGACGTTCGTAAAAGCCAACGATTGCGACAACCTCCGAGCATGAAAACACTTTATCACGAAGCCGTAAAAAAATCGCTCAAGGTTTCCCCCTTCTCCACCTCCTCTCGCCTGCGTTACGTGAGGCGACGCGGCTGTAAGCAAGAACGGTCTACCCACGTCGTTCTCGGTAAATGTGTGCTGCACTGAGAACGCTCCGGCCTGCGTCCGCCCAACCAAACGACCGAACCCGTATCACGTATATATAGATATATGCCGGTATTCACCCCGTTGCGCTCATCGGAAGCAGCAGCACTGTCTTTTCCGGCAAATAATAAGCCAGGAAGCTTGGGCGAAAAAGAAAGAATGCACCAGAAGAGAGCTAAATCGGTAAAGGAAAGATGATGGACTTGAAGCACGCTACTGTCCGAGCATCGTCTGCTATAGGCTACAGCAGACGATGTTTGGAGAATTGGATACCCCACGCCCGTGCGTCTAGTCACGATATATACTGTACAGAACCCAGTGCTGGGTAAATCCGACGACTCTATAGTGTACGCTTCCGACTCTTTTGCAATAGTTGTTTTAAAGCCTAACTTGTTGGCTGATCATTTATGGTCATGTGCCTGTTCCACCGCCCTGCAAGCACATTTTATGAACTCCTACATGGATCTATTATTCCCTTCCACGCCCTTTAGCTAAATATTCGCATGATTCGATGCGCAAGTATGATTCGACAGGTGAAGAAAAAATCAAAAAGAACAAAAGAAGGAACAGTACACGCTCTTTTTATTAAAAGCAAAGACCCAACCTTAATTATGAGTACCGTTGACGCAAAGCGATGAGCCGAACGCTTTCTGCAGTGCCTTGGCGATCGCCTTTTCAGGACCAGCAGCTTCTCAGAACACTGCACGGATTTATCGGGACAAACAGGAAGGACGGTGGCGGTGAGGGCAAATGGCGGCACTTTCCAAAGATGAGATGGATATGATGCCTAGGAAGTTACTCACGCGAGAACGCATGTCTGAGACACTCAGAGTCGTAGTTAAAACTGAATAAATGGTTGCACTAAACCGTTCTGGCTTCAGACTCATCTGCATACGGTCGCGCACACCAGCGCACATACCGATGCTAGACCTTAAAGTTATAAATGAAATTCCAGGTTCCACCGGCAGTTAAGTATCCAACACAGCGGGTAAAATTTATGCATAAGCTCGTAATGCCGTTGATAATGTATACAAAGACGTCTAAGCGGTTACAGCTACACTTCTGGTTTCTTGGACCATAAATCATAACTCGTGTTCAAAGGATAAATGTAGCTTTGAACGACTTATCTTTAATCGGCATCTGGCCGTCGGATCCACGGCTTCTTCAAGGCCTTTCACTTTTGCAAACTAGTTCGCTCTCCCTCAGACACTCTGGTAACAGCCTGTAGAGCGACACATCGGCTTTAAGCAGGAATTAAGTGTATGTTATACAGCACATAGTGACTGCGTGAAGGCTGCAGTACCGACGTTGTCGTTATCCTCGCCGAGCTTATGATCAAGGCACGACGCGGCCACACCCATGTAGTACACCAAATGAAGGAAGGCGTGAGGCCGGGTCAGTTCTACGTGACGCCAGCGGATTCACACTTGCGTCCCGCATCCACTGCCGCAGCAACAATCTTGAGTATGTGTTGTGCGTTTTTTTTTTTTTGGTACGCACTTCTAGCAGCTTAGTTGTCCTTACACACCGCGGGTGCAATAGTGAATTCATGTGCTACATTGGACAAAGCTAACGGCGCATTCGACCGGTCACTTTCGAGCACTGTATAGAGCACCCTCCCGGTGCAGTTTACATTCCGCTGACTGAAATCAAGCAATCTGAACACATTCCCCTGGTTCAGTACGAGCGCCGCGCTCCAGCCCAGAGCGTTCCGAGGAGTTCTCGCCGTCGAGCTTTGGGAGCGCGACCGCGAGCTCCGAAAGAAACTCGATCACTTGGCTGCTCTGATTGCTCTGAGAGCAGATATATAGTAACTTCGACTATAGCGGCAGGATTTCTGTGGCTCTAATATTCAGAGGGCTCCGCATCGCATCAAACCGAGTTTGAGTGCAACTTAGGAACCGGTGTCTAACCAAAAATCAAATGGTGGGCTTTGACGTACCCCAGAACACCACGGAGCTCGCGAGACACGTCGCATTGCAGGGCGCCGCATTAACTTCTACCACCTGGTGTATCGTCTAACGTGCACATACATCACACGCGGGCTTTTTTTTTTTTTTTGCACTTCGAGTACCATCGAAATGCCGCCACCGCATCTGGAACTCGAACCCGCGACCTCGTGCTCAACAGCAGCAGAACGCCACAATCACCTTTGCCACCGTGGAGGATACAGAGCTAAGCGCGTACCTGTTTTACATGCAGCTAGAAGTTCCAGCGCCGATTCAACAAGCAGATAAACGAGCAACGAAAAAAAAATTTCAGTAAAAGAAGGTACAAAACTCAAATAGCGCAGCTTGTTAGTATGTATGGCACCTCGACCAGACTCGAGCAATTGCATACCGTGCTAATTTCCCGCTTGCACGCACAACACCGAGGCACGCATTCTGAATTGAAATTCGACACTCCCGTCTTGCATGGTGAAGATCTCGTTTATACGCAACGGGCTCCTTTTCTATTTTGCTATTATTTTTATTTCGCCTGCACATACTTGCCAGTCTGAAATTTCATCGTAAAGATATCTTGGAGACGATACCGAGGGGAAAGGGAGAAAGAGCAGACGCATTTTGGGGGACAGGAACATGCGCTCTATTACTGATCATGTACAAGGGGGTGCTAACAAACATGGAGCCTTATACAGAAAAAATTGTCCATGTAACCGAATTCCTGACTATATTGCCCAATTTCTCAGTGGCGCAAAAGTCAACTACCTGTGTACTCTGTTCTTTTCAGGTCCAACGTGAACACGGCAGCAACTCCAGAAACGTTGAGTGTGGGAGAGCATAGGACCAAAATCAAGTTCCTGTTTCGCCAAGGCAGAGGTGCGCAGAAGATTCACGATGAAAGATCACAAACATTCAGCAATAATAGCCCTCCGAATGCTACCATTAAAAGTTGGGTTGCCAATTTGAAAACTTGTAATTTCGGTACTGAAAGCGACAAACAAGAAGGCCTGTTTCTATACCTGTGCCTGGAAAGGTGAGAATCTACCCATAACATCACTTCGAAGGACCACCGAATATGAGCCAAAAGGTACGCTACGTATCTGGTAATATCACATAAGCGAGTTTTGTAATATTCTTGCAAGAAAAAAAAAAGCTAAATGAGTCATATGTGCTGCTCAAACTGGTAACTGGCCGTGAGATATCGATCTGCTGTTATGATCCCGATTCAAAGGAACAATATAAGAAATCGACGCCCAGTAGCTGCCCCCCCCCCCCCCTACCAAGGACAAATAACTTCCGTGTGCAAAGCTCGGTGCACAAACAAGCAAAGGGAGGGCGAATCATTCGGCACCTCGGAGCACCGACGCGCCATCTGTTAGCTTCCTGGCTAGCTCGAATGGTAGAGCGACTGCCCCGGTAAGGCATTCGTCCCGACTTCGACTTTCGCGGACCAGGACGAATATCTATTCAACTGAGCGAGAGGCTTTCTTCCTTTGGTCCGCGAGCTGCCCGTTAAGCACTCTGGAGCAGAACATACAGCAAGAGCTGGACACCACGGAAGCTTTCCTTACAAACACGGGACTGAAGCTCTCCCCCGGCAAATCAGAGCTCCTCCTGTGCAAGCAAGGCCCCAGGGAGAGACAGCCCCTTAGCTCCCTCTCCATTCACCTACACAGCAGGGACGGAGGAAACATCCCCAGGTGTAACACAATCAAGATCATGGGCATGGTAATTGGGGCTTACAGCAATGACAACGCAGAGGCACTAAACGCATCGAAAAGAGCACCCCCAACTTCACCAGGGTCATATCACGGGTCGCCAGCACAAGGGACAGATTGAAAGAAGACAACTTCATGAAAGCATTTCACGCCTTCCTCATCAGCCACGTAAACCTACGCCGCCCCCTTTCTCAACTGGAAGAAGACGGAGCTGGACAAAATCGACACACTAATCAGAACAGGATTAAAAAAAGGTCCTAAACCTCCCTAGAAACACTAGCATGGAACGACTCCTGCGACTGGGGCTACGCGACACGGCAACCGAACTCTTTGAGGCACAGCGAACCACCTGAATCGGCTCTCACTCACGAGGGCGGGCACCAAGATCCTACTAGAAGCCCCTCTTCATGCCACCAGTGAAGACGCAACTATGCACAAACGCCAAGAGAGCAATAACAGTCGATCCAATCCCAAGAAACATGCACCCGACCCACAACGAAGGGCGGAGAAAAGCTAGAGCCAAGATAATCTTCGACAACATCGAACGCAACGAAACGCAAGTCCTCTTCGTTGACGCGGCCAGATATTGGAATCGAGACGCCTACACGGTCTCCGTGGTGGACGCCCATGGCTCGCTCGTCAACAGAGCCACGATAGTTAACTTCTCTCGTGAAGCAGAAGAAATGGCCATCGCGGTGGCCCTTCGAAGCTGCAAAGGAGCCTCCGTCGTTTACTCGGACTCAAGAACAGCCATCAGAACCTTCTCGGCGGCCCTCGTCTTTTGGAAAGCCGTCACGGTCGTTAACAAAATCTTCTACCAAGAAACAAGAAGTTACAACCTCATGTCCGCACACATCACATGGTTCCCGGCCCACATGGGCAACATTTCCGGACGTCCTGACTGTATTCCGAACGAGCGAACACACCAACTGGCGCGAGAACTCGCATTCTGCGTCTGCGGTCCGCCCCCTCTCTTCGACCAAGCCTGGAGGGACCTGGACAACAAAGACCCGCTCGTGCCACACAACTAAATCACTTCAAATCATTAGTTAGGACGAAGAATCTTTCCTCCTCCTCACCCAAAGCTCAAAAAAGCACAGGCCGTCACTTACAGACAGTTGTAGACTAGAACATACATCACACTAACGACACTAAGCAGCCTCAATCCAGACCTTTCTACTGAATTCCCACACTGCGGCCACGAATACAACACCTTCGAACACATGCTTTGGCTGTGCCCTAACAACGCGGACACGGACTTTCCTGACCAGTCCTCCTGGGACTCAGCGCTCAGAAGCATAGAACTCATCGCTCAGCTCAAGGCTGTCCAGAGGGCTGTCGCCGAAGGACTCTTGTCTACCGGCCCCGACCTGGGTGGAGCCGCCGGATTGATTTAATTCTTTCTCCTCGGGACCTAAATAAAGTTCGCACTCACTCGCTCTTCTTTCTGAGAAACACGCATGGCTTTCCATTATAGCTCCGCGCTACATTCTAATAGGTGGCAACATCCGTCCAGTGCTTCAAGTTGTCGATTAATTCGCCCTCGCCCCGAGATCTGCGAGCCTCGTGGTTAGCTCGGATGGTAGTGGGACCGCCCAGGCAAAGCGTTGGTTCCATCTTTCAATCCAGGACGAGTTTTGTTTTCTTCAACTGCGAAGCTTTCTTAATGAGAAACCCGCACGTATGGGTTTTCTTTGTAGCTTCCTGCTGCAGCGGGATGGGTGACAACTTTTCCCTTTCAACAACTTTCCTCGACCTTGCGAGCTTCCGCAGAACTTATTTGCCAAAAAATCATGTGGGGCCAAGAGAGTCGAAGAGAACCGGAACTGAACGTAAGTTGAATCATTATTTTCAGTCAAACCAGAACCAAGCCGATACATTTTCGGCCATCCCGGAACCAAACCGGAACCGAAACTGTTCAGAACCGGTTCGACCATGGGTTACACCCAAGGTCGTCTTTCCTGAAATTTTACGACCGTGCAAGCAGCTACTGACAAGGGCTAAAAAGGTATGTTGCGTCAAACAGCTGCAGTGCGCAGTGTGTAATTACCTCGGGAACAGTCACATTGATATCATTGGCCGACTGAACTGTACGCATTGTCGGCGCCTACTTTTTAGGCCTATCAGCACGCACTAATGGGTACAATGTAGCCCTCGAATCCAGCCTACAGTTTAATCGCAAAATGTTCAGGACTGATTAGCCTCTCTTGCTCATACTTCCTACAGCTGCGACTGGCCGGTTAGCGATACCGATATATGGCTCTCTCTAATTACTTGTAATTGGTTAAAAAAACTCCTTCGTTCCAAAGAAGCTCTAGGATTAGTCTATCTTCTATAATGTTTTCATTTGGTTCGGTGACTCTTCTACGATTTCGGTGCACGTTAAAAAAACCCATGTGGTCCAGATTTACGGAGACCGTCATAGTATAATGCACAGCAGAGAATAGAATAGAAAGTATAACTGGTTGAAAGATTTGTAAATTATTTTTTGTTCTTTCCTTTTTTCCACTTTCCCTGTGCAGGAACTTAAAAAGAAAGGCGAAAGCCCAGTCTTTCAGGACTTTTTCCCCCGCCTCAACACCTCTATCCTCAACTGCCACCGCGTTCACGACCGGGCAATAGTTTCAAACTAGTGTTTTACACATAGATAATTTTATAACTACGTCATTTCTTCTAGACGATCCATCCGCTGACGATAACTATCAGACTCGGTTAGGCTAACCAGTGCCTACACCTTCCAAAATCCGACTAATGACGTGCCTAACAACCATCGAAGTCAAACATGTAATAACCTTAGGTAACACGCGCTCTGCTCAGGGGGCTTGATGTGCTCGAGTCACTCCTCCCAAGTAGAAAATTCTTTATAAAAGCCCGACATTTCTTATTATATTTCATACTTCAATTTAGTCCCAATATTGTGTACTACTGCGATGAAATCCGGTTTTTGGCAAAACTTTAGAACGACTTAAAGCACAGTCGACTATGATTTCCTATGCCTTAATAATTTAGTTTACCCTAAACAATTTCATGTTAAACATGGGAAGAGTCGTGGTGGTGGTGGGGGTAAGAGTGGGGGGGGGGGGAGGGTTTACACCAAGGCAGGGATACATAACCGACAATTGTTCCACCTCAACGTCCTGCGAGATCGGGGGGGGAGGGCTCGTGAGGAGGTGTCGAAGAGCCCTGTGTCTCGAATTAAATGCAATCAGCAATCGTTGCACTCCCTTCCCAATCGCCGCGGGCCCTGCTAGGGGAAACGACGTCTGCAAAGGTCCTTTGCGAAAGACCATTCTTTAAAAGCTGTCGACCATCGCCTTTTTCTATCTCTGTCGAACTGCTGGCATAGCCAAACGAAATGTTCCGTGTCACCGTATAACCACAGAAGGCACAATGGAATGAAATGGAGTCACTCTGCCTTATTGTTTTATACAACCGGTTAAGCTTCCCTCGAAGCGAGCGCAAGGAAGTGATCAAATTTCCAGCGCGCGTGTGTGCGTTTATATACGCCTCCGAGATTGGAACAGGAGGTCCACCACACCACTCAGCGCTTCTTAGGGCCAGGACAGCCACGCTTATACCATTGCGAGAAGGATGGGAAGCGAGCACGCTTCTAATGCGCGAATTATACGAGTGCGAGGACGGAACGGGTCCGCCGGACGCGCGTACGCTGAACCCGGATGAAAAAAACGTGAGGCGGGGGGGAGGGGGGGGTCTACTACACACCGCACACCAACACATGCTTCCAACTAACAAGTGTCCGTGCGAGCGTGCCCCCCCCCCCGGGCGCGTTTGTGTGTGTGTGTGTGTGCGCGCGCGCGCGCGCGTGCGTGCGTGCGTGCGTGCGTGCGTGCGTGCGTGCGTGCGTGAGAGAGAGAGAGAGAGAGAGAGAGCGCGCAATTGAGTTATTCTCGTCATACGGAGGCAATCACGCAAAACGACGACTCCGCGGCGCGCGTACGGCGGAAGCATGCGTCGGACGACACGCGCGGTGTACACATGCCTTACTTTGCTCTCCTCCTCCTCCTCCTTCCCCCCGCGTAAAAGAGTGCATTATCGCGGATGGACGACACCGGCTAAGGTGTGCAGTGACCGTGGCGGGCAGTAAAAAATGATAATCAGCCTCCCTTTTATGTCGCCTACAGAACATAAGGCCTTTCCCAGCGATCTCCAATTGCCCCTGCCTTGCGCCAGCCGACACCACCTTGTGCCTGCAACGCTCCCTCATTTCGTCATAGCACTCAGTTTCTCTGCAATCCCCCGACTGCGCGGCCACTTTATTGCGATAGCAATTATAAAAACTGTCCGGGCGCATTTCAGCCGTCGGCGTCGCCGTGAGGTTACCTATAAATTCCAAGGTCAATAAAATCTTCGCCGCGCGCCGTGTGTGCGAGTGAAAGCGTACGAGGCTGAGCCGGCGATCGCAGCTCAATCTCGCGCACGGAAGGGAGGAAAGCGGGGCGGAAGCGCGCCGTCTTCAGTCGCACGACACTCCGGCGGTAAGGTAGGGGGAAGGGGTTAATAAAATCGTCGCCGCGCGCCGTGTGTGCGAGTGAAAGCGTACGAGGCTGAGCCGGCGATCGCAGCTCAATCTCGCGCACGGAAGGGAGGAAAGCGGGGCGGAAGCGCGCCGTCTTCAGTCGCACGACACTCCGGCGGTAAGGTAGGGGGAAGGGGTTAATAAAATCGTCGCCGCGCGCCGTGTGTGCGAGTGAAAGCGTACGAGGCTGAGCCGGCCATCGCAGCTCAATCTCGCGCACAGAAGGGAGGAAAGCGGGGCGGAAGCGCGCCGTCTTCAGTCGCACGACACTCCGGCGGTAAGGTAGGGGGAAGGGGTTAATAAAATCGTCGCCGCGCGCCGTGTGTGCGAGTGAAAGCGTACGAGGCTGAGCCGGCGATCGCAGCTCAATCTCGCGCACGGAAGGGAGGAAAGCGGGGCGGAAGCGCGCCGTCTTCAGTCGCACGACACTCCGGCGGTAAGGTAGGGGGAAGGGGTTGTCTACTCCGGACCGCTGTGTCTTGTGTATCTTGAAGGCCATCTGCGACGGCGACGAAGTCTGCCGCGCGCTGTGTTCCCGCAGCTTAGTTCGCGTTGATGCGAGACGCAGCACTAAGGTAAATTCGCCTGCTGCTGCTGCCGCGCTTCCTCGCTCTAGCGTTTCGACAGTGAGTTACCGCGGTCATTGAGTGAGCCGCGTTCATGTTTTCTTGCTCGCACGTCACACCATGCTTGTTAATTTAGTTCGTATTCCTACGTTTACAAGTTTGTACGGCCGATAAAGCTACTATGCTGATTTCGTACAGCTGCCGACTAATTTGCTGTCGCAATGGATGGTTCGCCTTTCTAGTTAAACTTCAGCTTTATTTTTAAATATGTATCAATAGCGGCAATCAATAGAACACCATTTTATATTCCGCTAGAACTACAGAGAGGCGTGTGCTCATTTTGATGCCCAATTTGTACGCCTGTTCTTAATTTATTGTAGAGATAATACGAACATTAAGAACATCCCTCGTATTTCGGCGACAACTTATAAGCGTAGCGAAGATATGCGAGCTAACGCACCGAAACGGAGAGAGAAAGGGGAAAGAAAGGTAGAAAAAGTGAACTACAGAGACGCCCAGTTTACTACCGAAATTGGCTGGCGTAGAGAGGTGGATCGAAACAGCGCAGCAAAATTGGGTGAAAAGAACAGTCTTCTACCTTTACTGCACCTTACAATCAAAGCGCACTAGCAGCGTCCCAGTGTCAGTCTCCCACTGCAAGTCTTTCCATCACCGTCTCTCTGACCAGCGATTGGAGCCGAGACAATGTCACCGCCCCGTACGAGCATATACAGGGCCGCAACACTTTAACGCTCCATTTTTCAATGCCATTTCTTTGTGCGCTTCGTAATGACCAGAGCGACGCCCCGGCAGCGTTATCAACGGGATGAGCCGGCCGCACTGACATAACATATAAACAGTGACGTATAATCGAGCAGAAAGCGTCGCTACAAAATCGTGGCGCCAGTGTTGTCGATTCTTGTGAGCAATTAGCTTTCAAGCTCTCACAGCGACTCAAATCAGAAGGCGGCTTTCTCGGAAAGCTGTAAAGATTCACTTTATGGTCCTGCCGCGTCTTCGTGGGAATCGCCGAGTGACTGCATGTCCCGCGACAAAGTGAAGACGACGAAGGCGCGCTCAGGCTCGCGCACGGGTTCACCACATTGCGTATGGCTGTAAATAATCTTTGAAATTTCTCTTGATCCTTTACATTTCGTTTGAGAGACGCGGAGCCTGGTTTAAAGCATCGTCACACCTGCATATATCATGAACAGGTTCGCTAGTGCATTCGCATATTTTTCTTCTTTTTCTTCTTCTTTTTTTTCCATTCCCCTGTAATTTTAATCCTCTTCCCCCTCCCTACACCGAGTAGCAAAGCATGTCAGCAGTTGTCTAAGCACGCCGGCAAATATCGGACCGAACACTAACGAAGTGTTCCTACAAAACATGGACGACCCTGTCGCACTTCCCGAAGAGCGCGCGACCGAGCCGCATAGGTTTGATCACGCTGCACACATTTAACGACGGCAAGGTCTATAAATAGCCCCCCGCGAGGACAACACAACAGACGACAGTGCGCACGAACATGCCCGTCATGTCACGGCACGGTCGTACATCCTCGTGGTACGCGCGTTCGCACGTATAGACAAGAAAACCATGGCCAGGCGGCGCTACTGCGCCTCTTGACAGCGCCCCCAATGTGGAAGCGTCAAGTCGGGCGGTCGCGCCGTGGCGCAGTCTCCGCTTTGTTTACATTGTGTTGTCCGCGCTTTTCTTCGCTGCTCGTGCTCACGGCGCTCCGTTTTCGACGGCGGCAGATCGCCTGCTTGCGCAACAGCCATGCAAAGATTGCCGTGCGGTTGCAAGAAGGCTGCCGACGCCGACAGCTTTTTTTCGTGGCGGCAACCTCACGATAGGGGAGCGTCTGCTTCCGAACGTGTACGGCGTTGAACTAATTGTGGACGGTGATGTGATAGTGAAAGCCAAGTGCGTGTCACAGGTGTCCGACAAGATCGTAGACGACGTCGAGTTAGAGGTACGCACCATGTTCAGAAATTTAGCCACTTTTATTTCAATTACAACATAAGTCACACTGGCAGCAGAAACTTCTGTTGTCATACTACTCGGTGACTGCAGATCCATTGGGCTGCTTCTTGATGGTTCCGTCACTTCACAAAGGCTTGTTCTGGAGTCTGTTTCACACGTGTCTTGCCGCTGCTCAAGAGCTGCGTCGCTGCAGTAGGAAAGCACATGTCCCAGTGGTGCTGACTGCTGAGAAGACTGTTGTGATTGCCATTGGTCTGTTTGGCGCCGCTTCCATCTGCATCGCATATGAGTGAAACAGTATGTGTGCCTATTTGTTGTGGGGATTAAATTACTCCCAATAATATGTTTGCAAAGGTAACGTTCCTGTGATTGTGTGCATATATTATTCTACAAGAGTGCTACCACTACAAGTTACGATACTTGCACACTTAGATACTTAGAAAGCATGGGGAAACAACAAACATAACGCGCACGTCTCGAGCGGCTGCTTTCCGATCTGCCGCTTCCCGACGCACGCGACGACCGCGGCTTGCATTAAATACGGTCTGATACCACACACAAGTAGCGCGCGGCCCCTTTCGTTACCTGCACAACTAGTAATTTAAGTTGCAGCGTTTGGAAAAAGGAAATAACTCTCTTGAGCTCGTCCATGCCAATCGCGAGGGAAGGCACAGTGCAATCAAATAAATTCGGAGGTTCCAAGTGCCAAAACCGTGCCAAAACCACGAAATCAATATGAAGCCCGCTGTAATGGGGAGTCTCAGGAATAATTTTAAGCTCTGGGGGTTCTTTAACGTGCACAAAAATCAAAGCACACGGTAACAAGGGTGTTCTTGCATTTTGCCCCTATCGAAATGCGGCCGCCGTGGCTGGGAATCGAGCACGCGTCGTAGAGCTTAGCGGCGCAACACGCCTGCATTTACCGCTAACAAACGGCGGATGCCACCACAATTCAACAACGCGACACGACTAAACAAACGGCCGTGCACTAAAAACAGGCATATGACTATTCCGCTTTCAAGATATTACACGCGAATGCGAAAGTATGAGACTTACTCGACTCGGCCGCGCACTGCAGTTATCCATGCTTGTCGTCTGTCCTTATCGTCCCACTTCCCAGGAAATCTGTAGAACTTCACGGGCGGCGTAGGACCTTTCGTGTTTTCGAGGCTGCTGTGGCAATCAACAACACATCAGTATTGCGTGCCACCTTTCCTGGCTGATGAGGTCGCACTCGGCATCGCAAAAACCACGCGCACGAGCGCTCCCGCCGTACAGAAGACGGGCGCGCGCCAGCGCAGCGACGACCCTCCAAACTTCCATTGGTCCGCTAGGGGAGCATTCGGCGCTGGTGCCGCGCGGGCAAACTTTAGGTTGCCTCGTCTATACGCGCTCTCCGATCGCACACAGTGTCGAATTACAAGCTTAGTGCGACCCCAACCCTCGCTGCTTGCTTGCAGACTCGCTTGTTTGCCTCCTTGCAGCCTGCACCTGCGCCCTGTGCACCTGCGCCCTCTGGCGGCTCGGACCACCGACTTCGGGTCGCACGTTTCGCGCCGATAATCGGTTCGCCGTGGAACGAAGGCTGGCGTTGTGCGCGCGTATGCAAATTCTGCCGGACGCCTCCCTGCATATACCGGAGCTCTTACGCGTATACCCGGAGAGTTCACAAAGGGCGACTAGTACCACCGAGTGAATGAACCGAGGAATCCTTATCGGGTAAGGTTGTGCGAGTTCCTATAGCTTCCCGCATAGCGTCGATCTCGTTGGAAATGAAGCTCTCGCCGTTTCAAGGTGCCGCCGCGTGGGAATCGCGAAGGCACGCCATTTAAAGGAGCAGGAAGAGCTCACCCGCGGCAGAGGACACCGTATTGCGATTACGACAATTGTCGTTTGACCCCAAATAGTTTGGAGTCACCTTCTGGGTACACTGCTACGCGTTTGTCACCTTCAGCGTGATTTCCCCCGCGCAGGCGTGAGCCTCTCGGGCTTCTCGTGTTCCGCCATCACGTCACCTTCCTCTCTTCGTAAAACTTCTTTTTTTTTTTCTATCCTATTTCGGGGTGACGAATCGGAGCTGGAAGAACGTGTCATAAGTGGCTGCGCGACCTTTACAGAGCTATATCCTTCTTTCTCTAATAATGATGATGAGAGAGAGAGAGAGATAACTTGATACAAGACAGCACAGGAGCGCAGGTGGGTGGTCCCCTCTGTCCAGGAGTCCAGCGGCCTTAGCTATCCTTCGCGCTCGGTCAACCAGGTTGAGCTGGTCCGTCGAGTCGGAGATGGACAGTACTGCTTCCCATCGCCGTGTGGTGGGGGTGTGTTACGGGTGTGAGCTCTGACGTGCTTGCGCAAGCCACATACCATGTGGTAAAGCGTCGCGCATTGATCGCAGTGTGGACATTCTTTTATAATGATGACGACGATTAATTGGAAATGTGCATCACGTTCAACGGCAGATGTAGGTTTACTTGCGACAGACCGAGAGGGATGAAACGCTGAGCACCACGGTGAATAGTACCTTCGTAAAACGAAACTAAATCATTAACATCATCAGTAGCGAGTTTCTCAGAGCGATCGAGGTACTCAGCGTATCTTTAATGGGAGCATCTTGCGCGAGGCTAAAGTTAGGAAATGAGGTGCAAGACGTGTCTGGTTTACGCACAGGAAGAGAAACGCAAAGCTGAAACGCTTTATGAAGCGAAATACCTTCCGTGACGTCACGTCCAAAACGGCCACCCATGCGGCGCGTGCTGAGACCACATCTAGAACTGGCTGACCTCCATATAGTTGGCTCCTCGACTATCTTGCATAACACCAGTCGACATAGAGAGCTTAAGACGCTCCCTCGATAAGCGGACGTCATGCCCAGTCCGAGCTACGAATGACCGCGATACACTTGAAGCATTAAAACTTCCCGTGAACAATAGGTCTGAAGTGAAGAGCTCGCACTCCAGCAAGAACGCGTTTCGACCATAAGAGAGGTGAAGGGATGAAACCCTCGATAACCCCAGAAATGCCGGTTATTGCATATTACGGATTTCTGGATTATTGTGGAATTAAAAAGTTGGCGAAATTGAAGCCTTGAGTACCGCGATGAATTTCGCCATAATTCCTTAAATCAGGTTGCGGTGAATTGGATTGGATTGGATTGGAGCCAACCTTATTTATGCCTGCAGTTGGGCGCTCGCGCGCCCCGACGAGGGCCTACGTCATCCTCGAAGTCGCCGTTACTCGGCGCGGGTCTCCGCTCGCCGTTGCCGGCTCGCTGGGTCCGTGCCTGTCGAGCGCCTGGACGGCCCAGAGCTCGACAGGCTCGAGCGTGGACGGCCCAGAGCTGATCGTCTCGGTCGCAGCTCTTAGCGGTGAAGCCTAATCGATGGTAAATTCACAGTCACGATCACGGCGCGCACGCTTGTACGATTCCAAGTGGGCCACCACACCGATCACATCCATCCGATAGCTAGCTTGCCCGTAGTGTCGGCACCGTATAGGGTTATATACGAGAAAGTACGGCGTTCTTGCGCCTACCGCTGTGGAAACCACTCGAGGCGAGGTCTCTCCAAGCGACGGTGGCCAATTGCGACGATCACCCTCGCGCGCGCTGCCTGGCGTCCACGTGCGCATGCATATATACATGCGCGATTCCACACGGCATACACAACTGCGGCGGCGCACTACCCCCCGGCGGCTTCATGGCAAAAAGCCGATGCCGCCAACACCGCGGAAACGCGCGGATCGCCGAAGATCGTTTCCGAGTAAACAGCGGCGGCACCGTCGCATGCCGGCCGATTTTGGCACGGATGCCCGGATGGGATAATGTGACTTCGCCCCTGCACCTCGAGCGATTGAGGTACATACGTGGGGAGGGGCCTAGCGGCAGTGGAAATGAAATCCGAGAGGTCTTAAAGAATGCCCTTGCTCGCTCTAGAGATATGGGCAATCCTGAGCCATTTTTACGACGTCATTAGCCTCCGCCTAGACCTCAGGCTGTAAGGAGACGATCTCGGAAATGCACATTTCGAATAGGCGACAGAAAAGTGCGCGGCCGACCCGCTTAATTGTGCAGCGTTTAGCAGTGGAAAACGAAGCACCGAATTGCCGGGAGTAAACTTGCGCTGCTCGAGCGTTGGCTGCCGCTTACACAGAGGTCCTTGAAGTCAAAGTCGTTGCGTCACTTGCCTACATACCAACGACGCCCCGCAAAAACTAGCCGTCGCTCCTGTATCGGCGATGTTCGTTCAGCGCAGTGTACGATGGGGCGTAATGACGTTGCGATGTCTCCTGGCGATATATTCAGCAGGTGGGCATCCCGTTGAGAAGACTATTGCTAACCTACTTCCCTTTTCATGCACGTGCAGTGTTTATATATGTTCACCTAATCAATATACCTGTTGGTGGTGGAAACCACCTTCAAGGACTTGGTATGCATGTGACCCGTGTGCGATCGAACTATGAACTAAACCAAGCCAACAACTGAGCACAGTCTTGTGGTATTACGAACATGCGGTTTGAGATATTGGGCGGCGTGCATATAAGACAGCGGCCATTACTGACGGCCTTTGCTTTACGCAATGTAAAAACAGGAATACTGTAACATACGCACGCCGTATCGACGCTTCTACAGCAAGCCAGCAGATTGATTTGAATCAGTTACCTTCCGAAGCTCGTTCAATCTCTCGGCGAACAAATCTGCTCTTCGATCAGGACGGCCCGAATGGTCGTAATCTTCTAATCGAAGACAATTATTTGAAGAAAAACGACCTTCGAACCAAAAGCGCATAATTTGTCCACACAGCCGTGTGAACAAATGTGCAATTGTCCACGTTTCCACGTCACGATAAAAAAAAACACATTCATCTGTGATTGGGACATCTGATTGCGAAGAACATGCAGACACTGTCGATCTGTTGATATATTGCAGAGGTACCTTGGGCAATCTAGGCGATCGAACTTATCATTAAAGCGAAGATTCAAAGCACAGCCTCATTCATCACAAGAAATCTTGCGAGCGCTTCTGCAATGACTAAGATAAGATAGGGAGGTAACAGGCAGAGCCGGGGAGTTGACGGAGCGGGTTCTTTAATGAACTGGAGAGGTTCGCCAGGCATCACACCACTACGAACGAAAAGGATGACAAATGGAACGATTTGCAAAGCACTTAGCTAAGAGACACGTATCATATACAAATGCACAATATTACGCAAAGCGCGCAAAAGTAGCTAAACTAGTACCTCGTTGAGGCCAGCGTCCTTCAAGAAGCTCAAAACCACCTTCGTAAAGCGGCACCGATCTGGCGCTACTATAGTAGTCAGAATTCACATAACGTAAGCTCAAGACGGTATATTCAGTGTGAACGCATTGGGGCGGTCTTTTGGTACGTGTGAAAAAGACTGCATGCCAGAGAGCAGACTAAGACCCTCCCGTGCATTGCACGCAGGGCACAGTGGCGACCCTACGCGCTTAATTTTTAACGAAAAGGATTTCGTGTTACCACCGTTCAGGCATGCACAATAGCGGCTGTCAAGGTGGCCCGGCATGAACTCAAACATTGGATCATAAGCGGGTAGCCAACTGCGAGAAGACGTTCACTTCCCTCCCTTCCGGTTCCTCTCTCTCTCTCTCTCTCTCTCTCTCTCTCGCAAATGGGCAATAAAGCAAGTGCCGGGCAACGGACTCAGAAGACGGCGCTATCACCTATGTCAGCAAATGGGCCTATAAGAAAGTGGCCCAGCGGACTTCACATAAGGCTACGAGCGTACGGTTTCAGTTCATATATACACTGCTCATCGTTTGCGAAGGGAAAAGAGCGCGAATGTTACTTGCTCTCTTTCGTTTCTTTCACTGCCTTTCTCTCGGTGCGTTTGTCAGGAATTTTAAAATCTGAAGCCTATGTCTGTTTCTTTTTTTTTATGTGCTACATTTTTTTTTATGTTTCAGTTTCTGGGCAATGGTAGACAACAACTTTCACAGAAGCTACCGATTGGGACGATCCAATCGATATGAGCGCCAGATTGTTGTGTCACTCTAACAGAACAGAAAAGCGCCACAGCGTGCATCACAAACGCATATAGGACAGTAAAGAGACATGAATCAATAAAAAGCAAAAGATCCGAGCAAAACGTCGATTGTTCGGCCGCCCCAGCCCACCCACGTGCAGCCATATATCTGGGGCGGGAAGTCGCGGCAGCTCAGTCAGACGCAATTTGCTAACACGAAAGCGATCACGAGCTCGCGCCCAGTCGAAGATCCCGCGCTCCGTTCTCAACGCACCGCGAAGACCATAAAACCGACAGCAAGGGTTTAGGAATAAAGGGTCGAAGAGAGGAAGGGTCGAAGCGGCGCAAGGAATGCCATGCAGGCCGGGGCATGCATACGATGAGCAGCGCTAAACCAGACGCGTAAGAACAGACAAGAACGCGTAAGCAAACACGATTCGTCTGAACGAGGCTTACGTACGGCACGCAGAAAGAAGTACGTGCATTGCCTTCTACTAACACCAACATACAAAGGAAAAAAGGCTTGACGCAGCACGCATACATCAGCCAGCTATAAATAAAGCGGCGTGCACCTAGTAAATAACGCACGCGCTGTAGAAGCAGCAGCGTCGGTGCGCAAACGAAGAGCACCCGCAACCGTGCCGCGCAGCTTAGTCGTCTACAGCGCCGGCTAAGAAGCGTGCAACAGGTGGCGGTGGTCAGGAAAACACCGGTAGTTCCCCC
This sequence comes from Dermacentor albipictus, assembly GCF_038994185.2. Lineage (NCBI taxonomy): Eukaryota > Metazoa > Arthropoda > Arachnida > Ixodida > Ixodidae > Dermacentor > Dermacentor albipictus. The sequence goes on from NC_091829.1 coordinate 25,353,790, forward strand.
CGCAACCCCAAACATTGCGGTCGAGTCGGCGCAGCGGAGGCGGTTAGGCCTAAGCAGGCTCACGCTCGAGTCCGGCAGCCCGTAATTACAACCTCTCCGAGCACGCTTTCCGCGGTTGGCCGGCCATAACAGCGTGCTGCCGTCGCACGCCGAGGAGAACGGACCGCAGAGCGGCGGAACCGCGTCGAAGCGATCGACGCGGAGATTCGAATCGAGGAGGGAGTCCGACCGACCACCGTTAAACCACCTCCGTGCAGTCGAGACCGCTGTACACGCGAGGCAGGGTCGTGGCAAATTCGTTGCGGACGTGGCTGCGTAGGAAGATGATGGAAGCGGCACCGAGGCTCGGCTCGGCTGTAGGCTTTCCTCGAGTGAAGGCTCAGCTGCGAAGAACACATTCGAAGGCTGAGCCAATGCCTCCTTGTACCAGATACCTGCCGCGCGAGCCGAGAACTTGGGTTCCAAGCCATCCCCCCTTTTCCTCCTCGCCAACAGTGTCAGGTGCAACAGCAGACAGCGGTGAACGCTAGAAAACTAAATCGCGCACTCTTTTCCACCGAGATTACTGTCACATCTGCTCACATCTTAAGGAAGCGATGTGCGCCAGAGGCCGAAGATGTCTAGCTATTTAAAAATTTGCGCAAATTATGCGGTGTTTCGGGACGCCACCTCTCCGGGACTGCCATGAACTTACGTGTCCCTTGTAGCAATAGCAGCAGCGCGTCTTGCCTTACTATTCCACCAACTGGCTTTTGTTGTTGCATAATGCTATGCAAAGCAGCTTTACAAATACATGATATGCTCTACCACGCTTTGCTGGTGTGAGGACCATTTAAACAACGGCAAAGTTGGCTGTTACACGCATAATAGGATTTTCATTGCAGTGTGGACACTACTGTTAACGCGTGTGCAAAGACACGCATTTCCCGATTTTTTTCTTCCTCGGTCCAAATTGCATGTTTGCAATATGTACTATGTGTGCACGTGCTTATGGTATGTATGTATGTATGTATGTATGTATGTATGTATGTATGTATGTATGTATGTGTGTGTGTGTATGTATGTATGTATGTATGTATGTATGTATGTATGTATGTATGTATGTATGTATGTACGTACGTACATGTGTGTGTGTGTGTGTGTGTGTTTGTGAGCGCGCGCGCGCGTCCGGGTAGTTATCAAATGCAGCCTACCTACTAATTCCGTTGAAGTTATCAACTCTGTGATGTCATCAAACAGTTCCGCATCATCGAAAATTAGAACTTCTCTGTTTCCGCCTATTTCTCGCCATGGACCGCCTTCTATAGGCATTTGTACAAGAAAGAAAGAACAATCAAGTCCCGTTTGATTATTCACTGATTAAGCTCCATCAGCACGGCAATAAATCAGTGATCTATTTGCCGAGCCATCCACTACCAAAAACTGTCTCCAGCGTATCAAGAAAATAACGCCGTTGGCTATGCGTTTCCCTTGCTTAAAACAGAATTCAGAATCATCAAGACAGCGTAGCACGTATGCAATACGTTAAGCATTACAGTGTGCAATAACAAATCTCTCTCTCTCTCTCTCTCTCTCTCTCTCTCTCTCTCTCTCTCTCTCTCTCTCTCAAAGGCGTAGATCTCGGAGGAGGCGGCCCGGCGAGCTCGCAGAAAAGAGCGAAGATCACGACCAGCACGCCTCCACGCCACGCGAGCGCGTCCGACTATACGCGAAGCAAGACTTCACGGCAGACGCTACCTGGCCGGCAGCTGCAAGCGACCGTACACGGTGCACGCCCGGTTAGTCTTCACAAGCGTAGCCGGCCGCGCTGACCAAGGTTGTGGCGACGGCGCGTGCTACACAGCGCGCGAGCCCTCATGCCACATACGCGGCGGATACACAGCTGGAGAAATCCTTGTGCAATGGCTGGCGCACAAACGAAGCCCCACCATGGCGACGTTTTCTTTTCAGCGACCACAGCAACGTTTCTTCTTTCTTTTTGAAAGCTATAGTCATACAACAGTTAACCATTCTTCGAAAGCAGAAGCTTGATGTGGGCGAGTTGGTTTTGCATACTTGAAGAAATGAGCGCTACGAAAACGCGGACTAAAGGAGGAACATGAGCGCCTTGTCCGTCGTACATGTTCCTCCTTTAGACCTTCAAGTATTCTTCGAAAGCTAGTTCAGAACCAGACTATAAATGTGTTGAGAGGCTATTCGTGCAGTTCGCTCGCGAAAGCTTGCGATCCGGTGCACAAAACTGATCATTTTCCCGCAGTAAATACGTGCGCCTGCATTTTGACTATACGACACTAATTAGATACTCGCTACTCGTATTCGATTCGTGTTCGAAAAATTCGCCCAACTCAAACTATATGCACGTAATTGCGAGCACTGGATGGTATACATTCCAGAGTGACCAGTGCACAAAGGAATTTATGAAGGACATTTGGTGCGTGCCTATAAACCTTAATGAGAAAAGGACTCATCACAAAAGGACAGAAGGCGGACAATGGCAAACATCTGATACAAATCGAATATTAATCCGTCTGACAATCCCCGCCATAAATTGAGCTTCAGGTTGCATAATAATCTGATTGTAATCCATACGGTCGGCCGGAGGTGCATGTCTGCGGCCTTCTACTCCCCAAATGGTTTCGCAGGTGAGGAGACGCGGGGAAGAATGAGCGAAAAATCAGGCGCCTAAAATGAATTCCAGGAATTTGCGTATTTACGCGCCAAAAACTACTAAATCAGGCCCGCCGTGATGGGTGACTCCGGATATTAATTTCGAACATCTGGGGTTCCTTAACGTGCACGCAAATCTAAATACACGGGCAGGTTCTTTCTTTTTTCTTCCCCATTTCGCACCCATCGAAATACGGCAGCCGGGGCCGGTATGGAACACGCAACCTCGAGTTCAGCAGCGCAACACCATAGTGTCCGGTTTGCATGTAACTAGCGTTGTAATTTTCAGTTTCAAAGTTTATACTTTTTTATGTCGCCTGTCAAACTATAGTTATGCAGTGCCCATTGCATTCCAGTGCTAATGCCCTCCTGCTTTGGTCTCGTAAGAGAGTGGTATAGTATTGCAAATAATAAATAATAAAAGTAACCTACAGCGGCGGATACGCGTTGGGTACCAAACTGGATGAAGTCTAGTTAACCGGTATGGAACCCGCAAACCTCGACTTCAGCAGAACACCACCATAGCAAGTAAGCTACGGCGGCGGATACGCGTAGGGTAGCAAACTTGGTTAAATCTAACCTCCTAGCTTTTCCTTCCTTCCTGCCAGCTCCCTTTCTCTCTCTCTCTCTCTCTGTCGCTCTCGTATAGAATTGTAAGATTCCGAGGTTGGTCGCTTTAAAATGGTCGCACGATATCTGAATAAAGCGAGTTCCGCTGGCAAATGCAAATCGCAGCTTGGGTTCGACTCCTACTGAGTAAAACAATGTACGCCAAACGCACATACGCCTCAACGACAGATTAAGTGGGCGCAAGTATAACGCAAAAAAAAAGTAATCTCTAGACAATTAGGTTCCCAATTTAGAAACTGCGGTTGTGCATCGTTTTCGGTTGCGGCCAAGCGGTTGGGCATCTTCGGTTCAATCTTGTACAGCCAGCATTTATTTTTGCGCCTTCAAGAAATAAACCTTCACTTGTAATGCGCCTGTAGTGCGCTTTGTGACCGTCCACGCTTCCATTTCTTGTCCCTCGTGTATAGTCTGGCGCCGTTTGTCGCTATTGTGGACCAAATTTTGCTGCTGCTCCACATGCTGACGGTGACGCTAATGTTGAGGAAGTCCCCTAAACGACAGGGGAACAAGAGGTGCGGGAACACACTATTTAAAATCAACCGGAAGTAGACAACACTTGCATCACTGCATGAAACAGGCGTGACGGAGCGATGGCCGCACGGTGTAAAAGTTAAGGGTGAGAGGAGGGTCATTTTTAACCACTTGTATCTGTTCTGTTATAGCGCGCCGACACAATACTCGTATGACAAAGCATCCATGGCCTTTTAACAGTTCAATAATAATAAAAAAAACTGACTCGCCATCCCGGCCCTGCGAACGTCCAGCGAAGCTGTTGCAAAACCAGCACAACAACTGCTACGCATGCTTTATTGATGGTTCGGATGCTTGTGTTGAGTTCGTTCTTTAATAAAACTTACACTGCTCTGTGTGTTGTATATATGGGTGATTTCAATGAAATATATGCACTGTTCGCTTCACTTTGCTGAGCGCTTGTAGCCTCTGCCTTACGGGGTGTGAGCCATTGCACTTTTGCTTGCTTACTGGGGTATGAGCCATTACTGATGATGATAGACGCCTGTTTTGAGCATGTTATTTATTTGAACGAACGCTGTGCTGTGTGGTTGTACAGGTGATTTCAATGAATGTATGCACTGTTCGCTTCACTTTGCTGAGCGCTTGTATACCCTCTGCCTTACGGGGTATGAGGCATTGCATTTTGTTTTACTTGATTACGGAGGTATGAGCCACTGCTTACAGGGGTATGAGCCATTGCTGATGATGATAGATGCTTGTTTTGAGCTTGTTTATTGAAACGTACGCTGTTCTGTACGTTGTATGCTTGATTCCTCTGATGAATGTACGCAATGTCCGCTTCACTTTGCTGAGTAATTAACTTCTGCATTACGAGCGGGATGAGCCATTGCATTTTCGCTTGCATAGGGCAGTATGTTCCACTAATGATGATAATTTCTGCTCACGGACGGACCCGAGAAATGCCGACCACCGAGAGGCTAACAGTTTCACACTAAAAGCGCATTCCCCTGTAGCTTTCCTCTGGTTCATTGTCTGTTCACTTCAGGTAGTTGTTACACTATAGTTTCCTACCAAAGTGACTAGAAGGCGCGGAGTTCGTTCGCGGCATATCATAATGGAAGGTCAGGATATTCACCCAGCAAGAACCGTAGGAAACGTCCGCCTCTTAAAACCGTTGGGATTTATAGCAGATGAAAGCATTAACCGGACAGCGGTCGAGATAAACAGGAGACGTTTAGGATATTGTTGGTGAAAGAAATCGGGTAAGAGATCGATAGAGCGGGGGTCATTACAGGCATTGATAACTGTACAATGAAAGTTCTGGGCAGATCAAGGAGAGATAGGCAAAATGCTATAGGCGGCGATAAATGTAGAACCTGCTTAGCTCAAGTAGGCTAGGGGATTATTTGTCACCGCCCGGTTCAGAAAGGGGGTGTCATAAATAATCGATCACCACAATATTCGCGCTTGCAGCTTCAGAAGTTCTTGGGAATCAAAATAATCAGTCTCCAAAATCACATACACATACATTAGAAGCGAGACGAACGACGTTTCGGCAAATCCATGTATCAAGCATCATTCCCGTGCCCGCTGAACCGTCATCTTTGTAGGAAATTATCCCCTTAATGTGCGCTGTGCGCATTTCCGTGCGCGATTCATTTTTTTTCTTTTCCTTAATATGCGTAACTGTATAACATGCATATCGTTTGCATATACTATACAACATGTGCATTATTGTACGCAGAAAAACGTACATACAAAGCAGGTCGAGAAAGCAACTCGTGCACTTAATAATAAACGCTCTGCACTTGAACACGAATTCTCATCCCGCATCATCTCTAATTACACATCGATCGTAAGAAAAAAAAAATGCGAATCGCATTAACGTCGATTACAGCTATCAAATGTGTTTTATTCTTCATTGTAATGATTGCAATACCGTGTTTTATATGTATGTATCTAAGTGTGCGTGTGCACACATAGATACAAAATTTGCCTCCCTGTAATGACCCTCATGATAGCCTTAACTGTACTAATAACAATATGTATTAAAATAATAGTAAAAAAAAAACAAGAAGCAATTATGTTTTCGCCAAATATGTCCAGTGGTGAAAAAGCGATGGACATTACGCCCCGGGCGCGCTGAACTCCTCTCAAACTCGATATCTCAATTTCATTTCAGTGTAATGCGTATCGCTACAGACGACCACTTCGCTGAATGCACTAACATGTCACGCGGGACGTTTAGCGTGCGGCGTCCCGGCAGCAATCGCTCGCCAAAGAATAAAAGAATATATATATATATATATATATATATATATATATATATATATATATATATATATATATATATATATATATATATATATATATACTTTTTTTTTCTATATCGTTATGCTTGCGAACACTAATTGACTTGTGCAGGTATTTCCGAGCCTGTGATTCAATTCGTTTTATACAAATGTCTACACGAAGGACTATAAGTTGATATTTACTCTACGATGACTCACTGTAAAACTCGCTAAGCAACATTCCTATCATACCCTGGAATGAACTTGCATAAATGTGACTTTTATCGACAGCCCGTCATTATTCGCGCCTGGATGGGTTGCGGTCCTCATTAAAACTTGAGACGACGCTCCAATCCACTGATTCTGCTCGCACAGTTTATAAAGGGTGTTGTCAAAGCAAAAACCCCCTCCTCTTCTCCACACGCCCCTGTCTCAAGCTGTTTGGGGGGAAAGAGAAAGCGTCAACTTTCACACAACTCGTAAAAAAGGGGGAAACAGCTGAGAGAGCACAAAAGCTGCTACGCGGCCCGCACACGGAACCTTGGCCCACGGCGCACACGTGACCCAAGACCCATGGCCTAGATAACGGCGCCAATAAAAAGATAACGCTTTTAATCGGCGTCCCGGGTGACTATTCCGTGACCTCCACTCATTGGCACGCGACAGCAATGGTACAGTGGCCGCGAACGCTGCAGGCACGACGACCGCCTTGCGAATGCCGGCATGGTGCTGCCATCTATCGGCGCGCACAGACAACGAGGTAGCTCCCATAAGCGATCGACGTGCGACAGAGACGAAACATCCGAGCTTAGGCTGAGTCCTCTCGTAACACATCAAAACTGCACTCGAACTGAGGTATGTGTTTGGACGTTCCATTTTTATTGCAGCGCATGCAGGCAGGACTTCTGAACCGATGGTTTGTAAACGATTGTAAAGTGCCTATACCGTATTTTTTGTAGTATACTTGGCAGTACTTATTTATTGTGAACTGCGTTGCGGTAGCTGCTTCTATTTTTTGTTTCTTTGGGTTTTTTTTTCTGTATCAATATTTTTTGCTCTAGACAACAGTGGCGAATGTAGCCGCTGTGCTTACCACACCATTCTGCTCACCCATCTGTTTACAATGCAGTAGGACAGGACACCATAGTGTAAAATCGTTAATAAAACTTCCTTCTAAATTTTCTAGACACTGGCGCTGCAGTGCTCTTTTCAGAGTCTTCGTGAGTCAAAGGCTTTTAAATCATGTACGGTTAGCGTTGCAGATAAAGTTCACGCTGTGCCCGTATAGGCGATTCGCATTTCTTTCTTTTTTTCTTTTTTTATTCCCAAGTTATCCCGTTATCACGACACTATTAAACCACAAAGCCACCACGGCTGGTTTCAACGCAAAACAGAGGTCGAACCCACATCTATGTGTAGCTCTGCTGTCTGACGTGCGATTTTGTGGCCCAAGGCACCCAAAGTAAGTCACGCGCAATATTAAGCACTACCGTACAGGACTGAGAAGCTGCGCAAGCTTCCAATGAAATATGAACAAAATAACAGGTGACCAGGAGAGAAAAGAGGAAAGGCAGGGAAATTAACTGAACGCACGTCTGGTTTACTATCCTGTACTGGGGATGATGATAATAATGACGATAGTGGTGGTGAAAATCCGATGTAGGGTCGAAAAGAGGTAGAAAGAATGGTAGAGAAGTAGTAGCACTAGTCGCGCGCACGTGAAGGCGCGCAGCTAGTCTATAAACGGTCTATACCGCAGTAACGCTTCTGGTTGCTCTTCTGCGCCAGCGGTGCTCACGGCAATCGTCCGAGGATTTTCGTTTCCGGAAACGATATCGACTCCAGCCTGACCATTGCTTAGAGGTTCGCGCTCGACGTAGCAGCAGGCAGAAAAGCACGGAAGGGTTTTGAATGGTGTCCTTGACTTAAGTCTTCGCTTCCGCAAATGTCACACATCGGCGTGCCAGCCATTCCAACGAGGAACGTGCAGGCATGCATTTAGAACGTGGAGAAGTGTTTCCACCAGTGGTAGAAGACTACAAAGGGCATGTGTCATTCAGTTAGCGTCATGGACAGACTTCAAGTAAACGCTCCATTGTGACGCAATCTGTATTCGTTTCTTCTTTATTTCTGCTGTATAGCAGACGAGCAGAGCATCCGAAGTACTCTGCGCCTCAACCTCTTCACAGCAACCAATGTACGAAAGCACAGAACGAAGAAAGTATTAAGAACACGCCAAGCACCCTCCTGAAGGAACTTCGACGCTGTTAGTCATGAGTCGCGATGCAAGAATATGAAGACGCACAAGACGAATAGCCGCTGCCACCGGTATTCGACGACCCTGCACGCACCACTTTCCTATGCACCTACACCATACCTTCCTCTTCTCTCGCGTGTAGACTCGAGCAACCATCGGGTTTGTTGACACAGGAAATAGCTCCGAATCGGCTTATATCTCAACGCATATCTCGGGCGATCGCTGGCACATCATCACTCGCGGGCCAAGTCCCCTTGGTGAACTCCTCCCTCGGGTCAGCCGCGAAATGCGCGACTACGCACGGCAGAAACACGCCGACACGTCGCATGCGTGTCCCAAGGCTTGAGGCGCCACAGGGATGGGCAAGGGTCTACTAACGACGAAGAAACCAAAGGGAGGGGGCAGGACAACCGACGCGCTGCATCCGTAATACTCATAACCAGTCATCGAGACGCCACGCTATAGCCCGAGACCTCCCGACACCCACCCCTCCCAGTGAAACGGGGAAGGTCAGCGTTGATGGTTCGGATGCGTGCCGGCGCCGAACGAAACACAGCCCGACTCGGACGGCAACGCGAGAATTATTGAAGGCTGTACACGCGCATGCAAGGGCGGTTAAAGGGTCATGCCATGCGCGGCGGGTTCCGCAAACAGTCCACGGACAAGACCAGTGGGCATTGCGCCTTGCCGAGGCACGGAAACAATTACGCGACGCATATCTACGAGAGGCTAATTACAGTCGTTGCTGCACCGGCGACTTCTTTTTTTCCGTGACGCGGAACCGCGTTGCTCTCCGCCTCTTACGAACCGCACCCAAGACCCCGAACGCATTCTCCATGGGCAATTGCAGATGTCTTACAGATGCTCCTTGTCTGTTGGACGGCAGCGAGCTTCTTAGCACGCGTTCTCTAGAGATATGCTCCTCGCTCCAACGGTACACCAGGAAGGTCAGTTCGGAAAGGCGCGGTCTGTGTGGTCCAAGAGCTAGTGATACAGGGTAAAAATTGACGATAACCTGGCATGACGCAGCTTACAATGAAAAGTGTCGGTGGTACAATCACTGATTTGTCGCTGATTTGCGGGAGCCCTTATGTTGGGTAGAGACATGAAAGCGCTGGCAGTACTAGCGCTAATAATTAATAAGCGAACACTTGCGAACGATATTAAAAGAAGCAGCGTACCTCCTCAAACATTGAAAAGCCCCTAACGCACGAGAGTTATGTACCTAACGTGGTGGTGGTGGTGTGCTGTAGCTACAGGCGGACTTATGCTGGCCATCGAGGCCGGCAATCGCTCCGCCTGGGCGTCTATTTCCCTGTCACTGGGCACTGAAAACACGAGGCGCGGAACTTGGAACACGCGAGATCAGATAAACTATATAGACACGCGCAGTAACGCATCGCCAGAAGGTAGACCATCCCACGGCACACCTTATAGTTGCGCCCGGGAGCCATTATTAACCACACTTCCGCAGTCGTCACTGGTCACACACACATACACAGACAAATACTTGCATCTATAACACTATGCGGAACAAACACGCGCGTCGAATAAAGCCCGCAGAAAGGATGAGTTAACGATTCCCGAACGACGGCATAAGTTAACCGCGCGCTCCAGAGCCCATGCGATGCAACGGTAGCCCGACGCTTCTCCCCCTTCTATACACTGCGTGAATACACCCCGAAGGTAAGCCTCTCCTACACACCGTAGCGGCGCATGTGTAACTAAGCGCCGTCCCATTAGGGCCGCCCGCTCGGCCCCGGCCGTAATCGACACCGATTCCTGAATAATTGCGCGTGCAAACAGGCGCACCGCGTGCTGCGTGCACGCGCGCAGAGCGTCTTCCACGGCGTTCCTTAAGTGTGCATATAAGCATACCGCCCCGGCCAGACTCCACGCCCGGCCGTTTTCCCCGGCGCGTCCGACACAACCGCCCCGATAAGTCGCTGATTTGCGGCAACCTGCTCAAGCTTGGCTAAGCTCGGTATGGTATACGGTTGACCGTCGGTTAGCCGACGACGACGACTCGTCGAGAAAAAAAAAAACGGTAACAGATTGCGCTACGAGACGCACACTACAAAGCAGCGTGGAGGCGGGCCAGACCACGGGCGAACAAAAACGGGAGAAGTGAGCGAAAAGAAATGAAGAAAGAGCGCTGGAGACCTTCGGCGAGGCCTGCGCGGATTCACAAATCTTCCCCGCCAGGGCCACTCCTGGATCTCGCGCTGCGAGGCTATTAGCAGCCGGAGAGCGGCACAAAACGCGAGGAGCGCAAAGAAAGAGCAAGAAATGCCTCCCAACGGGGGGCGCGTTGCACCTCAAGAGAGCACGCGACCGCGTGCGCTATGCGAGGCGCTCAGACGTTGATTAATGAAGTGAGCGCGCCGTGAGGCCGTTTCGTCTCCATTAATCTGCCGCTCGCTCCAAGCTTTCCCTTCCGTAAGCATCCGCGGGCCGCTTTTTTGATCTTGTTGTCACTTTGAACCGCTGCGAGCGCAGGCTTGTGGGGCGAAGATATATGCAGTGCGAAGTCATGCATGCATTCGGCCAAAAGCATGGGCTGCGCCCGCTTGAGTCGTGACTCTCGGGCAGCGCCATTTGACCTGGCGCCATTTGCGTGTCGTCCCTAACTCCATACCCTATTTACCCCCCCCCCCCCCCACACTCACACACACAACCCGCCTGTTTAACAACCATCGGTCTAATGCCCCAGCCGTTTGCATCCAAACGGGCGTATTAGGTGCCTGTTTGCGAAGCAATGACGAAGTCAAATGGTTGCTCGAACCCACACGCCTCTGACAGCGCGAGCTCGTGAAAACGACCCCCCCCCCCCCCCCGGCACGTGCAAACTGCTTCGCGAGGCGATTTGGTTATAAAGCGAGTCGTGGTATAGAAAAAGCCAGGGGGCGTTTAGCGCCGCCCAGAAATCGGAATGGGCGCTCCGAGAACGCGACTGCAGGACCGGAGCGACCGTTACATACGTATACATACGCTCAGGCACTCGTAAAAACGGGCCGAACTCGTTCCCAAGTCGCCTGCGATTTTCTCGCGAGCGGTGCACAGGCTCTGCGTGCACGAGAAGCGGGGGAAGCACGCGTCCCTTTATGCATTCCTGTACCTTTGGCACATCGTTGGGCATCTATATGCGTTACCGTCCTGAAACGTGTCTAGGCTCTATCCAGAGTTCTAGTGGGATTTCATCAATTCATATTTTCCCAATTACGCGCTGGGAAAATAATTTCGCGAGAAATTCGAGGCGCCGCAAGTTGAAATCATACCTCACCCCGAGCCAGGTGATCCTCGGCGGTCTCCCATCTTCAAGGCTATAAGGCACGCGTTACCGGCACACGTTGCCTGTCATCCACCGCGGCGCATATCTTCGCTGCTCCCTGTCGAGTAGATAACGCAAACATGCAGTCACCGAAGGGCACCGTTTTCTGACGCTCCAAACGAAAGCGCTTTCTGTGCCCCCCCCCCCCCCCCCCTTGTGCTTATTTAACTCGGCACATTCTAAACGGGAGGCCTCATTTGTGTATAGGACGAATATCCGTCCGTTCTTATGCGTCGCCCAAAAATAAATCTACGGAACTGTGTGCCACCAAACACCTTCACGAGCGCGGGAAGTACATTGGCAAGCAATAAGAAATCACAGATCGAACTCAAGGGCACTACTGTTTCCCTAATTAACGGACCTCGAAAAAAGCGGAAACAAATACGAGGAAATGTGTACGTGCCTACACGAATCAAAGCACTCTTTCCACCCAAAACAGTCGGTTCACTCGAGCACGACGTCGACAGCGACATGAGCGTCAACAACGTCAGCAAACACCACATGCATCCGTGATAGCATCAAGGACAACTATAGGCATAACGAAGATGATGACGCCAGGGCAACAACTGTGCGACCATGACGCGAGTGCTCCTCACCCATCACGGACCTGGCATCAAATCCAGCGTGGGGACAGATAGCTTACTCCGCTGGCATCTTCGTCCCCGCGAAGAACATTACGACGATAAACACGATGATCGCATCGGCGACGCATGCCACAAAATTTGGCTGCTGCACACGCAAGTGGGGACGCTGTAAACGAGATGCCTCTGCACCTCGCTACCTGGAACGTCGAGCCTTTCCTTGCTGCTTTTCGGAAGACATCAGCACATCCTGCACAACATTACAGCCACCACGTGGTTGCTCAGTTGTAGTTTCGTAGAGCATGACCACGAACTACTGAGACGGAAACCAAGATATGCATGAAGGGATTTGACGGTGAATCCCTTGGAGTTATGCCGAAGTTGAGCATGAAGCCACTGACGCACTTGAAGCGCCTATTACGTTGCGAGAGATAGAGAGAGCGATTGGTGAACTCGGAACCGAAACAGTTAACATTGTTACCAGTTTTTGTCGAATGTTCGAAAGCGCCGTTAACTGGAGCAAATGCTTGGGTTTTTGGCACGGGCGTTGGGAAACCAAACCACTTTCGTTTCAAAACATACACTGGACTGAGCTAGACACGAGTGAAATACCTATACGTACCGCGGATCAGTATAAAGATGCATGCTACTGAGCACTGGAATAGAGAAATTACTTCAGTGCGAGAGAAAACGTTTAGCTGCATGGGGTGAACGCGAACTATAATGTTCGCTCGGTCAAAGTTGTGCGATTTGTTTATTGTTTCGAAAATTTGGTTTTGTGCATGAAGAGAGTGAATGTGCAGAAGTGCAGCCATAAAGAAAGAAAAATAAAGCCGTGGTTGCTCAGTGGCTGTGGTGTTGAGCTGCTAACAAGAGGTCCCGGGAGCGAATCCGGACCGCGGCGGCCGCGCTTCGACGGGGACGAAGTGCGAAAAACACCCGTCTGCTTATATTTAGGTGCGCGTTAAAGAACCCCAGGTGGTCCAAATTATTGTGGAGCCCCCCACTACAGCGTGCGTCATAATCGGATCGTGGTTTTTCCAAGTAAACCCCCCCCCCCCCTTTTCTTTTACCACACATCAAGCGAGCTAGTGCTACTGGTCTTAAGCGCGTTATGTGCGCGTGCAATTTTCCTTTCCTGATGCCTTATTTCATCACTTCTTGTTTTTTTTACGTTGTAAAAGGAATAGCAAGAAAGAAATATCAGAAGACAACCTATGGTGGTGAAGCTCCATTATTTTAATTTGAACTAAGAAAAGCACACAGTGTGGCTAGGCAATCCTGACAGTACCGGCGGCCACACAACCGGCGGTAGTATCGATTATCAAAGCCACATTATTGGAAGGTGCTTCTCCGCGCTGTCACGTGCTATCGAAGAAATCAATCGCAGGGTCACTTTTGTCGTCCGGCTTCGAGATGGAGCATAAAGGCTCCAATCGCGAGGTCACGACAGACAAACGTGCACTATACACACTAGGGCACCGCGACAATCGCGAAACGAGACTGACATGGGAACGTAATTAAGAGTTCCGCATCGGGCGCGTCCAGAACGCCAAGAAGAAGTCATCTGTACAACACCCCAGCGATCGTTCGCATATACGGAGCTTGCGTATGCGGACAAGCCCCTTATCAAGGACAGCTGTCGCAGCTACAATGGACAAGCCGGACGGCAGGCCACACGTTATGGACGTTTGTAATACGCGACGCCAGCAGCGTACAGGCGGCGAATACGTACAGTCTCGCCTTAAAGGCCAGTTTGCCAGACGCAAGGCGAGCAACTATATAGACTCGCGAAACGCAGCTTGGACACTACCCACCATCGAGATGACTGTTGCAAGGAAACAGAGACCTCAACGTGACGTCCCAGCAAATCAACCCGTCGCTGGCACGGAGACAATCGCCGATTACGTTACCTGCTTTCGTTTTTTGTTTTCTGTCAAGTTGCATCCGCATTTATTTTTGCAGTCTGTCTTCGGGCAAGGACTCGCGCCCTCGCAGGCTAACGTAGACATGCGAATAGAGAGAGAGAGAGGGAGACGGAAAGGCAATTAACAGAAAAAATTCGACGGAGCCATGGGAGAATAATTCGGCGCACAAAAGGATCGCTCCGGCGACCAGTCATCGGTCATCATCAGTTTAGTTTTTATCTACTTTATCGCGCCCGACCACTTTGCTTCCGACACGTCCATTCAAGTAGTCGTGAGTTGGAACGGGTGCTGGCTGGCTACCGACGACCCTCTGCTGCTCGGTTTCGTGCTTCACCCCTGTTCTTGATTCACCTATGCGTTTTCTTCGAGCACGCCAGTAACTGCTGGCTCACTCCTGACGTCGCTTTACGTTCCTCCGTTCGAGGCTACGGAGAGTCCCTTCGCGTGCGTGCGCGGAGAGGAGGAAACGGTCCAGCCAAGTTTCTCACGAGATGCGCTTCGACGTCACGCCATCTGCAGTGTAATAAGCGTTGAAAAAACGAAGGCGAGGCCGAGTTCGCGTGATGGAGCTACCTGTTGCTCGCTCTTCGCACTACTTAACATTCGCCGCGTCTCCTTCCTGTTGCTACGTTACAATAACAGGCTACAGCAAAACTGTGCATTGTTGCGGAATCTGGATTCCGCGAACGCACCAACAGGGACACGAACGACTACGACAACAGTCGCAAAAAAAGTGCGTACTAATCTGGACTTCCCTGACGCGTGGACGCTATCATAACTTCCTAAAGGTGCAACATCGGTTTCCCCAACGGTGCAAACGATGATGCAACATTCAATTTAAAGGTGTAACAAAACGCCACGCTGATTATTTGTGTCAAAGTTGCAGCCAGCGAATCACTGTGATACAGTGGCAAATTATCATCTTCGCTGAATTGTGGATGCGCCACAACTAAATTATGGGGTTTTACGTGCCAAAACCACTTTCTGATTATGAGGCACGCCGTAGTGGAGGACTCCGGAAATTTCGACCACCTGGGGTTCTTTAACGTGCGCCTAAATCTAAGTACCAAGGGTGTTTTCGCATTTCGCCCCCGTCGAAATGCGGCCGCCGTGGCCGGGACTCGATCCCGCGACCTCGTGCTCAGCAGCCCAACACCATAGCCACTGAGCAACCACGGCGGGTAGATGCGCCACAACTATAACTCGTGTTCTTCTAAAGGCTGTAATAGGCTGTAATATAAGCTGAATCAGTGCGACGCTTTCAGCCTCCGTCATCGTCAATTTTCGTAACTTGTTTATTTGAGGAAAGTCGCCGAAGGAAACTGCCCTCGCAAGCAGATGTCGATCATGGGTACGCGAAATGCCGTGTCGTACCGCCAGCGTTCGTCGTATATCGTCACCATCGTTACTACGTTGTCATCGGGCAAGCTAACACTACTTTCAATAGCACTTAGCTTTCCATTCAGTGGCCTTCTCCAAATTTGTAACGAATCGTTCTATTGCCTGTTGTTCTATTACACACGCATCACGCGACTCACGTGGGCGGCGTAAGAACAGAGGCATCCAAACGCCAAGCTCGCCTCGGCAATGGCCTGCCCCAACACCACCACCGACGCCTTCGTAAGCTCTACCTTGTTGCACACTGCACAGTATTGGTAAGACAAGATGCAGCTCCTAGCACCTTCTCTCTCTCTTTCCCTCTCTCCTAAAACTTCAATTTTGATGTCATTACGTCTGCACAGTATTGGTGAGACAAGATGCACCTCTCTCCTAGCACCTCTCTCTCTCAACTCAAACTTCAATTTTGATGTCATTACTTCCGTTATTTCTTTCTTTTGACAGTTTTATATTCATGCTTAACCGGCCTCGTGCCTCCTTCGAACTTCCCGAGCGATTCCCGGCTCTTAGGGGGTGGCGGCGCCTCACAATTGCATGTCCGCGATGGTCGTGAATCCACTTCATCAAACTGCAAGCGGCCTGTCTCTGCTGTTGGTTTCCCGTGAATGCGACAGGCCGCCAGCGTCCGCGCTCAAGAACAAGCAAGACGTGCTACACTGTGATTAATATTCTGAGTGGCTCGTGAACACGGCTCCTCTAGAAGCTCTAAGACGAGCGTCGAGCAAATGGAAGTGCAGATGAGAAGGTCCAGCTAGCGCTGGTTGAAGACACCGTATACACGTGCCAAAAGTTGAATTTCATTCAAGGCCCTTCCGCTTCCAAAGAGTTGCTTCACCGGAACGAAATACTCGTGTTATCGAAAATACGAGGTGTTTGTGGGCCGCATCAAAGTTATAGCAGCAGGATGATGTGGTTAGCAGCAGCGAAAAGTGTGCCAGACATCGGAGAGGTAGCCTATATATCTGCATCCGTAAGCGTAAACGTATCGAATGCCGGAATGTCAACAGCAGCGGAAGCGCGGATGGCGCCATCATATGACAGCTTCTTCAATCATAACACCTTAGAAACGCCTTTCTTTTTTCTTGCATCACTGTTCTTACGAATGCTAAAAAGAAAAATATACTATACGCTAATGATTGTTGCTGCTAGCTACACCAACGCCTTCGCACCAGTATACAGGTAGAACGTGGCAGTTGCAATCGTAGTCCTGCGTGCCGCTCACAAGATATCCCCCCCCCCCCCAACGCCGCCTTCGTGAAGAACTATGGAGAGAAGCGATGGTAGTTACTTTTGCAGGTTTTGAGAGGCTTCCGTCGAAAGCTTTCATACAATGCGGTAAAGCCGCACACTAGCCGAAGTCTTATCCGGAACGTGCGAAGTATGAACATATGCAGCTCCGTCCTCTCATCCCGCCGCTATCATCGCGAGATATTTCACAATCATAACACCGCCTCACCACCGCAGGTCACACCTTCCAATCTCTTCAGAAGAACAAGCGTTCTGGGACCCCTTCCCATCTGGCTGTTCGGTCCTGTCGAAAGCCGGCGACTAGCCCCACACACACCGGACCCCCAAAGCATCCGTTCTTATCCAACCACCGTCCCTCGCACCCCTTCATTCCGCTGCTCGGAAGCGAAGGGGTCGGGCTCGTGCGCGCATCAATCTCGATGCTGGGAGGCCGCGACCCGCATCGAAACCGCCCCGCTGTCAGGAGAACAGCGCGCCGGCTTTAAGGACGACGGCCATCGCTTTGCGCGGATGCCACAAGTAGCTGCAGTGCTCCTGGTCCGAGATGATGCTTTCCAGGGGCGCCGACAGGGCAACTGACCCGATCAACGGAAGCAGCGTCACGCGCGCGTGGTACACAAGCTCCCGCCTCGCAGATCGAGTCACGAATCCCGCAGCGTCAGTGCGTGGTGCTAATGGCACGGCTTCCTATCGTTCGTCTGTCAGTTAATCTACCACATTCTATAGGCCCAGGGAATGCAGGACGAGTTTTTCTTCAATTGCGAATTCACAGTGACTACGCTATTAGTGATAGAAACGCAATAAATGCATTGGTCCGGAGTCGCGCATCCTAAGAAAAAACCTACACGTTCACACGTCAGAATGTGTGTGTGTTTATTTGGGCGCACGAAAGGCACGAGACGGGCGGGATACGAAACAACGACGGCAGATTCCTCGGCTGACACAATGTGATGTCACATGTCTCTGGGCGATATGAGTGCACTTGCAAACGGCTCCCGGAAAAGACAAATGTTGTACAGAGGCATTTTGTGCTGATTGAGCATGCGACAATGTCAAGAGGGAAAGCTGCTGCTCGAGGCATACGTAGTAACCCAGGGCTTCACAGAGGGTCGTAAAGAAAGGTTATTGTTAAAAGTTAAACTTAATATCTAGTTAAAGCAACAATTTGAGCTCGTTGAATTAAAGCAAACGGGAAACTGTGTTGCTCTGCGCTCCCCAAGTTTACATAAGAAAGCGTGTTTTGTTGATGACAGAATCGCAAACGAGCATCGATCGCCCTTCTCGGCCGCTCGCGACGGCCACACAGGATGCATTCCAGCGCCACGGTGATAAGATTGAGTTCGTGCGCATTCGCCGCAACGACTCAATCAACACATCCGTCACAGCCTGCACT
This sequence comes from Dermacentor albipictus, assembly GCF_038994185.2. Classification (NCBI taxonomy): domain Eukaryota; kingdom Metazoa; phylum Arthropoda; class Arachnida; order Ixodida; family Ixodidae; genus Dermacentor; species Dermacentor albipictus. The sequence continues at coordinate 25,371,988 of NC_091829.1, forward strand.
AAGCAGCGAAGAATCGATCTTCCTGGCTTCGAACGCTTCCAAGTTGGCATCGGTTCCAGCTACCGGGATCGGGAGGCCCGCTCACCGCGGATTTATTTATGGCCATTCTGCGCGAGGACTCGGAGCGCCATAAACCATTCACAGGAACGAACTTCAAACTCATTATCTCACCTAGGCATCGTTGTTTAATTAAGCGCGGCTCAAGAAAGCGAAGCCGCAACAAGCACTGGGAGTGCATGCTTGGTGTTTGCGGAGAAGTGGAGTGTTAAGTGTATGCGCGTGATCACAGATTAAGAGAGAACGCCTGTTTTCGCAGGCATGGCTAACAAGCCGCAAGGCCTCCCCGAGGCTAACTCGATACTGGCATTGCAGCAAGGCGCCGGGAAACGGCTCGGTGACGCGTAATATATTGACATGACATGAAGCCAATTTCCGAGCTGGCTTGAACGCAGCAACGCCAAACAACTACGAGACTTTTCACTTCGAAGAGCAGTCGAGATGGCGATAGTCGAGGCGAACTCACGTTTCCTCTAATAGATCTGTTTACGGGAGCACTTGACGAAGCCTTAATGTGATTTACAATGCAGTGACGCAACATTACTAAAGAGTGAGAAGTGTATTTTGGGTTCGCATGGGGGGGTGTCAGGGTCCAGTGCTCATTTCAATAACACATTTTTTTTTTGTTAGCGCGTAAACCAATGCTTAATTGACTACATCAGAGTGGGGTCGACCTTGGTCAAGGCTGGGGAGTTGTTCCTCCCCTCCCCCTTACTGAATTGAAATGTGTGAGGACGCAAAATAGTTTTCGCCTTGTTTCGGTAGGAAGGAAGGTAAAATGGAAATGAATTCACTCAGTGCTAGTTCAATGCGAATAGGCAGCAAGCAATCAAACCCCCTAAATAAGAAAATGTCTGAAACGCTCGTCTCACCCGAGGCAACCGTCCCACGTAAAGTTTAGTTCTCCCGCAAACCTCAACTAAGCGACAATTCGTAGCCAACATTTCGTATTCTTTAATGCTGGCACCAAATTTTCCCTTCATCGCTTGTTACTTCGAAGTAACCACCGACGTCACTGTTCTCGCGGGGCTCAATTGCGATGTTCGCCTTTAGAAGGGACCATATATTCAATTATTCATTCAATTCCTTATTTTTCAGGCGAGAGAAAGCTACTACACCGAGTCACTTGGCGAAGTGGCTGCTCCCACAATGCTGCGCAGCAGCGAACAGTTAGTTTATAACGTTCCCAAAGCTCACACCACGTTTAATTACACGAATACCAAGAGCTCGCCTGATCATCCGCAGCGTACTCAACTATACGCGTGTCCGCGTGTGCCCCTCTTTACAGATGCCAGTGCGCAAAACGGTAGCTGCATCGCGAGCCGCAGCCCCACCATCTATGTTAACAGCTAAAGCTATTTTCAGTTACGCAAGTCATTGATTACACTATAGCGCGCGCGTGCCTATACGGCTTGCGCCAGCGCACCTTTTTCAGCACCGCATGAGTTATGCGGGACGCCATCAGTTAGGCGATTACTAATGCAGACTCTTCTTTTATTAGTCTCGCGCGCGCATCCCTAGCTTCTACGCACACACAAAATGAACGTGCTGGCTTTCGTAAGTATTCACCGAAGTAAAAAAAAAAGAAAAGCGGTGACAAATGGCGCTATAGGAGAGCTCGATCGCGCAATCCTAAGCGTAGCGTTACACACAGCGACGTCGCCTGTCAAGCTGCCGCAGAGAGGCCATTCAAGGAGTCACGCGCGGAGATGGCAAACTCGTGCACACGAGCCGAGCTGTTAAGCTAATCGCGAGAAGGCCGAGTTATTAATAACACGCCAATTGGGCTGTCGCTGCGCAAACAGGGCGCAATATAACGCCGCGGCAACCGTCGGACATTGCAGAACCGAAAAGCGCGCCAGATGGCGCCGCCCGAGCGGCGGCGGTCGGTTTCACTGGTGCAGCGTGACGACGCGAAGTCGTGACGTGACCTATAACGCCGCTTGCCACTTCAGTCTCTAACGCCCCCCCCCCCCCCCCCCTACTACCTATACTGCGTAAGACGCTACTGCTGCTGCGGGTCCTCTCTTCAAGAGGCGGGTATCGCTAGACTCGATCTGGCCATGCCTTTGGGACGAGAGACGGTTCGCTCAATTTTTGTTGGTATTTTGTACGTGTCTACATGTGTTTTTATGTGTGTTTGTATGTATTTGTGGAGAGTTCATGCCGTACTCTTTTGCGAATGCATGAAGACGCGGCGAGTCTGATGAAGGGGTGATGATGAGAAGACGAGGCGGAAGTCGGCTGTATTTCTTTACTTCATTGCTTGGTCGTGTGTTGTCTTTTTTTGTGTGTTCGTGTATGTGTGTTTGTTTAGACGGCTTCGCATCTCCGCCTGACGTCACGCACTGCCGGTTTATTGCCCGAGAATAAAGACTCCTAATTGCTCTCCGCCTCCCGTTGATTTGTGGCCGCCTAGATTGCGTTCGACGAAAAACGGGGAGAGACTGTCCACGTGCTGCCATGAACCCGGAATCGATGATGCGAGAGCGTAATCTCTTTCAAAACAATTCGCGGTCTATACCAAAAGCAAACACGAAACGCGTTTCGTGTTTGCTTTTGGTATAGACGCGCTTCACCCGCAGGAACGTGCAGCGCAAGCATCAAGGTCCAGCACCTATGATTAATATTAAAGCAGATAGGTTTTGAATATAAGAAATAGTCGACGGCGATTAGAGTGAGAAGGAGGACGCGAACAGAACCACGTCTTGTATTTTACCTAGAGGGAAGTGCTGGAAAACTGAAGTGCAGTTACGGTGGATTACGATTAATATTCGTAGTAATTCGAGACTGCACACAGTGTCATAAATGGGAGACCTTCTCCATCACGCCCCGACGGCTTCGGCTTAGCTTAACTTTCCAAACAGTAGAACAGTTCTTTTTTTCTATCTCTCTCTCTTTTCCTTTTTCTTTTAATGCGAAAACATTACATGCCCCATTAGGCAAAAATCCGGCGTCGTACTCGGCCTGGTGACCGAATCATGGTACCAAAAATGGCGAACGGCAGAGTAAAACCGCATCAAAAAAAAAAAATGCTCAAACTGACGTGAGATTTCTCAGGGAGAATTCCTGTAAACAAAGTAAACTATCGCCCGGCGAAAAGAACATTAGATAAATTTCGGTTTCGGTGGGAATGGAACCCGGGCCTCCGAGGTGCGAGCTAAGCCCCTCAGAGCGTCTAGGTAAAATACAAGACGTGGTTCTGTACGCTTCTTCCTTCGCACTCTAATCGCCGTCGACTATTTCTCATAGTCAAAATCTATATCTAATCTAATCATAAGTACTAAACACTGGACCGACCTTCGACGCCACGGCGGCTCTACGGTTCTGCGTAACCCCCGTATTCAGAAATCCATCTTAGCCTGATGGGTCGTTCGCATGTTTCAGCACGTCAGAAGGTCAGCCAGCCAATCGCAACAGGCACCTGAATGACGCAACTCCCCATGATTGGTTTTCCTGCGATGTGCGTAAGGTCGCCTGGCCCAACTACTGAGCGCATCGGCCGAATTCTGGTGGGGGCGAAATGCCAGAAAGCTCGCGCACTTATAGATACGTTGAAGTTTGAAGAATCACAAGAAGCGAAAATGGTCACGTGGCAATTGAGGAATTGTAGACGCGCCCGTTCCCAATGCTTGTGCACTTGTAGCTATAGCAAATGTAAGAACTGATTGTTGTTCTTTTCTCTCTTTGTCTCTTTATTTTTTAGCTGCATTAAATTTTCCACGATTTCCAGTGGCAGACAACACAATTGAAACCCTTGAAATAAATGCTCGATGAAGCGGCCACTACGAGAAATAAAAATGCTTATTTGAACAAGTAACATAATTACACCAATTATCTTTATGATTAGTGACACTACGACGCACACTTACGAATTGTAACCGGTGAGTTCTCAAATCGTGCCCACTTGGAGCGAATTCTCCCCATTACGCCAGTTTCAAGATAAAGTTTCAATGTCTCTGGCTAAATGCATTGGCGTCACAGCTACTTCTGTGCTCCAATCAAACCACGTTTTCTTTAAAAAAAGGTAAGTAGAACAACAGTGCATTTTTACCGCAAGTTCGGCGGCGCATATATCTAAACCGGTGCCATCCTCAACATTCGTTCTAAGCCGATATGTCGTGCATACTCTCTAGCTACAATTCACAGAGTCAAACATGTGCCGTAGGGTAATTCATGAATAATTATCGGAATCATAATAGTTATTCAATTACACACTTCGATTCCGCGTAGAAATACTGGACGCCTCTCCCGAGAAATTTAGATCATGGATCAGACTCGTGCTATCTCCCATAAGCATGTTTCTTTTGTTTTTTTTTTTAATTTGATGCAGCTAAAGAAGAAAGAATAGCAGAAAAGTATAGCATTAGTTCTGATAAAGCCGCCATCGAACTTGCGGTGGAACGCGCTGTTCTTCCACTCACGCTTATAAATGCCTTCTTAAACTGTGCAGGGCAAATTTAGCTTGAACACCAACGCGCACCTCCAAACTTGCACCAGCTTCAGCATTCCATCAACGTGGATGTGTCTATAGCAAACTGACCGACCGGCTTCAATTCGTAGATTCCAATACGTACCATAAAGTGGTTAGTCAAGGCGCTAGTCACTGAAACTTCGTTAATCTGCGAGCTACGCTCTTCAACATCTCGAGCAATCCATGCAAATGAAACTGCTATCAGCCGATTTTTCTAGGTTGTCTTGATCTCTAGAAGGAATACCTACCACGAAACGAATCGCCCCACAGTCACCTTATCGCAATACGCTTTATCAACGAGGCCGGCTTTCAACTCTCACCCTGCGTGTGCTGCCCTACTGGCCGCGAGATCGAGCAGAGTCGCCGCCTGGCGGGCAATGGCTGAAACACTGACAGTGTGGATCGCGCCGCGCCGACACATACCTCAAGCAGATGCCACCAGAAGAATCAACGCTTTGCTCTCCTTTGCGAAGGAGGCAGGCATCCTTCCTTTCACCTGACCCCCACCCCTATCTTAGGCCACGGGCCATCCCTTCTAATAAACGTTTCAATCAATCAGCGCCGCGCCGTCGTCTGCGCTAGGCACTACCTGTTGACATGCGCTTGTACAGCGTGAATATCTTTGAAGGGCCCCTCACCAGGTCTGGCCATTGTGAGCAGAGATGCGCAGTGCGTACAATGCGCGCTAACGATCGTGTCTGCTAAGTATCACATCGCTACGCGCCGCAGGAAAAGCTGAAATTTCAAATCAAGCGCCACGCCGTTTGCCCTTCTCCTCTCGGGCGCTGCGCTCCCAATCGGAGAGTCGACGTATATCGCACAAGTGCGCCTACGTACATCGCACTGCTGTGACGTCGCTCACGGTGACACGTGACTTCGATAACTATTGAAGGCAACATCTGTTTTTTGAGTAACCTTGCTTCAATAGACAAACTAAAGTTTAGTGAAATAAAACACACAAACCGAATGTCTGTGTGCTTCTGTTTTACTTCGTACCGTACGTAGCAAGAGAGACATACTTCCGTTTTGTCTGCCTCTTCTCACGCCGTTCAGTCGCGCGCACTGACAACGAAACTACGTCGCTTTCTACCGTGTTGCAGCGCGCAATCATGATCTGTGATCCCCTTTTGTCTGCCTCAGTGTAGCACTGACTTATGCCGCTAGTCAGGTGTCCTCGCGCACAGCGCGCACGTTGGTGCGCTGCGCGAAACGAGGCAAACGCAACAGCTCCTGCACGACGACGTCAGCGGAAGTGCGCTGCGGAACAAGATAGGAAGGGAGGGAGGGGGGGAAATGGAGGAGGTAGCGTCTATGACGTATGCGTCACGTGATCCTCGAGCTCTGGTATGGGTGAACGCAGGAAAGGAATTCCGCTTGCGGAGGCAATTAAAAAAAATAGTTCGCGGTGATGTTCGTCTCCAGAAACAATGGGTTCGCGGCACTGAAATATTTCTACCTCGGCTATTAATGAATCAGTTTTGCAATAGTTGCGGTAGAACGCTCCCTAGAGGGCACGTAACTTTCTTCCAGCGCATAACCCCTGTAAGGAGAGGGGCGCTGTTTTACTACATTAAAATGCTCTCTGTTGCATTCTTTATAAAGAAAATGACATCTGCGGTAGCCAAGCCCCGCGTTTCCCGCTCTAGAGTTGCTATTCGCACCAGCACCCAGCGCCCACCAGTATCCCGTGCCAGTCCAGCACTCCAGCATCCAGCACGTATCACTGGGTCTGTAATTCAGTATGGCACTGGATACCGGGTACTGGGTTTTGCAATAGGAATATGCCCTTATGGTGAATTCGTTTTGACTCTCAATTAAATCGCAGATTTTTGTGCTTTGATTGGCCGCCACCAAAATGAAAGCTAAAATAGGGTATTACTTGAACATCATGTACGAGACCGCGCTCCAGACGGAGGACGTCATAACACCCAGCTGAAAAGAAGCTATTACAATATCCATTCCCCTGTCACTGTGACGATGTTATAACTCGGCAAAAGGCAGTGGCCACCATTAGCTGAAATAAAACGAGCCCACGGTTTCAGCTACTGAAATAATTACAACTTTGCCCCATCGCTGTCGTGCGTGTCAAGAGCAATGAAAATAATCTCGTATGAAGCACCCTGATGATGCTACTGCGAGTGCCCTATAGAGTGCTTAAATATTTGAACTCTTTAACTGGTCATATTTCACAGCTAATAAAACACAGGAAACGCAGATGTATGTGCACAATAGGTGAACTTGCTACTTTATCTTCGTTGTAAAGGAACAGACATTTTTAAACAACTTCAAGATCCGCATAGAAAGCGGTATAGTTAACTCGCTCAACAATATTACCATAGTTGGCGGAACGCAGGCGAAACGTACGCAGCAAGGCCCACGAAAGTGGCGAAGCAGACAGTTTGGCCGAGTACCAATCTCACGTGGAACGACAGTTTGCGCTGCTTTCAACAGAAACGTTGTGCGCATTTCGTGGGGGGCAAAAAAATGTGGCATTGGGAGGGCAATATAAAATCAGTTCAGTGCAGTCGGTGCCTATCGCAACCAGAAAGTGGGGCCAAATCGTCCACGGGCGCAACGCCGCCGCGTACGTTTAATGCGCGCCGTTGTCCGGTTATCCACACTAAATCGGCGACTGTACTGCCAGCCACCTGGGGTGCGATCTTGTACGCGTTCCAAAATAGAACGGAGGCGGTCCGTTCCACCGAGCCGCTCACGCTTGGTCAGTTTGAACGGTGACGAACGCCATGACGTCAATTGTGAAGTGATATCTGCTGTCAATCATTCCGTGGTGTCTGCTATCGGACGAACGCAACGGAACGGACCGCCAATTTCGCGACGGAAAGAACCGACCGCCTCCGTTCGAGTTTGGAACGCGTACAAGATCGCACCCCTGTAGTTCGATCTCGCGGCGAATACCGCAGTGCCGGAAAAAAAAAATATGGTATAGACGTTATATTATCTTAATTGTATTCGTTGTTCAGCGGGTTATGAGTCGCACCTTGCCCAATGGTGCCGGCATGGCACCCTCGAAACAGGCAGGCGCGAACGAGTCGTATATACCGCGGAATGAAGTCGCGCGCGCGATGGAATCGCTGCGCGCTAGCTTAACGCGTCGCGTCGGCATCCGACAGGTATGTAGATCAAGGCACACAGAGGGTTCTCGCCTCAGAAGCCGCCAAAGCGGGGACCGTATCATAAAACGTCCAATCGGGAACCGTTCTCCGCGTTATATAGAACCCTTTCTAGCACGGACAGACTGTTCGCGGTATGGCGATCGCATATATGCTATACGACAGAATACAGCCGAAGTCAAACGAGTCCTGCAGTTTTGTTACCGCGCGACATCAATCCGGCGAAGCCGGCGGAGGCTCCTTATTGGAGAATCGGGTGCCGCGATCTTCCCGGCTTATCTCCACCCGCCCGCCACCCCCTCCTCATACCGCCTAATAAACTGAGCGGGTCGTAAAACCTTCTTGCACCGCCGTGAAACAAGCTTATCCTACACCGGTGCACCCTGCAGAGGCGGTGTTTGATCGAATAACTCTGTCTCCCTGGTTCCACTCAAGTTATGTCGTCCACTGGAAACACTTCTCGCGGTCAAGGCACAGCACACTTAACGTGCTCCGAACAGCTACAGCTGGAAGTAACGCCTCGATCGGAATCTCGCGTCTTTGACGGGTCGCCGATTGTCGGGGCCCCCTTGAGTAGTGTTTCGTCGACAGAACAGACAGAAAATGCCTTCTCGTTCTTACGGAACAGCCGTTCCTGATTGGCGCGCTTCAACTTTTTTTTTTTTTTGCACTTGGTAGATTACTATCAGCGCCAACTGCAGGAACAAGTTTGGCTCATTAGCGGCGCTTGCGAAAATTTCCCTCGTTTATTCGTTCGCTTGTCCAGCTCATTCGTCGTAAACTAACGTGTCCTGCGACGTATCTGTTCTCGCTAAACGACAGACAGTCGGCGTTTCACTGAAGAACACACGTACGCTATCCACCCGAGATAAGCTAACTGCGAACAGCGTTAAACTCTGCGGTATCCGCGTTAACTAATTTACAATTTCCGACTTTTAGTGCGCTGGTCTGACTTTTTTTTCTTACTCTTGTCCATCCAGTGGACCTCCATCGCGACAGAGCCATATAACCTGCAAAGTATTATAGCCGCCAAAACGGGTTCAGTTCGTCGTTTCTTTTACTTGCGTAGTTTTGATCTTTCTCCATCCCAGAGCGGGGTAAATTCTGCAAGTGCTCCGCCCTATACGCTTCTGACCTGACCCACACAAGATGGCGTACGTCATCCTAGTAGTCGAAATAGAGCTGCAGCGCACGAGCTTGGTTCTGCTATCTTTGCCACCATACTTTTTTTTTTAACTTCATCCTGGCTCTGCAAGCGTATACCCTCGGCTCAGTGCTGCCGTAAGCGGGAGGTCGGCCATATTGTGTAGGCCAACGTAATAGTGCAGAAAGGCCTACATTCCCTGTTTCGCATGTCCCCTAATAAGGGTTCAACATTTCAGCGAAGGAATGCTATTCCATTCCTCAACTTCAAGTGGAGAAAATGTCAAGAAACGACGGCATTGCTCTGCTCCTATCTAATATTAGAATCCAGGGAAGCACGCAGATTGCTTACCTTTCTAACATACTTAGCTTTCTTACCTTTCTCGTTTCATTTACTGCGACGCTGGAGAGCTTCTTCGAATCGCACTCGGTCGTTAATTAACGAAACGAAGCTCCCAAACAGAAGCCACTCCAAGTTGAAAACGATCCGCGGAATCAGGCTAATTAGACAGCCTCTCCATTACGGCATTTATGGGTGAAGCGGAAGGAAAAAGAATGGATTGCATGACGCCTAAAGTTGACACGCCGAAAATGAATGGCTGCGCTACGGGTGTGCGAGAGAAAAAGAAAAAAAAAAGCGGTCCTTTCTTTAGCCTTCAACGTGGCCGCGTCTCCAGAGGTTCGCAGCAGACGACCGGTGTGGTCCAAGATTGTCGTCTGTCACAAGAACGCCTCTTAGCGCCTTCTGTTCGTAACGGTATCCCTGAACATGGCAGCTTACGTCCCCCTCAGTCCTCTCTATCGCCATTACAAGCGCCACCAGGGAAGCAGAAGCGCTACAGAGAAAAAGTAGGAGGGAGTTGTAATTCAATGAATGCGGCACACAGCGCGCCCCAAGAGGGCGACACCTAGACGCGTCGCATCCATCATGGCGGCTCCGCGACTCGCTTAATTGTTAGTCGGCCGGCGCTAACACATCGCTTGCACGGGCATGAGTCAACAAGTGGCGGCGCCTGGCGTCTACTCTCTGCCGTCTGCGCAGCTTCGGCTGGGGTGCAGACGCTGCGAGACTCTCGTTTGAGCGAGCTAAATGCCTTATGTGCGGTCCCCTCTCATAAAGAGCCTTCATAATAGCTCGTTACGTTCCTGGCAAAATGTCGGCTATCCTGTGGAGCAGCTCGACGCTACAGGGGAGTTAATGCGCTTGACCCGAACCACTTGACCTCACGTTTAGCACCGCAGAAGCCGCATGCCAAAGCTAATACGGCTCTGCCTCCCAACCCCCACCCTATCATTCAGTGTTCGTCGCGGACATCCGATCCTTCTCGGTCTTCTGTTTAAGTAGCAGGAGTGCCGACATAATCCGGCTTTGCGATTCTTCCTACTGCTTTTCGAGACGTCCCGGAGAAACTATATTCACGTATTCTCGTGTGATGTACGTTTAGAATTCTGGTTGCGGTCGGTTCAAGCTGCGGTGTAGTAGAAGCGTGTTGCACAAGCAACTCTACGCTGATTTTTGTCTTGGGACTCATCGCTTACCCAATTGTTTACACGCAAGGGCTTACCATCGTCTGAGTGCACCGAGTCAAGAAATGAAAGCTCCTCCTGAATGGCGAACTTAGTCGGAAATGGCTAAACATTAGAAGCGTGCGATGTACTTGATTCCAGCAACCATCACTGCAACAGCGTGACGTCAGAGCTGACACGTTAGTACTTAAGTACTTCTCCTGTGCAAGCTCGTCAGTCTTTTCAGCACACGCAGGAGGACGAAAACCTGACGTTCTGAATGCAGAGCCGTATGCCACTTAATTTTCGCCCCGACTGCACACTCCTTAGGCATAAATTTGTAGCTCGCGATACCACTGCTGCAGTGAACCTGAGGCCTCGTGGAAATGCTGGCGTGTTTTCACCGACTTTGTTCCGGTACTCTGTGTCTGAGGATGTGCAGGTGCTTCTATACTCCTAGTGGAGTCCGCGGTGTTCGCAAATTGCAGCGCCACGACGAGACATCACGTGAACTCTGATCGCGGCCGCAGTTTTCGGCGCAGACAGCGCGTATCATTCGTTCATGCCAACTGTGTCAAATTAGGACACAGCGCTGCAAGGTATAACGGACACACAACTATAGAGCGAGAACGTGGACAAGACATCGCTTCCTCGTCCGCATTCGTGTCATAGTTGTCTACTATACCTCTGCTGCGATTTATTCCAATTATTATATTCCAAATAGCCCTACCCTTAACCTTAATTAGTAATGTTAAGTATCTTAGCAAAAAGTGACCCGCGAACAGCAAAAAACTAACGGTGGTTCCGATGCTCATGGGACAGGGTTTTTACATTAAGTGAAGCTCCCGGACCTCTAAAACCCGGACAAAATATTGACGAGACTCAGAGCGCCGTGAACCATTTGATACAACAGCTTTTCTACAGCCAGTCTCGATTCAGTTTCTCAGGAATATACTGTGTTGTGACGTCAATACACAAAATGTGGTCACGTGGTAGCAGAACATTGCATGCTCGATGTGAGGGCGCATGCAGCATCAGCATAGCGGACGACCGAGCTAGCCGGAGGGAGTGTCAAAACATCGTAATGTTTTGCTCCCCACGTGACCACTTACTGCGTCATGAAGTCGCATATGCAGAACCGAAACTGGCAGCAGAAAAGCTGTCAAATTATTTAGGCCGCTGTGAGGCTTGTGAATATCATTTTCTGAGGTTTAGAGGTACCAGACCTTCATTCAGAGCAAACAAGGAAGACTAGAAAATATCGTGTCAGAAGGCGAACATTTCCTTGATGTTTTCGCAAATCTTGACACGTTATGCAAACGCAGCGCTAATGACCAACAGTTTTGCACAATGTGACGCAAACGAAGTGTTGTGTAACGCAAATAAAACGCCACCAAGTGCAACGCTACGTTACTCAAACATAAAGTGGTCAGGCAAGTGTAACTTCTTCTTGCCTCTCGTAATAGGTAGGGTGCAATTTGCAAGTGTTAACTACATGTGCAAGACGGCATTAGCCATAGCGTACGGCGAAGTGCGACGTATTTTCCCCGTTGCTGACAGTATTACAACGACAGCATGAAGAAGAAGAAGAAGAAGAAGAAGACGTTGCAACGTTCTAGTGACGACGACATGTTCACAATGGAACCTGGACGGCCTGACAATTGCGGGCTGACGATGGCGAATGCCGATGACTGCGTGATTACGAATGTGTCACGCCTGCATGATAAGAACGGCATGAAGACTGCATAATGATGATCTGACGATGTGACCGACGACGGCATGTAACGACTGCACGATATGACTTGGAAGTCGCCATAACCGATTACGCAACAAGTATGTAGTTCTATACGTATGTTTGGGAGCTTGAATTAAGCCATCGACACAAATGCAGACAAAACTGTAAGCACAACAGCGCATCCTATAGTCCTTTTATGTTGGCGTTTCAACTTACACTAACAAAGCATGGTTTCCTTAAACGATGTGTTCGCAAACCCTGGCTCACCGCTAGCAAACCATTTTGCTTCCAACCCCGAACATGAAGAATTTGTCAACTGCACCGTCGGACAGCGTATCCAACCGGAACTGAACCGAAAACAATACAGAAAAACATCTTTCCTCGAATTGGAACTGATATTGGAATTGGAACGAATTGGAAATCCGACGCGCGGACTCGACAGACGGCGCTGCATGCAATGTACATGAGACAGTGGATCACATATACTTGTTGCTTGTCGCCAGTATCACAGAACGGCACGCACTGACCTCTCCGTTAGCGCGGATTAGCATCAGGCCAGGGCAGAAACCTGGAGGCTTACGAAAAGGGTTCTACTCAAATTGAGGACGACGCAACGAGCTATGGAAAGAAGAATGATAGGTGTAACGTTAAGGGATAATAAAAGAGCAGATTGGGTGAGGGATCAAACGCGAGTTAATGACATCTTAGTTGAAATCAAGAAAAAGAAATGGGCATGGGCAGGACATGTAATGAGGAGGGAAGATAACCGATGGTCATTAAGGGTTACGGACTGGATCCCAAGGGAAGGGAAGCGTAGCAGGGGGCGGCAGAAAGTTAGGTGGGCGGATGAGATTAAGAAGTTTGCAGGGACGACATGGCCACAATTAGTACATGACCGGGGTTGTTGTTGAAGTATGGGAGAGGCCTTTGCCCTGCAATGGGCATAACCAGGCTGATGATGATGATGATGATGATGATGATGATGATGATGATTCAGCGACAGAAGCGTTACTGGGAGTTTGGCCAGACATATCAACGGAGCGAACTATCGACGTTCCTTTAGAATATTTAAATAGCACAGGCCTAAATTTAAAACAGTGAACTAACCCTTCCAACACGAACGTATACATAATTGCGTCCTACTGCCTACCTTCATCGTTACTGATCTCTCACCTATTCGTTTCCTCTTCTCTCTCCCCCTGAGCACGGAAGCAGAGTAGTGGACTATGCGTTACCTCGGTATATAGGGTGTCCCACATAACGCTAGCCAAGCTGTTGAACGAGAAATTCAGGAAATACATTTTTCAAAAATGTGGAAGATACGATCTCAAGATACGGTGTTCGGGCTTCACAGGTACGACCGCAAACCGTATAAGTCTCGAAATCAAACGTTACACCATGCTCTTTTGATTCTTTGTTGTTTTCTTTCGTTCAACAGCTTCGCTGACGTTAGCTGGGACATACGGTACCCTCCCCTCTCCTGCCTGAATAACAACACTCGTAATCTTTTTTTTAATTTAATTGTGGTGTTTTACGTGTCAAAACCACTTTCTGATTATGAGGCACGCCGTAGTGGAGGACTCCGGAAATTTTGACCACCTGGGGATCTTTAACGTGCACCTAAATCTAAGTACACGGGTGTTTTCGCATTTGGCCCCCATCGTAATGCGGCCGCCGTGGCCGGGATTCGATCCCGCTACCTCGTGCTCAGCAGCCCAACACCATAGCCACTGAAACTCGTAATCTTTCAGCGCGGCTTAGGAGCAGCGTCGGTTTTTTTGTACAAAATGAATGGGGGCTGTTTTCCTCTAATTATTCTTCCGTTATGCAGATGAATTTGAACCGGTACAAATCTCTCTGAACCGTTATTATTTCACTCTGGAATTGAACCGGAATTGAACCGTATTTTGTGAACCGGAACTAAAACCGGAAGGAAAAAAAAGTTGTAGTTCGACTCTCTCTCTCTCTCTCTCTCTCTCTCTCTCCCCGTCAAAGGCTTAAATGGTAATATGGCTCTTCAGGGCAATCTGTCGGCATGCAAGCGCTTCGTTGTGGCTGTGCTCATTATGCCAGGCCTCCGACAGGAATCTCTCGGGCATTTGAATCGTGGCGACGACACTTTCTGCGGTAGTTTTTCATCAGTGGCATTTCCTGTGGTGCAATTTGAGCGTACAGACAGCAAAATTGCGAAATCGCACCACCTCGGGCAAATTCTGCGGCGGCGAATCATTTAACATTATCAATCCTTATTTAACCTCTCTATTCGCGTCCGACGGTCGACCAAGCCTAATATCTTATACTCGATTAGCAATTCAGAATTACGCCAGTGTGGCAGGACAGCCCCGAATGCCGCCCTAAATTGTCCTCTGCCTCTAAATTAATTTTCTGCTGTCCCCCTCCAGACCGGTAGGAAAATTTCTGCTGCAAGGCGCTTCCACTGCTGCAGCCACAAACGGCAGCAATCATGTCGCAGGCAGGTTAATGAGCGCGATTACCGGTGTCCGAATCATTATACGCAGCTATGTCTAGTTGTTTTTATGTTTTGTTTTTATATTGTTTCTCGTGCCGGCCATGTTTCTCGACTCGCTGTGCAATTTGCTGCCATCGCAGACGATGTAGTGCTAAGTAGTGTCGCGAAGTGACCAACCGCTCCTCATTGGCATGATTACATGGCAGACGTCGCCTGCTACGCACTGCACTCTGTACAGAGTGAACCACAAGCAAAGGGAACGGAGAAAGAGTCGTCACACAGCGCAGTCTCATTCGCAGTTAGATATATACCTGGAGGAACCACCGACGCCGGTCAGTGGCCTGTGGCGATGGTGGTTAGGAGATGGTTAACGCTGGTGATTATGGTGCACGTGGTAGGACAAACCGCTTTATACGCCGCAAGAAAGTAACCACAATTGCACGCCTTGCCTTTTTTTTTTTTCATTGCACGTTCCGTTTATCGCATTGCGTGGTACACCCAGTGACCAATGTTAATTTTATAAAGCGGCCACTTTGAGAAGCACATTTATCGCCGCACCCTCCTGCTTCGAGGCCCCGTTCTCTTTTTACATATCTACACCTCTCCCTCCACATCCGTGCGCCTGGCCTAAGGGTCCCGCGCGCTGCTTCGATTGAGACGCAGGCAACAATCACGCACCAATCAGTTCAGAAAAGTTGCATCGCACATTTTGATTTCTTTTTTGCACTCTGTTTTTTTTTTCACGCCTTCTAATATATATGTCTTGATCCCTTAACCCCTTTCTCCTGCGAGCTAGGTTTAACCAAGGGTCACAAAATTGAAAATGGGGAGAAATGACCTGCAGAAAGGCAAGGAGGTTAACCGGAGATAGTTATTTTTGGCTATCCTGCACGTGGGGAACAGGGTACGGGGACAAAAAGAGAAAGAAATCGCAAAGACAGTAGGCGGCGTTCTATACAGTGTATCATCATGTAGGCACGCACACCTCAGGGACTCGAGCTACGCCTTCAGCGAGGGGTTGCTGAAAGCCTTCTGCGCGGAGTTATATTGGGAACATGTATACTGGCCTAGAATCTTGTGTTCTGAAAGTGGGGAAGTGTATAGCAGAAAAGTAATGCAGAGCAGTTATAGAGCGCCTAACCTATATGTATATAGCTTGGAGGCGAGGTTTGCAAAGCACGCGATGGGACGTAGGACTGCTACACTAGCGAGGAGCGCACAGATAGGTGCAATAAACTGCGTGGCAACTCAAAAAAAGAAAAAAGAAAAAAAAAGACCGACTATCTTGACGTGTCTCAAGCGACCAAGCGCGCACTCTGTATTCCGGTGTCCCTCAAAGTAAGGTCTGAGACGCGCTGACCAAGTTCGATTCCGTTATGATTTATCGAAGGTGCAAAATACTACCTTCGAATTATTACTTACGAGAACGTGTACTCATGCCAGGATACTGTGCACATAAAACACGCGCGAACAACTTTGTGTGGCGATGGCGGGAAAGCTTCGGAGCCAGAACTGCACGCAAGAAGAGCGCTCCCAGCTGAAAATAGTTCCACATTTTGATACGGGTAATAGTTTGAGCTGAGGAAGAGAAAACAAAAATTTTATCTACAGATACAAAATAAGACAGGATACATTGCGCGTGTGGCCAATATTAATGCGAAGCCGTCAGACGTGGAAGCTGCATGCTACTGCATTCAGCATCCGTTCGGAAAAGCAAAAGCAATGTCTAACGCTGCCGGACTCTGCAGACAGACATCTGCAGAAGCTCCGTCACCGTTGTCATTCGTCGTCATGGAAAGCTGTCCACGAATACACTGCGCGTGACCAAGCTCATGTGCGGGCGATGTTCTCACTGCGTTCAGAGACGGGGCTAAAAGAATCGCCCCGTGCGCCTTTCACCGCACGTGGCCCACTTCGAAATTTTCCACAGCCTCCCAGAGTGCGTTCAGCAGCCAACCAGAGCACGCTCTTTGGTGGACGCATCCCGGCCCTGCTTACTCTACATGGCAAACGCACGTCCTCCCCACCATTGCCTTCGTTCGTCTCGTACGAGCATGCGCGTTCCGCCTCGTTTGTTTAGCAGGAGACACCGAGAGCCTAGCTTTCCGTAAAAACATACAAGAAGAAATCACTTCTCATAATGAGTAGAGATATGCAGAATACTACGTAATCTGGTACGTGTACACATCCCCGGTCGCGACCTTCCGACCAAGTGCGCCCTTTGCGGCCTCAGTACAAAGCGGAAAAAAGTAAGACGTCACCCGCGAAGCGTGAAAGCAAATGGGGGCTGCATAAGCACCCCATGTGTGTTCTTGGAACCCCCCCACTCCCGTTACGACGTGGGCTCGTGGGACGCCGGTGTATCCAACGTCGCAATCAGAGCACGACTATACGGTTGCCATTTCGGAGGCGAATAACAGGTGGCGTGGGCAGCGCCGCCTCCGCGATCAACGTGGCGGCGGCAAACGGAGCAACCGTTTTTTATAGAGGTTGGGCCGATTGCGATCTTATATCGCGCAGTGAGAAACGTGATGCGAATGGGCGAGCATTCGGCGCGCGTGTATACGTTTAGCGCGACGGTGCGCGCGGGATACGCACAAGTACGCGTCCGGGAGAATGCATATATATATGTGTACATATACGGTATTACACTCGGCCGCATACGAACGCAGTGCTTAAGACAGCAACATGTACATAACGGTAGGAAGGGCCGCGAGAGGTCTTGCACGCGGAGCGCGCGCGAATGCTGCGCGGAGAGCCAAAATCGTGCATGAGTGGCCACAGCGGCAAGTTGCTGTCAACGTCTTTATCGGGGCTGCTGCTTAGGGCAGCATTATGAAACACAGTTCCAGCGCACATTTGGACACGGACGAGGCGAGAAAGACAACACGAACGCCGGACTTCAACTCAGTTGAAGTCCGGCGATTCAACTAGTTAAATTCCGGTTATGATTCAACTCAGTTGAATCATAACCAACTAGCCCAGCTGTCCATAATTTGCTTAGAGCAATCGTCCGCTGTCACTGGATGTCGCTGATTGCATGAGAGGCCAAGGGGATCGAGATACACTGCGTTGCCCGGACAACTTCATGGATAAACATGGCGATGGCGAGGCTGTGTTGGAAGGGGATGCGTCCGGGTGTGTTGTCGGCGATGTGTTTTCTTTCCTTCTCTCCTGCATTTCTAGCTTGCCTCTGTCAGTAACCCGCCGACTTGTCTAGCTGTTTACTGGTTGCTTTGGTGAACATGCAATTTCTGTCAAGTCGATTTCACTGCCTATAGTATACATTTCGTCACCAGTCGTCTGTACACTGATTCTGCTTTCTTTCTCACTCATATTGTTGTCCCACAAGAACTGCGTGTACTGTACCCACAAAGAGGCATATCCTGTTTTCCACTTGCTAATTCACAGTTATCTCAGAAAACAGCCTCCTGAACCGTCACGCCGCAAAATGCGAAGCAAGCCGCCCGCAGTTTCTTCCAACGAGCGCGCAACAACGGCAGAAAGATGTCGTGTATCTCTCTCGAGAAGCTTTGCGTAACGGAGGCGGCCACGCTCGTATACGAGCACACGCACGTACGATTCGAGCGAACGAGAAAGGCTAGATCTCGGGGAAACGGAGCCGAAGCTCCTGCAAAGGAGGAGGAGGAGGAGGTCAGCGAGAGGAAGAATGGATAGGCACTCAATGCACGGTTTCCCCAAGGTTTCCGCCTAATCGGCCACCAGCCCGGCATAAATAGGGTATACCCCCTCCAACGCATGCTTGCACACACGCACCGCGCTTACACGTTAGCCTTGCGCGAAGTGATCGAGAATCGAAGATTCGATTTGTCGCCCCCGGGTGCATATACAAGCAGAGCCGGTGCAATGCCGGTGTCGCTCGAGGGGTAGATCGAGTGGCTGCGTCCTTCACAGGGACGCCGGCGGCAGCAGAGGCCGGGATTATTCGACGCACAGCCGAATGCCGGCATAAGCGCGGGCGACTCTGCGCGGTTTCACTCGGCAAAAGTAAGGGGGAAAAAAAAGTGGGGCGGCGCTTGGGCGAAGATACGTCTACGAATGTTTAGCACGGCCAGAGGCGAACAATCGCGCCCCAGCTACAGAGGAGACTGGAGGAGGAGCTTGCGACTTGGCTCGGATTGCGTTTTTTTTTTTTTTTTTTTTTTTACGACGCCCCGCCACCATCGGCTAGCTGCTTGCCGCGAGTGGCCGACAGAATTAACGCGGTACCACAGACCGGCTGTGGGAGATGCGAAGCGCTCGAGGCCGAGTGTAGTTGTTTTAACGGAACGGTAATATAACTATACAAGGCTTCCGCTGCGCGTTTGTTTCTCGCGTGTCGCGTATCATTAGCTGAATGACCTCCACCCTAATAACAGCAAAAAGTTAAACTGGTTAACCTCCCTGCCTTTCCTTCTCTCTCCTTCCTTCCACTCTAACAAGTCACTACGTAAAAAAAGAAAAGAAAAAGCCGATATGCAGTAGTAGTTGGCTATACCCTGTAATAGCCAACAGCTCCGCTCTAAGTGTGGAATAAAACCTGTAATTAATTTTTCATAAGGACACGGAGTACTTGTCGTTAACTTGTTTAGTGCATGGTAGAAGTACACGGAAAAGGAAAGTGTTATAGGGCTGCAAACGTCACTGGAAACTTTTTTTATTATTTATTTCCTTATTTCACTGCGCAGAGTAGCAGGCCAGAACATACTAGCTGAGGGCAGCCTCCAAACAAGGTTATAACTGATCGTTGCGCTGCTCGAAAACAGAATTACAAAATTACCGTGCGTATACAACTCCCATCGCGGTGAACCCACCCACTGTAGCTGTTCTTGGCCAGGAAGATAGCCCACCGTTAAACTTAATGTTTCAACAGGTGCGCGGTATTTCTGACGATTCGACGTCTATAGCGCGCGTTAACAGAAATTCCTGTAACGACAATGTTACCCTAATTTATCATACCTATTTCCTGACAATCCCTCCGCCTGCCTCCTGATATTAACTGACCTAATAAAATACAGGACGACATAAGCCAACAATATTTAATATGTCACATAATTAATTCGAAAACCTATAGAACTTAAATATCTCCTAACGACGCTAAGTACCGAAGTTTGTGCCCCATGCATAGACTCCCCAAGTAATCAGCTTCAAAAACTTGTTGACCCGCGTGGCTTAGCGGCTATGGCGTGGCGCTGTTAAGCACAAGGTCGCGGGATCGAATCCCGGCCCCGGCGGCTGCATTTCGGCGGAGGCGAACCGCTAAAGCGCCTGTGTGCAGCGCCTTGGGTGTCCGTTCAAGAACCTAATGTGGTCGGAATACATCGGGCGTGCCCGATAATCATATCAAGGTTCTAGCAGGTAAAACTCCAGAATTTTAGTAAAACTGTCACATAGGGTTTTTTTATATATAGCCGCATCAATTTTTTTAAAAGTGGCTGTGGCAAATATCACAGTGCTACACCTTGATCTAAATTAAATTACTCGCTGAGGCGGACGTTAGCTCTACAAGAAATCAGAAACTGAATTCAATAATTACGCTAATTAACATTTTAAATACTTTACGGCAAATATTTCAATCTACGAATTGTAACTCGAATTGCAACTAGTGAGTTAGCAAGGCATATCGACAACTTGGAACGAATTCTTGAAAATGGCACTGGTTTCGAAACATGCACCGTTTAATTTGCGGTAAAAGTGCACTGTTGCTTTACTACTAGTTTAAGAAAACGCTGTTTTATGCAGTGAAGCACAAAAGTAACTGGAACGCCAATGCATTTCGTTGGACACTTTGAAATTTTATATCTCGACACCGGTGAACTCGAGAATTCGTTCTAAGTGGGCGTACCTTGCGAACTCACCGGCTACAATTCGTAGGTTTCAATATGCGGCGCTACGTCACTAATGAAAAACGTTCATTAGCGTAATTATGCTAACTTTTCATTCACGAGTTTTGATTTCTCGTACGAGTAATGCCTGCCGGATCGATAACTTTCATCAAAGGTTAGAATTGTTCTAACTACCACAAGCAATTTTTTTAAAAAAGGAACGGTTCAGCTAATTAAAACACCCTGTACCGAGCGAGATGGAACACAAGGCAAAGGCAGCGATGTTATAGGGCACCTCACCAGGTCTGGTTATCTCGAGCTGACAAGCGCAGTGCATATAGTGTGCTCTAACGATCGTATCTGCTAAGCACTACAAAAAAAAAGAGAGGTGAAACTTCAAACCAAAAACGCAGGCATCCTTCTCGCGGGCGTCGAGCTCCAAGCCGGAGGGTGGCGTACATGTGCTAGTGCGCCTATACGTACACGCGTCTGTGCTGTGCCGTCGCTCGTAGTGACACGTGACCTAGATAGTCATTCAAGGCAACATGGATTATTTTGCTCAATCTGGTGCTTCAATGGACGAATTAAAGTTTAAAGATAAATAATAAAGCACACAAACCGAATGTCTGCGTTTTTTTTTTTTTTTAACTAGTACGGTAGCAAGAGAGATGTGCTTCTGTTTCGTCTGTTTGTTCCCACGTCGTGCAGTCGCGCGTGCAGAAAACTAAACTGCCATTTTCTACCACGTTCCAGCGCCGCGATCATGCCGCTAAAGAGACAGAATAAACATGCTAATCACGTGCTCTCGTGGAGAGCACGCAAAATCGTCCACTGCGCGAAAAGAGTCAAACGCAGCAGCTCTCGCGCGAAACCGTCACCGGGAGTACGCCACTTAGCAAAAACACGAGCGAGAGAAAAAAAAAATGGTTGTGGCTTAGGTAAGGTTAAGCCCAGGATGCGAAGCATACTAGCCTTTATTTTAGTTGTTGTACCACTGTTTAGCCTGGTGAACTGCTGTTGCTTGGCTATATTTGGTTCGGCTAGACGAAGAAACAACTCATGCGTTACTCTGCTTCGCCTTCAAGAGTGGAACGCGACAGCGTTCCCATCGACCCGCCAAGGGGTGTAAGACAATGGGCTACGGCGCAGCGACTACGCGCCCCGCATTGGACGCGGTGAGCGTCGAGCAACACAGCGTTCGGCGCGGCAACGAAATGTGCGCGTGAGCAAGCGACGCACGCCTGAGCCTTAGAAACAGCTCGTTTCTAAGGCAACACCGCATTCACTAGAGGCGCTTTTGTACCGCTTTGAAGCATCGTACTCGTGGCTCAGTGGTAGCGTCTCCGTCTCACACTCCGGAGACCCTGGTTCGATTCCCACCCAGCCCATCTTGCAAGAGTTGAGCCAAAGCCACCTAGAAAATCAGTCTCTGTAGCACGCCGCAACCTTCGCTTCTCATTCCAACAAGCAGCTCTGTCTCCAGGAGGCATCTCACCTCGTGAGTGTCTAGCAGAGGCAAGCGCAGCTGCTTATTTACCGCCGCGACGCCGCGAGCGACGGCGCGAGTTGGAGCCCCGTTTCTCCTCTGTCGTGACGTCACGGTGTCACGTGGTATTGAAGGCGACACCGCCGCGCCTGAGGAGCTGGGTTGAGCTCTCGTAATATGCTTCGCATAAAAAGAATGAATGAATGAATGTGGGACCCATGACGTATTCGTCACGCGTTCCTCCCGCTCCGGTATGGGAGTATGGGAGAACGCAAGGAAGGAATTTCGCTTGCGGACGCTTGACGGGAGACGGCGTCCGTGTTGGCGGTGACGCTTGCGTCCTGCAATCACGGTCCGAAGCACTTCAACTATTTCTATATCCGCTGTTAATGAGCTGAATTGAAAAATCCTTGAGGCAGAACACTCCTTAGAGGGCCCGTAACAACTTCCAGCGTATAACCATAATTTGCTTTGTGGTCTGGTGAGAGGCCCTTCAAGGGAAACGTAGACAGTCGGTCACTATCATCCGCAGGCTGTCACAGCACAAGATGCCCTGTAGCACAACGCGAAGACCGATTCAGGCTAGAAGTCAGGCTTGGGCAGGTCTGCGGTCCTTAAAAATTGTAGGAGTGCCATCGTCGCCCGCAGCCGCGATGGCTTAGTTCGAGATTGTCTGCTCCGATAATGGTCTGCGAACAAAGCAAGCTAGAGCAATTACGAGAAAACGTCTCTGTACGCTGTATACAGTCACAAACAACGCGTTGAAAGGTCTCCTCGCACAGACCACAACGCTAGCGTGTTGTTGGCGATTCCGATGCGAAAAACATAATACTTCGCAAAAGCCGCTGTGCCTTCCACAAAGTTCTACACCATTCGCGTTACGCGATGAAATCAGATAACACAAGGTTCGGCGACAACAGACAGCCGGGTAGAAACATCGATAACTTTCCAGAAACGTCGGATACATGCAGGCGCGTCCCTCGCTGTGCGATTACAGTTGTTAAACGGCGAGACGTGGTCACCCGATAAAGATAAGTACACGTGTCAGTATTCATGAATAGACGACGAAGCGGGCTGACCTCTCGCTGTCAAAATCCTGCTTGTGCAGCTGCTCGTTTTGAAAATTCAGGTTGTTCCATACGGAGAATGGGCGCTCTCGTGCGAGCACTCCAAGTTTTCCAGTGGCATCTGACATAGTTAACTGCGTATAGGGAGGACGAGGGGGAAAGAAAGGGAGAAGGCAGGGATGTTAACGACTAAGTCACCCCTACGTCAAAGGCGTTCACACAGGTCAGTCGCCCCCAAGAAACACGAAAGTGCGCGGCCGATGGTGGCGCTGCGAGCGGTGATCGAGCAACGTTAGCAAGGGGACTCCAATATCGTCTGCTACGGTCTCTGGGCGTAACTGCCTAGTGTTCATTCGTCCAACCCCCCCGCTTTCGGTGCGCTTCCAGTGAGCACTATTAGGCAGAGAAACGTCAAACTTTTTATCTGGGTTACAAAAAACCACAACGGTCGCCACCACGGAGTACAACCACGACTCCATGAATCAATCGCAAAGCATCACAGAGAATGAGTGCACAAACCAGTCTTTCCACCCCAGTTGCGTGCACATAAAAATAGATGGACATGACTTCCTGGAAAGCCCTCGCAGACACACTACATTCCTCTGCGAAAACTGATCGCGGAACCGGCTCATTATAATATATTTCTTGACATTAAGGGACGGTCAAAATGCAGCGGGCAGAACAAATCTTCGCCCATAACAAAATTCAAGCGCCTGCCGGAATTATGACCCTTCAAAACATTAACTAATGCATCCTATTTAGGAAAGCGGAAATGATCAACAAATTTTTGCGGCAACTATTCTGCAATGATTCAACTCCATACAGGAATACTACCCAAAGTGCCATATTAGGAATCGATAGCCCGGAAAGGAATCCCCTTCTTATGTGAAGCTACAGAGAAGAAAGAACAATTTTTTTTTTTCCAATGCCATAGACTATATAGATCGACACCCGCTGGGGTCGCTTAGTGGCTGTGGTGTTGGGCTGCTGAGCACGAGGCCCCGGGATCGAATCCCGGCCACGGCGGCCGCATTTCGATGGGGGCGAAATGCGAAAACGTGCACATTAAACGTTCACGTTAAAACGTGCACGATAAAGAAACACCCAGGTGGCTCGGAGTTCCCCATTACGGCGTGCCTCATAATGAGATAGTGGTTTCGGTACGTAAAACCCTATAATTTTTACATAAAACCACTTTCTTTTTTTCCCTGTCTTTTTTTTTGCTGTTTTTGGCGTAGCCATTGTGTTCACTAATACACCGCCTAACCCAAGGGCCGACGGAGGCGTTGGGTTACGAGTCGCAATAAAATTAACAAATAAGTGAATAAATCAAACCTCCGACATAGCACATCAATGTCGACGTTAATGCGATTAGCATTGAAGCTATGTAACGGAAGAGTATTTACCCTGCCGAAGTGCGGCGTGTATGAGGCACTTCGGCGTCCTGATGTGTATGCGACATGTATCAGACATGTATGAGACAGAAACTGCATCTGTCCAATACAAAGCATCGCCAAATTCAGTTCGAAGCGGGTAGCCGCGACCACCGCCACGTTTCCACGCTACTTAAACGTAAACCACGCAAAAGCCGGTAACGTCAAATATGTAAAATAGCGTGCGTAAGCTGAACTGTACAAGTCGTTTAGCGTTCTGCGCATGCGCATTTGAAGTCCGCTATTCCGCTGAGCCCGCCATTACGCTAAAACTAAAACTCTCTGGTAAGTATCGCTTCACGATACGGACACAAAATGTGCACACCCGATGAAGGACGCCACGACGGGTCGAGACTGTTGCGACAGCCTGAGTCGAGGCCGTAGGGATAAGACAACGCGTCCGGTTAATGGCTGCCGGAGGCGAACCATCGACCCGATTGGGCTTTGTCTCAGCCCGGACTCGACGCTCGCTCTGCCCGAGCAGCTATAGCGTTTGCTCAAGCCCGACTGGCAAATCTCATCCCGACAAGCGAACTCGGCCCGTTTATTTTTTTTTTTCTATTCGTGTGCGAGTGTGTGTGCGTGTGTGTGTGCGAGTGTGTGTAAGGGTTGACGCACATTGCTGGAACTGCAGAACTCTCGGCACTTTCGTTTTCTCGAACGGCCGATGCATGTTAGCGCTGCTAGCTGGCGCAAGATACCGCTTAGGGGCGGTTCGCGCATTGCAAACACCTGAAAGTATCGATACACATGCTACAGACCCGTAACGGTAGCTCAGGGGCCATGACGTTGTGCTGTTGAGCGCGAGGTCGGGGGGCTTCGATTACCGGGCGCGGCTGCCGCACTTCGATGGCAGCAAAATGCGAAAAACGCTCGTCTGCCATGGATGCACCTAACCCCAAGTGGTCAAAGTTATTCCGGAGCCACACTGCACGGAGTTTATCACAACTTACTGTACAGTTTCTGGCTGTTACACCTGATATTTCAAACACAAAACTATAGCACCTTGACTTTATTTAATAAACGCGAGTAGGAAGGAAGAAACATCAGATACATTGGAAGACACATTACCGTATAAACTCGTGCAAGGGCCGCACTTCTTTTTTTTTGCGCAATTTCGTCGACGTGCGGCCTTTACACGAGACCGAACCTTTAGGTAAAAATAATATAATGACGGTGCAGCTGGTGACTACTGAACGAAGACTCTGGATGCACCACTGCATCAGAACTCAACGCGCATCCCTCGCCATCTAGTAGCGGCAAGCGGAAGTGCGCAGCGCGCACGAGGCATCGGGTCGCCGAACGCGATTGCTTCTCCGATGGTATTTATTTGTCTTTCTTTTTTCCTCAAAATTCCGGGCTACCAAGCTGGGGGTGCGGCTCTTACACGAGTCTATGCGGTATGTTATCTCGCACAAGGCACTCAAACCGAAAAAATTGGCTGAGGCTTAGCTTGGTTAAGCCTAGTCAGATGCGAAGCATATTGGTGGCTAAACTTGGTAACTTGTCGCCGAGCCGCATACTGAGCACGTTGCTTGGCCAGACGTTCTTCCCGCTCTTCATCAGTCTCTGTAGCACGCCGCAACCTCCGCTTCTCATTCCAACGAGCAGCTCTGTCTCCAGGAGGCATCTCACCTTGTGAGTGTCTAGCAGAGGCAAGCGCAGCTGCTTATATACCGCCGCGACGCCGCGAGCGACGGCGCGAGTTGGAGCCCCGTTGCTCCTCTGTCGTGACGTCACGGTGTCACGTGGTCAGCCTTGAAGGCGACGCCGCGAGCGACGGCGCGAGTTGGAGCCCCGTTTCTCCTCTGTCGTGACGTCACGGTGTCACGTGGTATTGAAGGCGACACCGCCGCGTCTGAGGAGCTGGGTTGAGCTCTCGAGCGACGGCGCGAGTTGGAGCCCCGTTTCTCCTCTGTCGTGACGTCACGGTGTCACGTGGTATTGAAGGCGACACCGCCGCGCCTGAGGAGCTGGGTTGAGCTCTAGTAATATGCTTCGCATAAAATATCCAGCACCCTCCGCAAGAAAGGTAGGAAGCCGCTTGAGGCATGTTCGGAGCAAGTGTGACCATGACTGCACGTATACAAATTCCAAGATGAGGTGATGAATGCATGCAGCAGACAAAATATTGGAACAGACTGAACCGTATGCGCACGAGTGCTTTTATGATACGCATTGAACGTCTTGTTGTCGCTGTTGCGGATTTTGGTTCACATTGAACTATGAAAGCTAAGATCGTTTAAAAGGCGCCCACATCCGAGATGCTCTGAGGGCGCTTCATACTGCGGCAGTTCTATAATCAGAGAACGCTGTACTTAGACGCCACAATCCGAATTAGAACACGCTTATAACATACGAACGTACTTACGCTTGTTGCTGGATGCTACAACACGCGTGCACAACTATTTATCAGATGCTGAGTTACAACTTGCCGAATTCGCTCATATAACTCACCAACTTATATAAGCATACATAACGGCCTTTTAGCTTATTAGGCATTAAAGTTAGACTAAATTATAGTGCAAGTTATTTTGTAGTCTTGTGTGTGCTGTTCTTGTAGAAAGCCTGCCTTCTTCCGCTAGAGTTGCGGAGTGGCAACTCCGCAAGTTGGAACTCCGAGTTGAAGCGATACCGGGATCATTCCACATTTTAAACACCCGGAATGCAATTGTGGCACCAGTCTCGCAGATAGATTGGGAATTGAATCGGAGTCCACGATTCCGGAATGTAGCTGAAGTGGAATGATTACAAAGTACGGTCAATTTGCCAATTGTATTAGACTTGGCCATCTTTACACTTCTAAATTTTTACTCCAAACGGCTCTTTCGGTATTTACCTAGTACCTCTGCCGAGGTAATTATAAACAGGTATTCTGCACACACTTCTGATGAACCGAAAACCTTTACCACAACGTTGAATTGCGTTTAAAGACAGCACATTTTAGAGTTAGCTAAACAATTAGTTACGGAGTTAAGCAAGAGCATGCTTGACCTTCGACAGAGGGATGCAGGACAAAAACAGCCACACCGCTAATGGTTGCAGACTTCGGCAATTCATTCGGCTCTGCATTCATTTACTGCAAGAGCAGAGATTACAGGCTACACTGCTCTTAGAGAGATGAGAAGCCACAAAATGTGTTATTGCCCGAAAAAAAAAAAACTACGCGTTGTTAAGACCTATAAATACACATATTCGCTATAGCCACGCAAGCGCAAGTAGCAAACAGAGAGAAACCGTTTCATTTACTGGAACTGGAGGAATAGAATGGACCAGCTCAGCCACTCCAGGATTGAGAATGGTCGAACTCTCACCATTCCAAGAAGTTAAAGGGCCCCTGAAACGGTTCGGACAAATTTTGTAGGCGCGTAGGGTACAGCTTAAGTAGAACATTCGCACCACAATTTAAGTGAAGCGTTACGTAATAATGGAGCTGCAAGCGATTAGAAGTTACCCTCCTCCCTAGCTATGCTTTTCCTCCTCAACTCGCTCGCCGAGCGAGCGGCGCTAAGCTCCGCCTTCACTGGTTCAGCGTCACGATGCGACGTCACATCGCTCACTTCCGGTTGTTTAGGAGCACGCCCCCTCCCGCGCGAGGCCTCCCCGCTAGCCGCTTGGCCGTCGACCGAGAGCTTCGAAGCAGCGTGCGTTGCGAGCATTCTGTCGTAGCGCCGAACGTGTCCGGTACTCCGCTAAAAACAGGCAAGCTGGTCATTTCGGCAAGTGACTGGAGGCATAAACTCAAGCTGATGAAGGAACTTTAGCGTAGACGTACGTGAGCAGCCTGATCGGTCTGCACGGTCCACACACTTGCTGGCGCAGCGCTTAACCAGTCACACAAAGCGCTAATATGGCTCTAACCAAGTGTAAAGCATTTTAAACATTTATAAATCAACGTGTTGATGATTACACTCCTGCGAAAAATACACACCAGCAGCAAAGAATACACTTCGTTGCTGCTACTGTGTATGGTTGAGCTCTGTGCCACCAGGTGGCTGCACCGTGCAGACCGTTCACATTTGCCCTTCTGCTCATCTCGCGGCTCATCCCGGCACAGTCAAGCGGCCAGACCCTGTCCCCTTGCGCTTGCGTTTGCCCTAATACTGGACTCGCGGCTTGCAGGTCGCTACGCTTGCAGTCCACAAGGCAACAAAGTCGAATCATAGTGCTCGCGAAAAGACTGAGACCGACTCTGACAGCGGAGCTCTCGTCAAAATGGAGTACGTTGTAACACAAGCAGACGACACTTGCTGTGTGCCGGAAGTGCTGAAGTGTACTAAAAAACTATTCTTGTGTATTCTCTTTAAGTTATTTTCTTTTTACAAAAACAAAGTAACTAACATTCCAACTATTACGAGCATCATTTGTTCACCATAAAGTTGAAAAAATTATCGACCACGCGCCCTGGTCAGCCAATCAGATAGCTCGCCCATGTGACGTAATATGGGTTATTTGCATCATATGGGTAGGGGCGGCTTAAAATTCCGCCGAGCAGTGCGCTGCGATCGGCAGCGATGGGTATTTTTAAAACCTTATAATAAATTACACGCTTTACGCAGAGCACTTAGATGCATCAATTAATGATCAGAAGAACCTACTCTAACGACTCAGTACGTTTGTAGAAAATCGCCAAAATCGTTTCAGGGTCCCTTTAAGAGGAGTGGCTTTACGGAGATCTCATCTCACCGGAATGGAGGGTGAACGGAATGGAGGGTTCCCCACCGCAACTCCGGTTCCCCTTCTGTATACCGACAATATGAGCTGCAACGCGGTGTTCAAAGGGGCCCCAATAGCGTACGGCAGCACTGACATGCAGAAAATTGCGGCCCTATAAAAACCGTACTAATTATATTCATCAAACCAATTTCTCACATGTAGGCCCCGCCATGCAGTTTCGCGCTCCGTTCCAATCCATGCACCGTATTGCAGCTCGTATCGAACGCAACTGTACATCTTTGTAAGAGGCGTAGGCTCCTATTCAAACCCCAACAATGACTTTCGCTCCACGCCGCCAACAATTTTTAGGACGTCAACAAAGATTTCATTTGATTCCTTCTGAAATAATGTACCACGCGAAGTCCAGCAAGAATTAAGGGCAAAGAGATAGGACCCGAGCGCATTCTTGAACTCTTTCACTGCATTCAAACTAAACCGAAGGGCTAAACGTGCCTACAGCAGCAGACTCTATAACGAAAGTGCACGCTGAGACGTTCGCTTTTCATTCATTTCTCAAATCTCATCGATGGCCCCGTAGCTCCAACTGAACCAAGCGCACACGCGTAGTTTATCTCTATCCTGTTCAAACGATCATTCCTTATATATATATATATATATATATATATATATATATATATATATATATATATATATATATATATATATATATATATATATATATATATATATATATATATATATATACACCCGCCGTGGTTGCTCAGTGGCTATGGTGTTGGGCTGCTGAGCACGAGGTCGCGGGATCGAATCCCGGCCACGGCGGCCGCATTTCGATGGGGGCGAAATGCGAAAACACCCGTGTGCTTAGATTTAGGTGCACGTTAAAGAACCCCAGGTGGTCAAAATTTCCGGAGTCCTCCACTACGGCGTGCCTCATAATCAGAAAGTGGTTTTGGCACGTAAAACCCCAAATATTATTATTATATATATATATATATATATATATATATATATATATATATATATAACGCGAGTTGCGAAATTAATGCAGTGTCCTTAAATATTGCGCAATGCGTGTCGCTCGCATACCCTTTGTACATACTCATTACGGAAACTTAAGTCCTGCACTTAAGTCATTTTAGCGAACTTCAGTCATTTATTAGCGACCCGGGGCGATAAAGCTCACAAATAACAGGTCCGGAAAACAGCCTCACACGGCGACGAGATGAATCACCCTTCGAGGACAGATGAAATACACGTTTTCGGAGTCGCCGCAGAGAAAGGCTGCGCACGAGACGACATCGAGGCTCATTAGAGACCGAATGCGACGCCCCAGCGAGCCAAGCGAGAGGGCGCAAGGGCGTCTACGAAGAACGTGGGGCCTAAAAGAGGCGGAATCTCCTTAGCGGTCATCTGTTAAAAACTTAGAAAGAGGGGGGGGGGGGGGGGGGGCGACCGCCAGGGCCAGAGGTCACGGGTCCGGCCAGGTCGGCCGGCCGTGATTAAAAAGCCATCGCCGCGCCACACGGTCGAGACCGGCGCGCAATGCAAGATGCGGGTCCGCCGAGAGTGGTGCCCGATCAGGCAAGGCTAAAGGAGGAGGAGGAGGAGGGGAGGCATGTCCACACACGAGGGACGCTTGTGACGCCAGCGTGAGAATCCCCGCCGTTCGGTCCGCGACACCACGACTTTCGGTGCCGGCAAAACGGCGCCACGACATCGTCACGCGATGTCCTGTAGGCGTCAGTCCGTGCTGCTAATTCGTCGCCGTGCGACCAAAAGTAAATAAACAAACAAACAAACAAACACACACTGGACCTTTCGGCAAACACCAAGAGCGCGGTGGCACCCAGAGTGGAAATCCCCTTTTAAGGTGCAACAAAAACACCCGTCCACTCGCCTAGCCACGGATAAGTGTATATAAAGGAGGCCTGGAATTAGTTCTTAATATTACACGCCGCCCGTTAATTCTGGTTCGTAAAGATATGTATATATATTTCTGGTCGTCGTTAAGCAGGTTCATCGTCGAGATGAAAGAAGACTTTAAAAATGAGTGCGATAGTCATTCCGGTTGGTGCAGCAAATTATAAACGCGGTGGTTGGTTTAGAGATATTGCTATCATGTAGCCCTGGTAGCTACGGTGGAGGTTTCCGGACCACCCATAACGAGGAAGCACGGTTTTTCTTCTTTCTTTTTAAACCAGAAAGGGGCATCACAGCGGTCTTCTGTTATGTTGAGAGACAAGTTTCGCATATCACCCTATGGACCGCAGGATATCTGTTATACAGCTCGAGTCGCATAGAACGCGGCCTAACCGCGGGGAACGGTGGACATCTGCAGCTGTCAGTTTTAGTACTCATTAGGCGGTCTTTGCTTTTAAGGCTTGCTGCATTTTCTTTGTAAGTTGTCAGGTTTCACGTACGGAAGCTGCACACTATAGAGACTCTTTTCAAGGCGATATACCGCGGGCGCCTTCACCTTTGATCACGTGGTGATGCGTCCATCGCTTGCCTTATAGCTGCTTCCGTTTCCGGTCGTGTTTAAAATGGATGATCATAACTCCACCATGCGGTTGAGCAAACCTCTGTTTCGGCGGATATCGTAGGTGGTGAACGAGTGGAAGACATGCGAAGCTTTTGGCTGCAGCTTCAAGAAGACAAAAACGGCGCTTTCAGAGCTGATCACGCCGTGTCCTGACGGCGCGAGTATAGTATACAGTGTTTGTGCTGTAGAAGCTGGGCTAGAAATGTATTCCAAGCTGTCTGCAGACTCCCCGCTTCATAATTAAACACGGATAACTGTCTCTTGCTATTCGTTCTTTAATTGCCAATCACTCTGAAGCAGCAGCTTGTCCTGTTTGACTCGGTAACGTTGCTCGATGCGGCCGCTATCTATTTCCTGCCTAATAGCTCGGGGGTCTGCCGAGGTAGATTTGTTAAGTAAAAAGCAATACCAGAGTAGTGGTTCAACGTGTATGCACAGCACTAAGAAGCATATTTGATGGTTTGAAATATGTTGCATCACGTCAAGCATTGATGAGCGTGTATTTGGCATATGTGTGTTTTAATGAAAATGTTGCATATACACAATATCAAATATTAGATTCCAACCAAATGGATCTGGAAAGGCATCATAACTACAACAAACGTAAAACAAAGTTGTTGTTTCTTTAACACTCCGTCACAAGCTTCTATTTTCTATCAGTTCTACTTCCAAATCCTACATGATGATTCTAAAATCGCTCAAGATATCCAAGACGTCTTTCGTTTTTTTACGCCTTTACAGCCACCACAGCACATCACAGGCATCGCAACCCATTATACCCGCAGTCGTGTTTTTAATATTCTGCCGCACTACTAAACATCATTACTAGCACTTCTTGGCCGTTGTAGCCCTTGCGCCAGAAAACAGTACTAATAAAATAAAAGCTTCAATCAGTAAGCTCACTTTGAAAAGAAATTTCGTTACTGAAATATCTTTGGCAAATGCCTTCAGCAATGACTTTTGGCATTCCTGATTTAACAACTAAGTGTAAAAATGTTGTTTTTCCATTTTTCTTGAACATGCAGGACGGATAACGTTTCTAGCAGAAGATCGTATGTTGCTCATGCAAACATGCCTTCCAGGATCCCCAGACTGTGGCGAAGGATCCTCAGATGTCCAAGTGAACCGCATGACAACGCAGCGCACGAGCGATGGTCCAGAAGCAGAACCAACTGCTACTTCCATAAGCTCCACAGCTATAGAGGCTAGAAAGGTTCCACAGCTCATGTAGCTTACCTGTGCAAACACTGCGACTTCTCGTCATACATATTACTTGAGTCGTTTTGCTAAGCATGCCAAAGAACATCATCCTGGTATTAGGAAATATACAGCTGCGCCATTTGTAAGGTAACTTTTGCTGCCCTCAGCAGCTGCAAGACACGCTATGACTAATTTCATGGACCTGAACAGGTCTCAGAGGAACTTCATGTTCAGACTGAAATCAGTGCGTTAGAATATGGAGAAAGCTATGCAGACAGCTTAAATTTGGGCCCTTCATTAAAACCAGATATTCGTACACTTAGTGATGAGGACAGTGCGTCCAATTTGTGCAGGCTGCTTGAGGGCAAATACATATGTGCAAAAACAGCTGTGAATACTGTTGTGAAAGGTGATTCAGATTTATTTTATCCAAAAGGCCTGCACTTCGATGTGTTTAATTTGAACAGTCAAATTCAAACAGAACAAGTCACACAGTCAACAATCAAAGAGAGCAAAATTTGTCAGGTCAACCTAGAGGCAGTAAAGGTAAAAGCAGTCAAGCTCAGAATGGTACTTGCAAGCAATTATGCAGCCTTAAAACAGAGAGATGGTGGCATAAAGGTAATGAATGAAACCGCAACTAAGCTGGCTTCAGAGGCAGCAATTGAACTGGGAGGCAAGGCACCAAGGCAACCAGTAGGCAAGCTCTCCTAAGAAACAAAGGACCTAATAGAGAAACGACAAAGAATGAAAGTGTCCAACTCAAGAGATAAGATAGAATTCGCAGAACTGTCAAAACTGATCAACAAGGCAAAAATAAGTGATATTCGAAACTATAAAGTGAGAAAGAAACTTGGCGTAGGACAAACCAAGATCTATGTACCGAAAGATAAGCAGGGTAATATCAACAGCAATCTCGAAGGTATGGTAAAAGCAGAAGAATTCTATACTGACCTGTACAGCACCCAGAGGAGTCAAGATACATCCATTAGAAACAGTAATGAACAGGATATAGAAACTCCTCCTATAACTAGCCATGAGGTGAGAAGGGCCTCGCAAGACTCGAAACGAGGAAGAGCGGCAGGAGAAGATGGAATAACAGTCGATTTAATCAAAAATGGAGGAGACCAAATGCTTGGAAAACTGGCGGCTCTTTATACGAGGTGTCTATAGACTGGAAGAATGCAAGAATTGTACTAATCCACAAAAAGGGAGACGTTAAAGAATTGAAAAATTATAGGCCCATTAGCTTACTCCCATAGTATTACATAAATATTCACTAAGATAATCTCCAATAGAATAAAGGCAACGCTGGACTTTAGTCAACCAAGGGAACAGGCTGGCTTCAGGAAGGGATACTCTACAATGGATCACATCCATGTCATTAATCAGGTAATCTAGAAATCAGCAAAGTGAAATAAGCCTCTCTCTAT
This sequence comes from Dermacentor albipictus, assembly GCF_038994185.2. NCBI lineage: Eukaryota > Metazoa > Arthropoda > Arachnida > Ixodida > Ixodidae > Dermacentor > Dermacentor albipictus. Next base: position 25,406,170 of record NC_091829.1, read on the forward strand.
GGCTTTCATAGATTACGAAAAGGTATTTGATTCAGTAGAGATACCAGCAGTCACAGAGCCATTACGCAATCAAGAAGTACAGGCCGCTTACGTAAATACCTTGGAAAATATCTACAGAGATTCCACAGCTACCTTAATTCTACACAAGTAGGAAGATACCTATAAAGAAAGGAGCCAGACAGGGAGACACAATCTCTCCAATGTTATTCACTACGTGCTTGGAAGTATTCAAGCTATTAAACTGGGAAGGCTTAGGAGTAAGGATCGACGGCGAATATCTCAGCAAACTTCGGTTTGCCGATGACATTGTTCTATTCACCAACAGTGCAGAGGAGTTACAACATATGATTGAGGACTTCAACCGAAAGAGTGTAAGAGTGGGGTCGAAGATTCATATGCAGAAGATAAAGATAATGATGATTAGCCGGGCAAGGGAACAAGAGTTCAGGATCGCCAGTCAGCCTCTAGAGTCTGTGAAGGAGTACGATTACCTAGGTCAATCAATCACAGGAAACCCTGATCATGAGAAGGAAATTCATAGAAGAATAAAAATGGGTTGGATCGCATACGGCAGACATTGCCAGCTCCTGACCGGAAGCTTACCATTATCCTTGAAAAGGAAGGTGTACAATCAGTGCATTTAACCGGTGCTGACATATGTGGCAGAGACTTGGAGACTGACAAAGAAGCTTGAGACCAAGTTAAGGACCGTGCAAGGAGCGATGGAACAGAGAATGCTAGGTATAACGTTAAGAGACAGAAAGAGAGCGGTTTGGATCAGAGAGCAAACGCGTATAGCCGATATTCTAATGTACGTTAAGAGAAAAAAAATGGAGCTGGGCAGGTCATGTAACGCGCAGGTTTGACAACCGTTCGACCGCTAGGGTTACAGAATGGGCAACGAGAGAAGGGAAACGCAGTCGAGGACGGCAGAAGACTGGGTAGAGCGATGAAATAAGGAAATTCGCGGGCGCTGGTTGGTTCTTTCAAATGGTAGTTTGGCATACTATGCACCATTCAAGTCCATCTTGCAAAATTTATTCCAACACCTTGAAGGAGCAGCTTACCACCAGTGACATTTCTCGGAGATAATTTGCAATGGCTTAAGGTTTAAGAGTCGCGCTGAGTTGAAGCAGGAGAATGCTTTTGGGGGTCGTGCTTTACTGTGATGTATAAATTGCTAACCCTTTGGGAATGAAGAGAGAACATGTTACATTCGCAAACTTTCCAGTCTCTAAAAGGTCACAGCTGAATTCTATCTTTATTATTGCTGTTTCAAACTCAAGAAATCTGAAGACATCAGCCACTAAAACTGAACTGCTACAGGATTTTGTCGAAGCCATGAAGAAGCTGGCATGCAGATGAATTTCGCTTCAACTGAAGGAAGGAGAGATACGGGCACAAGGGTGCCTGGTAGCATTTCTGGGTCACAGTCTCGCAAGAGGTGCTATAGTGGGCTTTAAAGAATCTTCGTAACGAAACATGTATTATGAATGCCGGTGCTGTAATGCACGCCCTTGTGATTTTCCAGTGATATTTTTACACTCAGATTATCCTATGAGGATAAACAGGGAAGTTGAAGCCAAGGTGCAGCGGTTTCTCAGCACAAGAAACATGGCTAAGTGGAAGGAAATGTCAGGTTCTTCGGATATTAAAGGCCCACCTGTCCTTGGCCTAGTTACAGGGTTCCCTTTAACTCAAAATGAGCTCTTTGACCCTATGCATATTCTTCTAGAGAGGATAATACCCAAAGAAATTTCTTTATTCATGCATCGCCAAATACGTACCCTTCGTTCATTTAGTAGAAGACAACCAAATGATTCCTTAAAGGCCTTCAAGTTTCAGCATTCTATCAGTGGCATTAAGTACCCACGGTTGTTTGATGCATCATTACAACTTGTGTCATCAGTAAGTGCAACAGCTATTCTTGTAGTGCACCTCCCACTTATTTTAATCCGCACTGTTTCTGTTAGTGTCTTGGGGCAGACATGCGAATCCTTGATTCTTATTTGTCAAGTTATGCAGCTAATACTTTCTCCAGCTTGGAGCATTGATGCATTAGGTACACTTGAGCCATTGATTATCAGCCACCAAAAATTTTCAACCGTTATGGGCAGCACGCTTTCACGCCAAAGCCACACACGTTGGTTCACATCGTCGACCAGGTAAAGAAATATGAACCACGTAGCCACCATTAGACTATGAGATATGAAAGCAAAAATGCGCTGCCCAAGCCCAAAAAGGTCTTCAATTCAAAAAAAAAAATGTTCCGTATTCAGTAAGCGAATTTTTTCAGGTTAATTTGTCCCATTCAATGTTTCATGAGAACGGTGATGCGAAAATTGGCTTTCTTGATGGTGGCCTCTTCATTGAAGCACCTGCTTGATCACAAAAGCTCGCATGAAGCATAGGAAAGAATCAATTTAAAGTTGCGGCAGCTGTATGCCGTTTGTTTGTTTGCTGCCATAAATTGGCCACACTTTAATACTTTTGCAAGAGTGAGCACCAAGTAAATTTGAAACCCCATTTCTGGTTTGTAGACATGGGAAAAGTATGTGGTTCGCGCCCTTCCCTCGTACTTGGAAAAACGCTCCTATGTAGCACCTAGCAACAGAGAGCTCTATCGAGTTCTTCATGTTGCCCTACAATTTTTTCATCGGCATTTACGAAACATATGACACAACTTATAACATATGAAAAGTTGATTCATTTGGACTAATTATGTAATTAGACATAAACCAAAAAATAATCAGAGTATCTCCAAGCGACGGCAAACATTACCTTGGTTACATCCAGCTATATGGCATTTGCATATGCTTAAAGTTTCGCTCATGTTACGTGGGAACCCCGGTATACAGAATGTTTTAGGCTATACATTTACACCCTGCAGGGACGTTTGCGTCAGCAGGCGTTTTTTGCCTTGCGACACCACGTACCCGAGCACATGAGTGTTGCACCCTCCCGTGTCGTCATGCGTGGCTTAGCCGTGTCTGGGGATAGGGGGGACCCTGGAGGATTGAGCCGATGCCGGGTGTTTAGACCTTTAAGGCCCCTCGATGGAGGCGACAGACATCTTAGGTTTCTATTTCACATAGACGGCACCTCCAGACTGACCCACCTGGAGGAAGTCAGCAGACGCCTTTTCCTGTCCTCATCTTCAGTCTTCAGTCTTTCTCACTTCCAAGTTTCCCGCCGGCAAGGGTTAACCTTGTGTGGCTAGCCAGTCTTGGTTATGCTGTACTATTGGACAACTGTCCGAGAACCTCTTGCTAGGCGCGTGGCCACAGAGTTGGCAGGCGACAGAGACAATGCGTGCACTTTCACGTTTCCTAGGTGACACGGGCCTGGACTCACGCCTGTGATACCAGTTGTGTAATGTGTCATTCACCTCGTTCCTCCCATTATCATCCCTCATTGTGACCCTTTTTCGTCCCCTCTTCCCCTTCCCTTACGTAGAGTAGCAGGCCAGATGCTCCATTATCCGGCCGACCTCTCTACATTTTCCAATCATTAAAATACTTCTTCTAACTATAGCAGCGATGTACGGCTGGCATTGGCAGGGCTTCCCTTGCAGGAACTGCTGTCACGTCCCCTTGTTCGCCTCCACGATGGGTAGATGGCTTCGCTGCCAAAAACCCCATCTATACTTATAAAGAACGCTTTCCCTAAACTCCCTAATCGCCCTCAGAAACGAGGGTGCACCGAAGATGTTTTCCAGTTTTTCAGATGGGAAATCAAGAACTTCCCTCAATTCCACATCATTCACTTTGAAAAGCCAGAAAAAAACAGTGCGAAGAATTTCACCGTTCCCTGTTTCGAAGTCTCTTGAGTGCAGTTTTTGGTCCAGGTGAGAAGGCGTCGAGGATGGCAGGAGGTGATCTCCTCTTGGAGGTCCGCGATCAGAAACAATATGAAAAACTGCCCAAAGTAGTGTCATTTGGGGACGCCCAAATAACGGTAACTCCGCACCGTACTATGAACGCGACCCCCGGCATCGTCTCGGACGATGACCTGCTGCAGCTATATCTGAGGCTGAACTCTTGGAGGGCTTCAGTGAACAGAATGTCATAACGTTAAACGAATTATGATGAGGCAGGATGGCAAAGAAATCCAGACCAATCACCTGATAATCACATTCGGCTCAAGGCCCGAGTCCATCGAGGCCCAGTACGTCAAGCTTCGGGTTACGCCCTACGTGTCAAACCTTCTCACATGCTTTACCAAGTGACATAGGTTCGGCCACAGTTCCCAGAAATGTCGAGGTCGTCTGACTTGCACCAAGTGAAGCAACAATGAACATACTTCTAAAACATGCGATATAACCATCTACACTGCGTCAACTGTGATGGTGAGCGCGCCGCATAATTGCAGTCACCAAATGTGAAACAAAACCACGTGACTGCGCTCGTGTGCTACCGAATTGGAGCGCTCTCAACCGCGCATGCGCGAAATAACCATGCGCGCTGACCGTGGCGAAGTGAGCGGCCACGGCTCCAGGAACTAGCTTCACAGTGACGTCAGTAAGTTTGGCGGTGGCACGCGGAAAAGAAGGCTCGTCGTCGCTGGTAAGCGACAGGCTTGACGCTCGGTTGAGAGCGTTACAATACGATAGTGCACGAGCGCAGTCACGTGGTTTTACTTCACATTTCGCGGGCTTTCTTTAAACGTCGCAAACGATCCTCACGCAGCATGTACGTTGCCACGAGAAATTGGATCGGTCGTTTCTGAACCTCCTCTACAACGCAATGAAACGCACTTGGCCCCAACGGGAATATAAAAAAATTTGCATAGTCGATCTTGGTTAACAAATTAAGTGCAATATAAAAAAACACCTAAAGAGCGCCGCATGACGGCAAACCAAATGTCGTTGGTTGCATTTAGTTGCGGTTCACCACTTTCTTAAATCCTTGGTTTAAGTTACGTTAAACACCCTGTATACTACCGTATTCGTACTATTCCCGCGCGCCAGTCATGGCGCGAATGCCGCGTGGCACAGATAGCCACTTCCGGTCCCACCGGTACGACGTCCTACAGGTACAGTCTATGAATAATTATACTAACACGCCTGCCACCCGAAGCGATTCGTTGAAAACTGCTGTAGCAGTGCTACCACTTCTAAAATGACAGCAAGATCGTGTGGATCTACCAACAAGGCAGCAGGGTTATGGTGGCTAGAGGGGGCGGTGTCGGCATCGGAGCGCCGGAGAGGCAGCATATTTTCAGGACGATGCGGCGGCGCTGCTGTCGGCTCCGAGATGCCTCCCGTACGCTGGCTAAGGTCCGCTGCGGTTATTTGGTTCCGCTGTGAAGTGCTTTCTCGCTCCGCGGCTTCTTGGGGCGCAATCCGCGAATCGGAAAATCACTTTAAAGGCTAGGCGACTTTATCACTGCAGCTGGCCTAACGTACTATGTACTAAATTTTGGTCATTTTATCGCCGCGCTTTAGATTCGCGCTCAGTGCAACACTTGTGAAACTCATATTTGCACCAAACAGAAAGCTTCCGCAGTAGGCGGTTGTTTGCAGTTTGCCAATGCCGCTTTAACATTTTAAGGGACTATTATGGGGTGCCGTATGCAGTTATGTCTGGCGTGACTTTATTAGTGCCTTGAGCTACAGGCGCTTCGCCTAATCGTCTACTGGTTGGTGCGCGCCTCATTGAAGTGCGCGCCTCAGTTGAAACGGGCCGCTCGAGTGAACCATGATTAATTCAAGTTTATTTAATTTTGCAATGAAAGGTAGAACTGTAGGCACCAATGGTCAAAACTCAGCATAATATGAGAGCGTTAAGGGAAATTTGGTTTCCAATAATAGAAACCTGCAAAGAACTAAGTTCGCGTATTTAGTACCGCTCAAATAATGCCAAAAATGCCTTAAAAGGATATTTATTGTTAATAAAATAATGCACACGACTCTATATACATGGTTGTTAGCTCTCAAACAAATAATTGACACGAAATGGAGCGCAGATCCAATATATAATGGAGGTATATACCCAGAAACGGTGAACAAGGTGCAGTGCAAACAATAATTTGTCGGGTGACAAATTCTGTTCAGATATGCAGATATTTCTGGGCATACAATGTGATGTGAACAATTCCTGTTTTACATATATAAACGCCTTATGTTGGTCTTGCTGATATAAACTTTGGAGTTATGCAGTTATGTTGTGCGCCTCAACTTAGGTAATGCTGACTTGGAATCTGTCAGCACCACGACATCTCGTGCAGAAAAGGCCCGTAGTTTCCGCCTACCTCTAGAGAAATTTACAAGGCAGTCTCTGGCACTGATCGACGACCTAATGAGCAAAGGATTTAACATAAGGTTTCAGTGGATTCCATCACACGTAGGAATTGATGGGAACGAGGAAGCTGACGCTCTTGCACGTCTAGCGCTGACATGTGTCCCAAAAGTGAAAGCTCCAAAAGCTTTTCGAAACCCTAAGGGTGCAATCCGCCTTCACTTTAGAGAGATGTTCAAGAATCCACACGAATCCTGTGTGACTCATGGATTTACACGTGAACAAGCGACGCTTTTATACCGCATCAGGACCGACTCCGCGTACACCCCAGCTTGGTTATTCAAGACTGGGCTTCGCGCTTCCCCACTCTGTGTTTTCTGTGGTGACATTGGCGACATCGAACATTTCATTTGGCTATGCCCTCAGTTTGACACAGAACAAAAAGTAATGGTCGACAACCTACAAAAAAGCGGTCTCACGCACAGGACCTTTGAAGATGTTTTCCCCAGAGGGCCCGCGGCATTGAGGAAGAGAGCGCAACGACTTCTGATAGCCTTCCTGCGAGACACGGGGCTCATCGACACCTGGTGACACACCACTGATCTCAACTCGAAGGAGGATCAGGCGGAAAAATTGCCGGCTATGTATGCCAGGCTAACCCCGCCTGCTTCAACATCATCACCACCACCGCCACCACCACCATCAACTTAGGTACTTAATTTTTTCTCGCTTCCCTTGCTTCGATGCGTTCTCTCCTGCGACAAGGACGTGCAACCTCGTGATGACAAAAAGCCGTATCACTTGGTGATTTCTACGCTATGCTGCGCACAGCCAACCATATCCAGCTTATTTATTGACAGGTAGGAAATAAGGCCCATGATGCTGTCAGCCTTCAACTTGTTAAAGCTGAAACAATGCGTGAAGGCATCTTCCATCGCAGCAACCAAGTCCTTTAGTGCCTGAGATGGACAAAGTAGGCCGCCTCTATCCATGTGGTTGGTAAGGCACGACTCTTCCGGAAGCAAGCGCGAGTCTTTTGCTTGAAGCAACAGCTAGAGAACACTATTCGCACTTTGTTCTCATTAGCATTTTCCTGGTAACATACCCGCTAACGTAGTAGGGTATGCGAGAGTCGCTATTTGATCCCACCATTTCACGATGATCTGGCATCGCATCACAATGCTTTACCATCTCGTGAACTTCATTTAGGTGGCCCACATCCAGGAGATCATCCAGCTTACTCTGCATACCGACCAAATTTTTCCCGTGGCGTGGGTCAAGAAGGTTACTCAGAACTCCTTATGACAAGCAAACAAAAGCGGGGAAGGCGAAGCTAACTTCACCACAGACTTCACGACGCGCGCTTGGAGCCGGAGAGATTGCTCAAACACATCACGCTAGGCATCTCGGAAACGACGAGCGCGCCGCCTGTCGCTGTCATGAAAAAATGCCGCACCGCCATACGCGGCGCAGCCCAGCCGATGCTGACACCTCCCCCACTAGCCACCATAGCAGGGTTGAGCCACACGTGCAGGCAATACGTAGCTGAGTAGCTCACAATGTGGCCAGGTTGAAAAAAAGAAAAAAAACAGAATTTTATTTTTATTTTCGGTGTCGTTCCGGAGTGAAAAACATCGTAACGTGCGCTGGTTAGCTCAATACCGTTCTTTTTTTTTCTTTTTTTGTCTTCGGTTAGATAACTTGATAAAGCATAGAATCAAACATCGAAATGAGCGCGTGCATCGTTGATGCACTGAAATTTTACCTAACGACACGGCATGTTTCTCCATTACGCAAATGAGGCTTTAGGTAGCACATAAAATACACGAGCAGCTTATCGCGCGGTACAAAAACCGTTTCGCCGCAAAGCGCTACGCTTATTGCAAGCGGGTAGAAGCCGGAACAGTGACGTGGTAAATTTATACACTAAAGTGCGATAAAAATCACGCAACCAAAAAAAAAGGAAATTGGCGTAAAAGTGCGATAAAAATCACGCAACCAAAAGAAAGGAAATTGGCCTAAATCTATATACTAAAGTGCGACAAAAATCACGCAAAGAAAAAAAAAAGGGAAATTGACGTGCGTGTTTGTTGAGCACGTTCTCTGAGAATAAAAAATTCTATGTGCAGCATGTCGCCGAGCGTCAGGTTAGATGTGCTCAGCCACAGATTTCTTCTACCGCGAACAGCTGTAGTCACGCTAGTAACAAAATTCGACGTCCTTGTCGACTCCTTCGCTAATAAACACACTGAGAAAAAAAAAAACACCCAATAGCAGATATCTGTTCACTCAAAAAAAAAAAGAGAGAACAAGACTACACTCAGCAAGCGTGAAAACACGATATCAAACGGAAACGTACACTAAATGCTGGAAGAGAACTATAACCGGGCAAAACACCAGCTGCTATTTCTATTCTAACAAAATGTCCATGGTCGTTAAACAAGCACTATCGCCTCAGCCACTGAAATACTTCGCCGAAAGACACGGTCGGCCCCAATGACCCAGCGCAGTCCGCAACACATCGTGTGCCGTACTGCAACGCTACAGGCGAAAGAGGAAAAAAAAAAAGAAGAAGAAAGACAAAGGGGAAAAATAAAGAAAAGAAAGTGCGGCACGTCTGGTAAACAACAGCAAGCCATGGCGTCCGCGAGACGACACAAGATGGCACCCGCTAACCCTCCCTCCCCGCGAAGGCTTCAAAAATGGCGGAAAGGCAGACGATCGCGAAACCGTCGTTTTTCACTTCTGCTTTTTATGCTCGGGCTCGCGGTCGCTTTCGGAACAGCGTCTGATGCCGTTCGTATATCCCCCCCCCCCCTTTTTTTTTTTTGCCATCCAAACTTATCGAGGTTATAGGAAATTAAACTGCGCTGAAGCTGCTCGAAATTAATCGGGAGTTTCCCACTATGGCGCGCCTGATGATCAGACCGTGGTTGGCACGTAACAACCCAACCATTTTATATATTTTTTTTATTTTTTACTTTACTGCTCCTGGTAGAAGATAAGAGCGACACCAAGCATACGGCATTTACTATGGTAAAGCCCTGCAATTCAACACAGCCGCCAAAAGTACGCGGGCGCAATACCGACGCTTGGCGAAAGGACACCTCCGAAAGTAGAGACCCGCGAACGTCCCCTAGGACTGTACGTACGAGTTCACAAGAGATTAGAATAATACGCATGATTTGTTACCGCATCACTGGTTGCCCTCCGTTTACCCCTACTGATATATTTATCTTTTTATGTAATCCCCACCTCGATTGGCCAAGTAATAAAGAAGTGTTATCACGAACGCTCACCGTGTACGGGCTCCGCAATAGCTGCGCCGTTGTCCGTCCTGGAACCACCAATTGCAAGAAGGAAGACGGCCGCCTGTGGTACATGCGCAAAAAGTGCGCCAAGGAACACACCATCGATGTAGGCCAGAGTGTCATCAATCAAGCACCAGCACAACACAATCCTCCCGCCAAAGTGACTCGGCTCGCATGGGCACACGTCGCGGCGCTCAGTTCAACCAATCAGACGAAGCTTGCACACGGCACGTAGGCGGCTGGGCCAACGGCCGTGCGCTCCGGATGGCGCGCATTCGAAGCTTGCAGCGGCGGCGAACGACAGTTACGCGACCGACCCCGGCCGGTTACACTGCCCCAACGGTCGTTTGATGGGTTTGATCCCTGGCTGTTTCATGCCGGTGTCGTGCTCACAGATGGGCGATCAGTGAGCGAGACGACAACGTTGTCTCGCGGTCTTCGGTGCATTGCTTATTGGCGAGTGCCAAACGGCCGTGCTCTTCGCGCTGTCGTCGGCCTAGAAAGATTGCCGCCTCAGCCCTGCCTGGCTTGTGCGGATAAGCGGACGAATTTTTAGGAAATGAATGTCAGCGCCGCGCTTCATCTTGGCAGCGCAGTGTCGCGTGAAGTCGCCGTGATGGGCTTTTGAGAACGCGCGATGTCTTCCAGATTTCTTTTTTTTTTTTTTCACATCGGAGCTGTCGGTGAGTTTGAAGAAGTGAAAGGTCGTTCGTTTATTAGTCAGTTCCGCCGGATGGCCGTTAGTTGAAGCGAAAATCCAGGAGGTCGAGAAAATACTTTGGAACTCGTCTGCTTTCGCGCCATTTTAGTTACTTGCTTGGGGACGGAGGTTTAGCAGACGGAAGGGGGGTTATGCCCGTCTTCCTGCATTCACCCCCTTTGGATCCTCCATTGCATGTGAGGCATTCGCGAAAGACTTTCTAGGCTCATGGTGAAGTTTATGTCAGCAGAGCTGACCGCCGGAGTGTCCGCCGAAGCGTCATCACGCCATATGAGGACAGATTAAATAATGAAAAATGATTGATACTGACAGTTAGCGAACGCTAACGGTATAATAGAGAGTGGTAGTGGTTAATCATGACTAGTAATGACTAACAATGACTTGTAATGACTCCGAAATGAGCAAGCTGTCAACGACGGCTTGTAATGACCACAATTGATTAGAAATGACTAGAAATGTCCACTGATGAGTAGTAATGACTACTAATGACTTGTAATGACTACGAAATTATCATTATGTCTACGACAGCTTGTAATGACCATAATTAAATAGAAATGACTAAACATGCTTAGTAATGACTAATAATGACTGAAATGACTTGTAATGACTAGGATATGACCAACATGTCTAACAACGGCTTTTAATGACCACAATTGATCATAACTGACTAAAATGCTTAGTAATGAGCAGTAATGACTAATAATTACTGAAATAACTTGTAATGACTAGTAACGACTACTAATGACCAATATGTCGAACGACGAATTGTAACGACTAGGATTTACTACAAATGACTAAAAATGCTTACTAATGAGGCGAATGACAATGGGAGGAAGAGTAGGCTTTCACCGTTCACCTCTTAAAAGAGATCTTAAGAGACCCTGTACTTTTGAATTTTTCGGATCTGTGCTTTACTCCATCCTTCGATCATCAATGGGCATTACTACGAATTCGCAGGCTTCCGAGAGAGAGAGAGAGAGAGAGAGAGAGATGTTAGACGCCGCATGAGCAGACTCCGTACCTCTTGCAAGATCTCAAACCTGCTCGTTCACACACATCCAGGCACGTACCCAGGATTTTTTTTCGGGGGGGGGGCCCACCCCCTCCACCATCATCATCATCATCATCATGTTTTATGTCCACTGCAGGACGAAGGCCTCTCCCTGCGATCTCCATTTACCCCTGTCCTGCGCCAACCGATTCCAACTAGCGCCCGTGAATTTCCTGATTTCATTGCTCCACTTAGTGTTTTGTCGTCCTCGATTGCGCTTTCCTTCTCCGGCGCATTACATGACCTGCCCAGCTACATGTTTTCCTCCTGATGTCAATTAGAATATCGTCTATACCCGTTCGCTGTCTGACCCAAACCGCTCTCTTTCTCTCTCTTAAGGTTATGTCTAGCAATCTTGGTTCGATTGCTCTTTGCGCGGTCCTTAACTTGTTCTCAAGTCTCTGCCCCATACGTCAGCACTGGCAAAATGCACTGATTGCACACCTTACTTTTCAATAATAATGGTAAGCTTCCAGTCAGGAGCTGGCAATGTCTGCCGTATGCGATCCAAACTATTTTTATTCTTCTGTGAATTTCCTTCTCGTGATCAGGGTTCCCCGTGATTAATTGACCTAGGTAAACGTACTCCTTCACAGTCTCTAGTGGCCGACTGGCGATCCTGATCTCTTGTTCCTTTGCCCGGCTATTTATCATTATCTTCATCTTCTGCATATTAATATTCAACCCCACTCTTACACTCTCTCTGTTAAGGTCTCCAATCATATGTTGTAACTCGTCTGCATTGTTGTTGAATGGAACAACGCCATCGGCAAACCGAAGGTTGCCGAGATATTTGCCGTCGATCTTTACTCCTAAACCTTCCCAGTTTAATAGCTTGAATTCTTCTAAGCACGCAGTGAATAGCTTTGAAGAAATTGTGTCTTCCTGTCTAACCCCTTTCTCTATAGGTATGTCCCTGCTTTTCTTGTGTAGAATTAAGGTAGCTGTAGAACCTCTGTTTATATTCTTACGGGAAGGACGAGTCAGTAAGACGAGAAACTATATACAGATTATATTTACAACAGCGGTTGCAGCGCTGACCGGTTAGATTCACAGCGCGAGCCCAGTTCGTTCTTCCTCCTCTTTTCTGGAGTGATGGCGCCCACGTACCTCATTCAAACAAACAAATACCACACGCATGTAGTAATATTTTTCAAGATTTTTACGTGAGCGTTCTGTACTGCTTGATTACGTAGTGCCTCTATGACTACTGGTATCTCTACTGAATCAAATGCATTTTCGTAATCTATATAAGCCACATACAGAGGCTTATTGTACTCTGCAGATTTCGCAATAACCTGATTGATGACATGGATGTGATCCATTGTAAGGTATCTCTTCCTGAAGCCAGCCTGTTCCCTTGGTTGACAAACTCCAGTGTTGCCCTTATTCTATTGGAGATTATTTCGGTAAATATTTTATATAATACTGGGAGCAAGCTAACGGTCCTATAATTTTTCAATTCTTTGACGTCTCCTTTTTTGTGAATTAGTATAATGTCTGCATTCTTCCAGTTTTCTGGGACCCTTGCAGTCGATAGACACTTCGTATAAAGAGCCGCAAGTTTTCCAAGCATTATGTCTCCTCCATCTTTGATTAAATCGACTGTTATCAGTGGCGTAGCAACAGGGGGGGCAGGGGGGCCGTGGGCCCCGGGTGCAAGGGGCCAATGGGGGGGGGGGGGGAGGGGGTGTCATATACGTCTGAAGACACCCCTCTTACTGCCGGCTACACCCCGGGGGAGGGGGGGGGGGTTGACAGAAGACTTACGGGCCCTGGGTGCCAGACGACCTAGCTACGCCACTGACTGTTATTCCACCTTCTACTTCCGCTCTTCATCGTTTCATGTCTTGCAGGGCCTTTCTGACCTCATCGCTAGTTATAGGAGAGTTTCTGTATCCTGTTCATTACTGTTTCTAAGTAAGGTATCGTAACTCCTCCGGGTACTGTATACAGGTCAGCTTAGAATTTTTCCGCTGCTTTTACTATATCTTCGAGATTGCTCATGATATTATCCTTCTTATAGTTTAGTGAATACATCATGGTTTGTCCTATGCCAGGATTCTTATTTACTGATTTCGGGCTGCGTTCATTTTTTTTTACGGCTTCTTCAGTCTTTCTCATGTTATAGTTTCAAATATCAGTTATTTTCGCCTTGTGGATCAGTTTGTGACAGTTCCGCGAATTGCGTAATGCTGTGCGGCCGCCAGTCCCATACAACCGCGTAGAGCGCAGGACTCTTCAATTCTGGACGTACTGCGCTCACCGCGAAAGATTAGAAAGACACCCACATAAGCACAGCAGAGAAGTGGCTACGTGAGGCGGTTCGACCGATAACTGTAGAAGCGTCATTCAAAACAAGTAGTCGCTCTCCACTTCCGGCGGCGTTTTCTCTACTTAGTTTTGAAATAAAAAGATGTTGATCCATAAATATTCTCATAAACAACGGTTAACTTTTTTATTATTCGCTTTTGCTTGCAGTTTGGTTGTTGCCTTGGCTCTCTCCCTTAGTAGATCGCTTAATTTCTCAACTCCTTGCGATTTTTATTTCCAGTTGCCAATTTTGCACGAAAAGTGCTATACAATTAGGGAAAAACAGACAAGGTAACGGGCAACAGTCATCTTGCTTATGGGTTTAAGGGTTATTGCAGGGTTTCATGATGGACGCTCTTTCACATTATATTATTTCCCTCCTTATCTAACCCATATCACGTGTATATGGGTCCGGGCATCTGCCGGCGTCGCGGCGAGCCGTAATTCAAGGAAATAATGAAGCAAAGGCAAAAGTTAAACGCAATTGGCGTTTTCTCCAGCCGCAACTCGTTCCATGAGAGTACAGGCCAGCTGAGTAACAGTCGCATCCCTCTCCTGGTCCCAGGATCAGCCTAAACAAAGAAGGTTGAACTAACAAAAGCAACAGCTATGCGCGTCACGGTTGAATAGATGGTGACAACTGAGCGCATCTCGAGTTAATCGCGCGGGTGCGGAATCTATGAGAAAACTGTCCTTCACATTACAAGAGATGCCGATAACTACCGCCACCCACAAGGAGTGAAAAAGGCACCATAAGGCTGACCGATGAACAGCTGCCAAGTCTCAGCATTGATCTGGCGGTGCTTTAGGAATGTATGAGGAGTGGTGGCGTGGGTGGGGAGGGGGGGGGGGGGGTATGCCACTTGATTTCGGGGGGGGGGGGCCCGGGCCCCCCCGGGCCCCCCCCTGGGTACGTGCCTGCACACATCCATCACACACGTGTGGCTGCAGTGTCCAAACGCGCCGGATAATTGCGTCAAGTTGCGACAAGTTAACAAGTGCTGTCAACTAATTATTCTCGATGACGTACATCAGCACAAATGGTGCCCTTATTAAGGGAACACTAAGGGGAATAATATTTAGTGTTTTGGTGGGAAAATTGCATTTATCGAATACTGAAGTGGCAACTATTGCCACGAGTGCACATTTCGTAAGCTAAATAGAGTAAAAACTATAGACGAAAGGCGGCCCCGCCTTAAGAAGGTCGCGGATTTCGACAGCATTTTTGCAGATCTAATTATAGTTTGTTTATTGATAGAGCAAGATTTCATTGCACTCTGATGTTTCCAAAGCTTCAACCGTGCAAATTCTGAGAACATTAATCTGAGGAGAAACGGCCCGAAATACCAGGAAATACCCTGAAAACTGTGACGTCAGCCTGATGTACCGGTGCCGTGTTCTCGAAGCGAAAATAGAGGAAGCGAAGTATACGGTCTCCATTTTGTACGGAGCTTCCCTACCTTTTTCCTACCAAGTATATAAAGAACAGTTTTATGAACACCTTATTGAAGTTTATTGAGTGTTGTTCCTTGGTGTCTTTTCAAAGGTCTTGCTCATAACAAATATTTTATAGTAGTCGTTATGGGCAAATACACAAATCTTTCTGTTCGTGCTAACCGCTTTTCGTAGGCCAGCGGTCTTCGCTAATATGTTAGCTATATCATGATTGGTCACGACCATATACTACTGAGGTTTCTAAGTGATGTAGACTTCAGTAACATGTTATGTTGCTCTCACTAATATGTTAACTATATCAAATAAGCGGTGACGACTACTACTGAAGTTTCTAGTGGATGTAGACTTAGGCATGTGATTGGTGACGACTGGAAGGTTCATGTCAGGGTGGTGTGTCGTGTGACGGACGGCCTGGCGTTGCGCCATGCGCGGGATGGTTCATGGGCAGCGGGCTTGTGTCCTCTTCCGCTTTACTGGCGAAAGCTGCAGACAGGAACTTTCCCAAATTTACATATACTATGCAAAATGTTCCCAAGTCAATACAGGGACACATGCCCGTGGTGTGGTGCGATACCCACACTATATCACATCACATGGGAGTGCCATACAAATAAGGAATTCCACAAAATAGAAAATCCGAGTGCGGAGCAGTGGGAGAGCGTGCTCTCCAGTGGCTACCCTAGCCTCCAACGGAAGCTGGTGGATCATGCCCGACGAGCAGCCACGCTCAGTGGTGCCCTGGAATAGGGGCGCCAACCATGCAGGCCGGAGATCTTCATCAACCAATAGAAGACCAAGACATCCGGCACGACCGCTGAATTACTCTTTCTAGGGTAATAAAGTTTACTTCCTCCTTCCTCCTCCTCCGCTTCCAAACATTCCAAGCATTCCAAACAAAATGGCAGCTGAGCAGTGAGCTTGGAAACTCGACTGGAAGTTCGCTTGGGCGCAAGACAATGTAGTCTCGCTTTTCTACGCACTTAATGCAAGTGACGTTGGGTTTTACATTGTGCCGTTACAAGGGACGTTGAGTTTTAAATATTTAAAATTCATGTATAATATGCGCTTAGCGTTTTCTGGTTACTGCGAGGTGGCGCTATGTCGCGTCTCAGCTGTCTAGACTGTTTTCGATGCGTGCCAGGATTGTAACACACATCCACACACACACACACTTTTTTTTAGTGTTGCGCTCTTTGGGGTTTATTTTGTCCCGCAACAATAATTGTCACTTATCTTTCCTGCATTTTTCTTGAATGATGCGCGCCCGCTACTTCCAGGTCACAATTGCCATGCGTGCTATCAGCAAGACGCAAGCAAGGCGGATGACGATTATCGTTGGGGGACAAGATAAACCCCAAAGGGGGCAAGCCTTTTTTTAAGAGTGCATTGTTTTAACGGCATCCCGCAGATGACGTGCACATTGACTTCATCACAAACAATGCATGCAAGTAATGCTCGCAGACATGGTATACGTTGAGCCGAACCCACTCTGAAGTGCTGACTCTGTGCGAGATTTCACTGGAGATAAGCATGCGGTTTTATTCCACATGCTCCTTTTCTTTTATCTCAGCTGCAATATTACCAACCTGAGTTTCGCTACTAATATCTATCTATCTATCTATCTATCTATCTATCTATCTATCTATCTATCTATCTATCTATCTATCTATCTATCTATCTATCTATCTATCTATCTATCTATCTATCTATCTATCTATCTATCTATCTATCTATCGCTGCTATCATGCCGAGAAAATAACATGGGTCACTCGGTATGTGCCGCTGGTTACATGCACGAACAAACAACTTAACTGCAGAATTACACAACGTAAAAATAATCTTTGAAATCTCTCCCACTGATGTACTTCCCACCACTAAATTTCATATCCACCCGCTCCTGAATGCTAATCGCGTTAACGCAGATAATAAGCCCCAAGTGATGCATTCTGCTGTTTTGTTTCTTTTCTTTCTTTTATATTCTGTCATTTTACATGGCGCCTCTCATTTTACTTTCCCTTTCACGATGTGATTATCCCTAGTTCTTTCAGGCCTCCTGGTCAGCCTCCAGAACACGGTCCAAAAGGTTAGTATTTATGCTTGTCACTGTTGTTCATTGCTCGCTTGCCTAATTGTTCCTATACTGTCGTGCTGCGTGGCGCATTCTCCAAGGGTCTGTAAAATTTTCAGTTCTCGCGAAGCTAAATTTATCGCAGCTGACAGTTTCGCGTCTCAAAGGACGCTCATTTGAGCGCTTTCGAGCAATCTCATTTGGCTGCGTAAATTACCAGGGTAGTGCTCACTTTTCCTGGCACAGCTATCTTTTTTATTTCCAGCTCCCTTTCAGCCGAATTTTTTAGAAAAAGTAACAATAAAAAGTAAGTATCGTGGTGTGTGTGTGTGTGTGTGTGTGTGTGTGTGTGTGTGTGTGTGTGTGTGTGTGTGTGTGTGTGTGTGTGTGTGTGTGTGTGTGTTTGCGCTTGCTTGCACGCGCACTCTGGACAGACGAAACTCATTATATTCTGCCACATTGGTCATTCGGCGCCGGTAATACGAACCGACGCGATGCCAAGAACACAACGACGAAATGAGCAAATGGTTTTGTTTTCCCCTTCCTCATTCGGAGGCAAACTTTCCAAGGACGAGTCGGAGACCGCGGCGAATCAGCCTGCAGCGCACGGGACTTTCTTCATCTCCGACTCGACAAAAAGAGGACAAGAACAAACGTGGAAGCCGTGCAGGAAACAAGGTTCAACAAGACCGCGAAATTCGTTTGGACGCCGCGTGGTGCGACCAGTATTCTCTCAGGGCAACGGCTAATCGGGCGCTAGGAACGCACTCGGACTCACATTACCGCCTAATTATCGCTATTATCAACAATGCACATCTCGGGCTGCAACCACCCCTCCTCCCTTCCCCCCCCCCCCCCCCCCCGCCCCTACTCGCGCGCGCCTCCAGCGGCTCTCAAAACTTTGCCTTCAGCGCAATCCTTGTCTTATGTCGTTTTATTTGCGAAAACACCATCCCAGATCTCGTTTTTTTTTTTCTCTCGTTCCTTCCTTTTTTTTTCTTTCTTTCCTCTATCTCTGCCTTTGTTATACCAGTTACGCTAGCTCATTGCACGCAGCCAAGGACTCGGCAATCCAAAGCCCAAGCCAGGAAATCGCTTCGGACCGACGCCGCACCGTTTACGCGCAAATGCCGGCGACAACTAACAAATCTTAACGACCAAATGTTTGCCCGATATGTATCCCTCGGGGCTTGACACCAATACCCAGCGCGCATTTCGAAAGCGTGCATATGCACCGACCGATGACTGAAGATCGTTCGCGTCTTATTCGACCTTAATAGAAGGTCGAAGACGCTGCCTCGACCAGATTAGCCATCGGAGATTGCACCGACAAAAAGATATACGCATACCGCCGCGAGCCGCTTCTGTCTCTCTTCGAATCTACAGTGCGTTCCTTCAGACGATTCGTTGTAGTCCATATAACGTCTAATCGTTGGCCACGTTTATACAAGGAGGACCGCGTTCGCTGTGGATAATATCCCAATCTTACTGCATGCCGAGTGCTGTCATCTTTAGCGAGACACGTTCAAAGCTAGCGCCAACACGTTGTCCTTTTGTTCGTTGAAGAAACCGCGTCCTCCCAAACGCATCGCGATAGCAACGCCCCATCTCTCGTATAATACCACTTTATATACGATCTCCACGCAGTTAACTTCTTCGGCAAGGGTTCGTGACCATACCTCGGCGGTTCACAGTGCGTTAGCGGAACTCACTCGTGCGTTACACTTCACTTGATCGGCAAGAATTATGACGGAGTGCCGACGGCTTACGTTTAACTACAACAATCCCCCGCGTTTGGGAGGCCTTGTATTCGGTTCTCTCCTAGATTATCCGGGCAATCCTGGCAGCAGAGCAGACGTCACGCGTTTGAGCGATCGCGCGCTCGGCACTTACGTCACAACGCGAATGTGACGCGCTCGCACGACTCAATATATCGGCAGCGTGAGCAACAACGCCGGACTCCGAAAAAAAAAAAAGAAAACAAGGCTCTCGGCCGTTCTTTCCCCTGCTTCTCTCCCATTGGCCGGCTCGCGTCTCCAGCGCGCGCTCGCGTGAGCGCCGTCTTTTGCTTCTGTATAGTTCAGGTGCGTGCGTGTTGATTGCGTTTTCCGGATCACTCCTGGCAGAGCTGCAAGCGCCGCCCGAATCGGGCGCCTGCATGGCTCCCTCCCTAACCTCGCTCCCCCCACTTAGGTCTCGCTCGCCCCCCCCCCTCCCCCCCCACCCTCTTACCACCCCCCCCGACAAGCGACGGTGTCGGCGTCGGCAAGGCTCGTGGTTTGGGGCGATTCGTGACCAATCTCGCGACACTGGGCCCGCTTCCGAGATGAAAAACGGCTCAATTGGAATCGGCGGCCGCGCGGCTATATGCGGCGAAGAGGGCAAGAAGACGAAGAACAAGGTTATGGAAGAAGGGTCCTGCTACCGCTGCTGCTGCTGCTACGAGCACTGAGGGTCGCGCGGCATGCTGCAAAAGATCTCGAGCGGGCGTAATTTGCCGCGCGCCGCCGTCGAGGCGACTTCCGTACAAGAGGAATTTGTGTATGCAAGAGAGAGAGAGAGAGAGGAGGCGATGGTGGCAAAGTGAGCGATTACCGTAAACTCCGGCGTATAATGCGTTCTTTAAGAACGAAGCGATTTCAAGGCGACCCCTTCCGGACTTTGGTGCAGTCGTGGTTGTTTGGACAGAGGGGGAAAAAAAGTTCATTATTGCGGAGCACCTCAACAACAAAAGCCTCTACAACGAAATTACCTGAGTAACGAAATCATAACTCTGTCCCAGTTATATTGTGAGCTGTGAGGTGCGCGAATCTTTACAAAGAAGTGACCGGTATAACAAAAGATTCCGGAGGCCCGAGCACTTAGTTATATAAAGGCGTTCGATTGTACTTCGTAGACCATTGCTGCTAATGCCGTGTCGAGTAGCTGGCACGTAGGACAGCACTCTTATAACGAATTATGTGCGCCGGTCGTGGGCAAGGTGAAATAGTAAACTACGTCCGCCATCCCCCCAAAAGGAGAGACTGTTCTCCACGGTCACGTGTCGGTGATTTCCTCGTCTAGCTTGATCTATGAGCCAGGCGAGTAACCGCTATACGCCGCGAAACGCGTTGCAGAAGATATAGAAGTTTATTGCATTTAAAGTGCATTGGATCGGCATTTTTTTTTTTAGCGCAGCGCTTAGGTGCCAGTTCCTGAGTTGAGCGTCGTCGTCCCTCGGCGTAACCGCGCGAACGCGCTCGTGCCATTGCTCACACGTTCGTCGATTGTCGTCTGGTCTCACAGCTGGCTGCGATGCACCCTCATCATGCCAGCGTTCGTCGATCGTCGTCTACTCCCACAGCTGGCTGCGATGTACCCTCATCATGCCATACTGCCCCTCCCTCTGCGAAGACGCTGACGGAACTGGTCTATTCCCAATCGGTGCGGTGATGTCGCTGTCAAATCCTTTGTCTCGTTATAGTGCGAAATTAAAATACGTATCAAACTTCCCTCAAATTTCGCATCAAGGAGTATCGTAATCGTCGGACTTCTCTCTCTCTCTCTCTTCTAACTTTAGGTCTTGACATTTCGGTTTCATTCAGCGTGCACCGATCGAATGACTCATAGGCTGTGCACCAGGACGGTGGGCCTCGCCAAGCGATGAGTCTTTAGCCTCTCTCCATAAAGTGTAAGTATGCATGTATGCTGTACGACCGCGTATGCAAAGATGAAACTCCATAAACTTAAACTCAATGGTGTTGGGACTCCGAATACACATGGGCTCACGTGCGTTTTATTATTTCGCATCGACAGCTGTTACTGGTTAACGCCTCTTGCCGTTCTGATGCCTGCCGCCGCCAGTGTATGCCGCAATAATCAAAAATTGTGTTGCGAACATTTTATAAAGAAAACAGCCGCGGTGCCTATCGGAACCTTGAACTGGAGACCCATTGACTGACAGTCAAAGATTCTATCTCTCGTCCACTTCGGCTTTTTCTCTTTCTGTCCTTTTCTTTCCTCTTCTGTTACATGGAAATAAAGAAACAATTAAAAGAAAGCGCTAGTGGAAATAAAGGTAACTAAACATGTGCACTGGAAACCAAGAAAGAAAAAAACAATCGACAAACAAAGATAATAAGTGCGGCGGTGGTTCTTGCATACACGCCGCTAACATATGCAACGTATTCACGAAACGACCCAACGCTTCGCGACGTTTTAGCGTGCCTGTCACAGATTCTACGGGGCCAAAGGCTATGCAAGCCAAGTAACGTAAACACGTCGTACGGTGGGTCACAGTGACTTCTAAAAGGTTGAAGACATGTTGCGTGATATCCAAATCAATCTTAACTGTTCTCTGGGGAATGTCCCGTAAGAACACGGCATCCTACAGTCTACAAAACGGTGGTCAATTGTTTCAGCACGCGGAAACAATCGGCAGTTTGTCGACCACGGCACAAAGCAGCCCCTTTTCTCCAACCACTTTCCGACAAAATGGGCATAGTCGAATATAAGTTCACCAAATAAGTTTTGACCCCTGCATGGAGGAATGATAATCCGACAGACACACTCGAGCACATCGTAGGAATGTCGTTCCAAGTAAGTTACATGCGCGGTAAAGGAAAACAGGGAACAAAGCGTCCACCAGTGCAGCAGATGGTCATTAGGTGGGAGTCAGTGAAAATGTCATCAAGACTAAAGCGGGCCTTCAGAATGCAAGCATTACCCGCCGTGGTTACTCAGTGGCTATGGGGTTGGTCTGCTGAGCACGAGGTCGCGGGATCGAATCCCGGCCGGCCTCGGTGGCCGCATTTCGATGGGGGCGAAATGCGAAAGCACCCGTGTACTTAGATCTAGGTGCACGTTAAAGAACCCCAAGTGGTCGAAATTTCCGGAGTCCTTCACTACGGCGTGCCTCATGATCAGAAAGTGGTTTTGGAACGTAAAACCCCATAAAAGAAAGAATGCAAGTATTTTCAACAACCTCCTGCAGGGACCTCTGGTCCGTCTTTGACACGTGTAAGAGAGAGAGAGAAGTGAAGGAAAGGGTAGCCAGACACACGACCGGTTTGTTACCCTACGCAGTGGAAAGGGGGTTGAGATATGAAAAGCTCCGACACCTGGCGACACAAGCATGCCTGGAAAGTATAGTTGTGTGAAGGAAGTCGTAAACTTTCTCGCCAATATGTACTCTTGACATCACAAGAAAACAGATGGGAGACAAGTTGACTAAACAAAGATGTGCACAAGACCAAGACTCCTAGTTTTTAGCGACATTGCTGAGGCTCCGGCGGCTGGAAAATACTGCGCCTTGCATCTTGAGCGCTCGTTATGGTGAATGGCTCACGCCAAGCCCTGCAGCTTATCCGTAAACCAGTGCCGAGGCGAAATAATTGAAATGAAACTGGTGGTATACGGAAGCAGGGAAAGGCAAGGAAGAAAAGGAGGAAGGAAAAAAATTTAGTGCTGATTTAGCGGTAAATGCGAGAATGCGATTAGCATGGCGTCACACTTCTTTAAGATGCCGGACCCGTGATACAAACCAACCGTGTTAAGCATATTGCAAAGTGTTGTTAAGGAGCTCACTCGGTACAGGTCCAGCCTTTTCGAGGAGTGAAGTGCAAATGACGGTGGTCGGGCGCAGACCACTGTCAGTTGCACTTAGGTGTGTGCGTGTGTGTACATATTATACATACATACATACGTACGTTAATGGTTAGCATTGCGGGCGGAAGTGCAACTTTTCTTAAATTTCATTTTCGCCGCGTATACAAGGCGACGACTAAAGGCTGAGCTCACAAAGCAGCTCGTATTCCAGAGCGGTATGTATGTATGTATGTATGTATGTATGTATGTATGTATGTATGTATGTATGTATGTATGTATGTATGTATGTATGTATGTATGTATGTATGTATGTATGTATGTATGTATGTATGTATGTATGTATGTATGTATGTATGTATGTATGCATGCATGCATGTATGTATGTATGTATGTATGTATGTATGTATGTATGTATGTATGTATGTATGTATGTATGTATGTATGTATGTATGTATGCATGCATGGCATAAGAATCCAACAAAGACATCAAGGACAGTATAGGCGAAATTACTTGTACTTATTGATTTAATTAATGAAATGGAAATGAAAATGAAAGAACGACCGACCGCAGCTGGGACATGAATCCACGTCTTCGCATTACGTGTGCGATGCTCTCACCAATTGAGCTACCGCTGCGCCGTTTTACCATCCACATTATGGGGTATTTATGTTTATCTACTTATACAGGGTGTTTCAACGGACGCTTTCAAAAATTTTAACAACTTGCTTATGGCGGATAGCACAATTCTAGTCCTGGTCTATTCGAAGAGGGGGACATTACATGCACAAAAAATTGAAATGCGCAATCGACTAATCAACAAAACATCACTAATTAAGTTTCTAGCTAATTATGTTATGGCACATATTGCAATTTACACATTCTGGTGGGTCAGACTGCAAGGCACATCCACTTGAAAAGTATTGTGTGGATGACCCCATTTACGAGATATGCGCCGTCAAATTTGTTGTAAAGATGCACTGTCGTTCCACTTATTTTCTTAACAAAGCGTCGTTTTATGCATTGAATCACAACAGTAACTGGAACGCCAATGCATTTCTCCCTAAAGTTCGGGAATAAATATTTCGAAACTGGTGTCATCCTGAGAACACGATCCGCCTTCCGAACTCCCCGCGGATAGAATTTGTAAATTTCAATATTTGCCATAAGGTAAATAGTTAAAACGTAATCATTAATTTTTTGTTAATTAGTCGATTATGCATTTCAGTTTTTTGTGCATGTCCGCACCTTCGAGTAGAGCAGCTCACGTACTAAAATTTTGCTTTCTGCCACCGGCGATTAAAAAAATATGTATTGGAAGTGTTCGCTGAAACACCCAGTACATATTGTAGCGAAGAAAAGAAACGCTATAGTGGGCCATCTTCCCCAGCGCTTTCTAGTGGGTCAGTCTCCCCACCGCCTTTTGCTCGGAGAGCGCGCAGCTCGTGCTGAGAGTCCATGCCCTGCTCTGACGGTCTACCCAAACGCTAGTGACTAATAAACACCTTTGAAATATATATACATATATATATAACTCACCTCTGCCACGTCACCGGCTTCCCGCATTTCGCATATACTTATTTGAACTTCGACACTCCTAATGTTAACGCACTAAAATTCGTGCCTCCACTTTTCTCCACTACCGGGAGAGCGCCACCTTCAAAACTGAAAACGATTCGGACTGTATAGACTCACCGAATAAAGTTTCGATCTTCTTCTCGGAGTAGGATTGCTCGCTTGCGTCCGCGAATATCTTAATCACGAAAACGCACGAAACAGTGCAAGACTTCGCATAACACTGCGCCAACCATCACGTTAGTGTTTAGCATTGCTGGTGAAAGTGCAACTTTTCTTAAATTTCATTTTCGTCGCGTATACAGGGCGATGACTTAGGGCTGAGCTCACAAAGCAGCTCGTATTCCAGAGCGGTATGTACGAAGGGTCGCCTATCGAATGAAGTGGCGCGTACTTAGCCGTTAAACGAACGGCACCGGAAAACTTTGCGCATAAGGCCTCGAGTTGTTTCGGTAGCGTTTGATCGAGCTTTCACTGAAGCAAAGCTCTTGGGAGCCCGGCCTCACAGCACAGCAGCCCAGATAACCACACGAGCTAACTACGCAGCGCGTAAAAGCGACATAACTGGGGGCCCGACTGTGGGTACGCTGCACATTGCATAACGCAAGTGACTGGTCTAGACTTCAGTCCTTTGTGTGCGCGCGTCTCTCTCTCTCTCTTTCAATACCTCCCTACACGTGTAGGGTAGCAAACTTGATAGTCTATTTTACCCTGCCTTTCTTTCGTTATCTATCTCTCTCTCTTGGTGAGTCGCAGCTTGTTGAGAAAAAAAATTCACACACACACACGTGTGTGTGCGCGCGCGCGTTTGTATATGTGTGTGTGTGTGTGTGTGTGTGTGTGTGTGTGTGTGCTAATTTTATGTCTCCAACCAGGTGCGATTCTGCGATATATATATATATATATATATATATATATATATATATATATATATATATATATATATATATATATATATATATATATATATATATATATTCACTCTTTTCGCAGCCTCGGAAATGCTGCTCGGGTTAGAGTTTATATTATCTGTGAGGTCTTACGGTACACATGCCAGCGAACGGTCCGCAAGCTCGACTACTCTCGCAAGCTCACGCACGCGCGCGGGCGCGCGACAGCTTAGCGGCGCAAGCCGCAGGCGACGCCACGAATACCCGCACCACCCGAGTGCGTGTGCGGCCCTCTTGCGACATATTTTTTTTTCCTCGACCTTCTTTGCTGTTTCGTTTTCTGTCGCCTTTATTTCTTCTGGCATCTAGCTGTCACCCAGAAGGGCGGCCCCGTGGGAGCTCCCAATTACACGCGCCTTGTGTTTCGGCGTGCGCTTTGTGTGTGTGCGTTTGCGCTACCGGCATACGCGGCGCACGCCGCGCGGCCTCGGAGTGCGTGCGTGCGTCATGCCGAGTCGGACCGAGTCACGCACTCGCGTGTCGAGCGCCGAAACGAGCCCGCTCGCTGACAAGCGCCACGCGACGCTCACGTGACAGAGACCAGTGTCGCCAATGGGAAGAACGTTTGTTTCGACTCTCCCCGCTCCGCGCCGACCGCTGGCCGCGATTGGAGGTGGGACGTAAGGCGGGGGAATTGCGCATGCGCTGCCGCTTCGCGCAGCTAGGGCTTGCTATGCGCACCCGACACGGCTAACGCAAGGCCTTTGTAGGCCGAGCCGTGACGTGACGTGGTGCCTCAGGCGCGATCAAACATGGGCAGCGACAGGCGAGTAGCGGAGCTGGCGGGGTAGCTGCAGTTGTGAGGCTGTGTGGGGCCGAATGTCAAGAGTGCCGAATGCCGACTCGTGTAGCGCATTCTTAGGTACTCGACTGACGTGTCCCTATTCGAGCGCGACTCTATGCCCAAATGATCAATTTCTTTTGTTTTTGTTATTATTACGTCTTCTGTTCATCTCTCCCTGTTCCCCAGGACGATTTCGAACTGGAACAGGTTACCGCAGGAATCTGTAACAATTCTGTCTAACGATGCATTTTTTTCTTCCTTGTCATAACATGTTCTTTTGATGAATGAAGTTGTGCTGTAAGGACCAATGTTGTCTGAAGATGTATCTTTCTTTTTCTTCATTAAGATATGTTCTGTTATTGACTGAAGTTGTGTTTCTCGGGATGTATATGTTGTGCTGTAAATTATTTTTGCATTTATTATGAAATGACTTGTACTGTTTGTTGTATATACTATATGACCCCCCCCCCCCCCCCACTGTAATGCCACACTGGCGCTGTGGGTTCTGTAATAAATAAATAAATAAATAAATAAATAAATAAATAAATAAATAAATAAATAAATAAATAAATAATTGTACACATTTAGGCCCTTACCCCTTCCTTCCCTGCGGAGCGCTGTTCAGGTGACCTAGGAAGAGATGCAGTTAAGAATCTACACTGTGGTTTTCTAAATAAAGCTGAACGAATTAATGAATGAATCTATTCATTTATCTACAGAATAATCACTAATCCCCGCGACGCGTGATGTTCCGTGTCGCAGCGCCGCATGCTGAGCTTCGAGTGCAAGCGCATGCGACTTTACGTCGATTTCCCGCCTGGTCAAAACTTATCCGAAGCAGTTCAGTATGGAACGTTTCTCATAACGCACTCCGCGTAAAGCTCCACAATTTATGATTTCTCGTTCAACCACCGTGACAATCATGCATGAGTAGTACGAAGTTGTTTTTTGTTTTTTTTTTTTCCGGTGGCAATTGGCACGGCTTCGTTGAAATTCCATTGCTGTTTTCGTTATTCTCCTCTGTGGCTCAATGGAGTGCTATAGCTGAGACTGGTGAAAAACGGTACTCGTTGTCAGTTGCCTTCCACATGTTTGGGCGGGCGGATTAGCTTCACATATTATTTCATGAGCTTAACAAGCACTGCTGCAGGAGGCAGGGGCGTAGCCAGGGGGGGGGGGGGGGCTTATGGGGCTTCAGCCCCCCCCCCCCCGAAATTTTTTCGTGCTGTCCATGCACCGCCGACCAAAGCGACCCCCGGCGTCGGAAATCACTCTGGATTTTGTCTAGAATGTCTTTTTGACGCTCGAAAAGACATTTAACCGCGAAGATTGCGAACTCGGGCTGGATTTCGTGGCAACGCCCATACACCGGCAGTCACATAACGCCAAGCAGTCCCATCCGAGCACAATGTTTCAAGGGCGCTTTGATGGTGAGCGGGCTCGCCGCGGCATCTCACTGAGGCCACGGAATCTATGGAGCGCATGGATATCAATTGCGAAACCTTATGGGTATAAATCTCATAAGCTCTTGATGTGAAACGTGCATTGACATTTCCAAAGTTGTGCTTTAAATTTTCAGTTGCGGACCTTTGTGGGTTTAATGTTGTTATAAACATTTGACGCCAAAGGTCCATTGACTTTTCTAAAGTCTTACATCAGAACATACAACGAGACAAGCCAAATCAACACACTAGCAGACGAGTTGACAACGCACGCAGCGAGGTCCAATGAGACGAGTGTTGGGGTGGTTCATTTGTGCCGTCATGTCACATAAAAATATATCAACACTTTTTAACCTACGCCAGAACAACCATGTCACGACACTATAGCCAGCCAAAGTAACTACGTTCTTATTTATTTTTTCTACTTTGACTTTTATTCGCCGAGAACACATTGAGCCTCTTCATTTTTTTTTTTTTTTTTTTTTTTGTTCTCGCTACCCTACCCGCGGGCTGCCAGAGCGAGCCAGAGCGCATATGTTTTTCTCGTATGGCCCCGACCACCGCGCGGTGCACTTCGGTGGGCGTTCGGTTTGCTCTGGCCGAGTGGATTTTCACCTGACAGAGTTTTGGAAGCTTTCTGGCTAGCAGACGAGAAAAAAAAATAAAATCAATGGTCGCTCGCCGCCATCACTGTGGGGACTCGAAGGATTGCACCGCGTTCCTTGAGCGGAACCTTTCCGGAAAGTCTTGTCTCGCCGATGTAGGATACTGAGCAGTATGCGTATGGTTCTCAGTGGGCCAATCGTCTCATGTTTTCTTCGGTATTAATTCTGTAGCCCCATTAGGTGCCCAATGTAGGCATTCGATTCTGGCCAACATACTTTCCTATGCGTTTTTTTTTTCCATTTCGGTGCCTCCGCCCCACAGAAAAAAAATACATTGTTGCGGCGCAGCGAATTGTCGCATGGTGAAAGTTCGATTTTGATACTTCTTTTGCGGAAAGTAATGGGCGACGGGACGCTTCAGTTGCCGGATACGTTTATTGTATTATTGCGAAAGCAACTATATGGACACTCCAGGCGCATTCCTGCCATCGCCCTCATGTTTCGTATAAAGTACAAGGGTGATAACATCTTGACCACGCGCTGCATGCTGTATATGCGAGTGAAAGCGTAGGAGGGGAGGTTGAATAGGTGAGCCGACGATGGTGGCTCAGTCTTGTGTGTGCAAAGGAGAAAAGCAAGCGCGCCGCCTTTCGTCGCGCGCAATACATCGGGGGGAGTGGATGGAATGGGGGCGGAATCTAGGATTCTGTGAATCTATGATTGTGCAACATGTTTATTTGCCTTGTTTGACGCATTATATACAGTTACTTCTTCTTACCTACATAGACTCATTGGAGACTTATACGTATACTTAAATATCTTGTTGCGATGTTTTGTGTATGCATGCAGTGAACTATGTTTCCAGTGACACTTTCTTGTCCTTTATCAAGCCGTATTTTCACATTTGTATATCCCATTGTATCTTTGTATATCTAATGTACGAGGGCGAGTCAAATGAAAGTGCGCCTGCCCTAACCGCGCAATAATGGTTCGGTTCATTATCTGCGAGGCATGCGCGTAGGAGAACGGCATGTCTCATTTACAAAAGTGACACGCAGGTGTGAAGATAAATGTTCTTTAATGCTCTCATATATATACACTGCGTTGAATATGGTTGCGTCACATAATGGACGCTTCAAAAGTTGAACAGCTCGGTGTCGCGAAGTTTTTGACAGCTAAAGGTGTTTCCGAAACAGAAATTAATCGCCGTATGGCTGCCGTTTACGTTGAACACGGCATTTCAATGACCACTGTGAAGCGTTGGAGCAAACGGTTTAAAGGACGTTGTAAAGACATTCCAAGACCGGGCCAAGACCATCGTGCAATCACCCCCCACACAATTTCAAAGGTTCATGAGCTGATGAAACAAGAACGGAGGATAAGCATCGATGAACTGGCAGACCGTCTGAACATCAGTCACGGTTCGGTTCACGCCTTAATTCATGAGCTTCTCGGTTATCGGCTCTTTGGTGCGCAATGGCTCCCCAAGATTTTGATCCATAGCGAGAAGACGGAGAAGTTTCGCGCTGCCTTGACTCATCTGATCGGGTATCACAATGAGAATGACGACTTCATGTTTGCAATTGGGATCGGGGACGAGCCTTGGTGCCACTAGTATACGAGCCTGAAACACGACGGCAAAGCTTACAGTGGAAACATTCGAATTTACCACGCCCAAAGAACGCAAAGGCCATCATTTCCGCTGGAAAGGTGTTGTTGACTTTTCTTTCGGTCGTCAGGGTCCATTACTGATAGAATTTGCTAAATCTTGAGAGGCTATCAATTGTTTCCGATATTGTGAAACGCCAGAACGGCAGTGTGCCGCAATTAAGAACGAACAACGTGGAAAATTGACGAATGGGGTCATCTTGTTCCACGACAATGCCTGTCCCCACGTCGCTTATGTGGTTAATACAAAACTGGCAAAGTTCAAGTGGGAAACGCTGCAGCATCCGCCATACAGCTCAGACCTGTCACCTTGTGACTTCTACATTTTGGGGCAACCGAAAAAACAGCTCAAGGGAACCAGATACAGACTATTTGAAGCAGCAACCCAAGGAGTTTTATAAGACGGGAATCACGTGACTCGTTAGTCAATGGGACAAATGTCTAAATTCTCATGAAGACTACTTTTAAATAAAGTACCCCGTTGTTGGCTCATTCATTTGACTTGCCCTCATATATCTTGCAGAACTCCTGCTTTTTATACGTGCTCTCTGTCGCGACTATAACTTCGGTGCAATTACTCACGATACACGACAAGGGACAGCTACTCCTGCGCAATACATTAAAACAAATTACAGCGTTATTGAGATTGTTCATTGGCCATTGCATATATACAAGAATGTAAGCACGGTTCTTGAATGACAAAGTTTCATTAACATATTTGTCCTCAACTTGTTCAGTTCATTGCCTTTGAATTTTTCATATCAGTGGCATGCACTGCTTTCCTGGTTTCGAACTGATATAGTTCTAAAGTTCGTGTGATATTTTCTTTATTAAACAGACAAAAATATGGAAGAATTGATATCAGTTATTTCGGGCAATATTTTTGGCACATACGAGTATATTCCTTTATGAAAAAATACATTTTATTGTTTTGACTGTGCGTAGCGTTCAAGAATTCGTTTGCAGCATCTTTGGCAATGACAATGCAGTTATTATTCATGGATTTGATCCCTTGACAAATTGTTTAAGAGGAAGCTTTAGCTCGGGCCCAATCCGACGCGGCCTATTCAAATACTTGTAAAACGCAGAAACCCTTTTCTTAGATAATCCTGCTAATCGCTTTTGTTGAAATTCGTTGAATTTGAGAAAGTTAAATCCTAGTTCTGTTGGAAACACAACTTCGATTTAGGGCCTGAATGTTGTTTAAAATATTTTGAAAAATTCGAAAGTTTGAAAATATAGAAGCACGACGTTTACAAACTAATAGCCATTCATGAATAACAGACATTGTGGTTCTGTAAACGGCATCTATTATAACAGTCAAAGCGGACAAGTTTGCTATGTCAATTTGTATCTTACGTGAATTGGTTGCGTTGTGTACAAGGGTTCTGCACAAGCCGTATTTCCACAATACTAAATTTTTTTTGAGATTCATGTGCAACATATCCATTTTGTCCGCTGTAGATGTACTATTAGATGCAATTCACAGAATTGTGATATCATTTTTCATTGTTGAGTCACGGAGTTTTAAACTTGATAGTTTCGTTTTCTGAAAACTTTTGATTTGGCCAATTTTTAATAAATAATTGACCACCTAAATAAAAAAATTTGAAACCAGTAGTCACTAGAATTAAACTTTTTCTTTTAAATGCAACAACA
This sequence comes from Dermacentor albipictus, assembly GCF_038994185.2. Classification (NCBI taxonomy): domain Eukaryota; kingdom Metazoa; phylum Arthropoda; class Arachnida; order Ixodida; family Ixodidae; genus Dermacentor; species Dermacentor albipictus. The sequence goes on from NC_091829.1 coordinate 25,437,595, forward strand.
AAATTTCTGGCTACGCCACTGGCCCCATGTGTGTGTGTGTATATATATATATATATATATATATATATATATATATATATATATATATATATATATATATATATATATATATATATATATATATTATTGTTCGGGGGGGGCCAGTGGCGTAGCCCCCCCCGAACAAAATTTCTGGCTACGCCACTGGCAGGAGGGTACATGTAACCGGCAAAGGGAGGCCTCAGAAAAGGACCTGAGGTTATAATAAAGCAGACGGCGCAGGTCTCCAGGGCACCCAAAGGGTAGCGGGGGGATCAAAGCTGGAAGCAGGGCGGCCCGTGGGTTGGGGCCGCGGAGGCCGAAGCATGCCAGGGGGTGATCGCTTAAAAAATTGGCTGTCCGCGATAGCGGACAGCCAATCTTATACACCCCTGGCACGCGCAGGCCTCGGCGAGCCCCAATACACGGACCAGTCCAGATTCCAGCTTTGGTGTCCCCGTTGCCGCTTTGGTGTCCTGGAGGCGCCGCCAATAATGCGAAATAATGACAGGTTGTTTCAATTACTACAAAAGACGACTGAATAAATGCAGTTACGTCCAGCCGCCAATTTGCGACGCTAAGTACCACACCACCCCACCCCGAGACTTCTGCCGGCACGCCTAGGGCAAACGCATACAACACGCGCTAAGAAACCCCTTCTTAGTGCCTATAGGCAGAGTCGTATATTCAAGAAGCAAAGGTCGCCACAGTTCCTCTCTCGCACCCGCTATTACTCGCACATGCGCGCAAACTTCTGTCGTCTGCGCAAGTGCCACGCTCAGCTGTACCTACCAGTAATTGTAAATACGCTGATTCCGATACACACAAGTCGGTCCTTGCTAGTTTCCCACAATTCCAAATGGAGGCCCGAGTCTTTCAGAGAACTGAGTTTTCACGTTATTTACTGAACACAAGGACTCTACACTCTGCCTTATGGCGTCAAGCTAATATAGGGCCGACTGCGACGGAATGGGAATGCTGCCCATTAAGCCTGGTGATTTTGACGTCACCGGTTTCGCGACACCGGGTTCCGTAATAGAAATTTCGGCCTTGTAAGCATGACGTCATAAAGCAGATTGCACAGGAGTTGTGACATATTTGGCGTTGCTACGGCTTCCTTGTTCACAAAGGAGGACGCGAGAGGGACGATTATTTATGCGTTAGGTGGCGCAGAGTGCGCGTGTTTACCTCGTGAAGGCATGTCGCATGCATATCTCGCGTCCGGTTTGCCGCGTCTTTTGTCGATTGAATATTATAAAAGACTCTGTAAGCGCAGCCGTGAATATAGAGGCTTCTCGGTCCCGATCACGTACACCAGCATGCGTTGTGCTCACCTTGCCTCCTAATCCTTCATAGTACGCCCGTCCGTCCTCTTCGATCCGATACGCCATCTTCGTCACGTCGCCGTCGCCACGTCTCCGTCCTATCGTCTCGCCAGGAAAGCTGCACCCTCGCCTTATGGGGAAGAGAAACGAAACGTCGCCCATCGCCAGCTGCGATGTAACTATACAGTGTGAAGTACGGTTATTTAGCGCATTGTGGTGGTCGTCTCCCTTCTGTCCTTCTTCGCTGGCGCCAAATACGCTTTCCAAGTCAGTTTATACCAACACGCCCAACTAATGACAATGCTGTTTTGTGCTGCTGCGGCTCTCCTGCCGAATAATTCGCACCGCAGGACAGCGCTCACGTATCGAATCAGCTTATATGTACTACCACATGTACTATCTCTACAGATGTGCCGGTTGACGACCCTGTTCTCTGCGGTACTACGCATCGACACGACGAACGGTACTTAAATATTCTCAGTGAAACAAGTGTGCGTTTCTAAGCGCATAATTCTTCTGTTGAAGCTAATATTTGTATGCTTTCTCTAACCGGGGTTTGGCGCTCTGCTCGGTCGGCGTCTGGCCGTATAAGATGCACTGGTCTCGGACGCATACAGTGCGATAGCAAACCGGGTTAATACCGTAGGTGGCGTGATAAAGCGCGGGCCTATCATGCATTTACGTGCGTGATCGCTGCGCTGCGCTGCAAAGACGCGTTGCAGAAGACGAACAGCTTCGTACAGCATCAAATTAAGCGCTTCAGGGTAGTTTCACTTCGCATAGATCCCCCAAAATGACTTTCGTTCGGCGTATTCATTTCCCCCTATGAAGTTGATACATTAAAGATGGGGTATTTCGAATTATGAGGTTTTCCCATTCAGAGTTGACCTACCGTAACTACGGCAATGTATACCTCGGAGCGGTTGATAGATAGATAGATAGATAGATAGATAGATAGATAGATAGATAGATAGATAGATAGATAGATAGATAGATAGATAGATAGATAGATAGATAGATAGATAGATAGATAGATAGATAGATAGATAGATAGATAGATAGATAGATAGATAGATAGATAGATAGATAGACAGACAGACAGACAGACAGACAGACAGACAGACAGACAGACAGACAGACAGACAGACAGACAGACAGACAGACAGACAGACAGACAGACAGACAGACAGACAGACAGACAGACAGACAGACAGACAGACAGACAGATAGATAGATAGATAGATAGATAGATAGATAGATAGATAGATAGATAGATAGATAGATAGATAGATAGATAGATAGATAGATAGATAGATAGATAGATAGATAGATAGATAGACAGACAGACAGACAGACAGACAGACAGACAGACAGACAGACAGACAGACAGACAGACAGACAGACAGACAGACAGATAGATAGATAGATAGATAGATAGATAGATAGATAGATAGATAGATAGATAGATAGATAGATAGATAGATAGATAGATAGATAGATAGATAGATAGATAGATAGATAGATAGATAGATATATAGATAGATAGATAGATAGATATATAGATAGATAGATAGATAGATAGATAGATAGATAGATAGATAGATAGATAGATAGATAGATAGATAGATAGATAGATAGATAGATAGATAGATAGATAGATAGATAGATAGATACCTTTATTGAGCCAAACGCGGGTGGAATACTTCTTAGGGAGGAGCCCTCGGTCCAGAACTCCCGCGAACCACGCGCATGGGCCCGTCGCATGCATTATTGGCGATGAGCAGGGCGCGTTAGTCACGTGCGCTATCGCGCAACATTCAGGCTTAGCAATTAGTGCGACGTTCTGCCTCTCGCGCAGACTCCGGGAGTGGTGGTGCCAGTGCATGTATTTCGGAGGACAGGCATCACAAATAATGGCTTGAGAATATGCCGGTATTCATTGTGTGGGAATGCTGTAGTCGCAAGTAAAGAAGTTCAGAGCCGGAGTATTCGCTGAAGTCCGCTTATACTCTTCATATATATGGTGTTTTTCTTCCTTTTCCTTCTTTCTTTTATTTAATCTGCGCCAAATTATCAAAAATTGCCTATGGCGGATAACACAAATCCAACCGTCGAGCGAAATTACTCGATGAGGCAGCCATCATTTCTACGAGAAATAAAAAGGCTAATTGAATATAACACAATTGCACTAATTATATGTTTAACTAATCACTTTAGGGCACATATTTCACTTTACAAATTGTAGCCAGTGAGTTTGCCAGGTATGGCAACTTGGAACGAATTGTGAGGATGGCACCGGTTTCGAGGGATGCGACGTCATCCATGCGGTAAAACTGCACTGTTGTTCAACTTACATTTTCTTCTTTTTTAAATGAAAACGTTGTTTTACGAATCCAAGGGCAAAATTAACAGGAACGCCAATACATTTCATCGGATACTTCGAAAATTAATATCTCCGAACTGACGTAGTCTTGAGAAATCCCCGCCTACAAATCGTAGACTGAAATATGGGCCGTAAAGTAATCAATTCAAAATCGGGTGAGTGTAATTATGGTAATTATTAAGTACTTTTATTTCATTTTGGCGCAGCTAAAGAAGAAAAGAAAGGAAACATCTGGTATATAATAAACACGCATAGTTGAATTATAAAACAAAGTCGACAGCCGATAATTAATTCTCGCAGCGCAACTCGGTCACATATTTCAACTCAGCAAATAGGCAGGAAACAAGCTAGCCTCCTTTTATAAATTATTACAGCGCCACCTTCATTTTCAGCATATTACCGTGCGTATCACGTCTCCCCTGGTTTCAGTTGTTGCCTTCACAAGGAAACTTGAGAAAGTGGTGAACTAAGCCAGCTTCGAAGCTACCACGCGTGAGTTAGCTTAATTAGCATCTCAACGGCAATAAACACATCATAAAGTTACCGAACCAGCTCATCATAATGCGCGTTTGATTGAGCAGTTCGTGAAGGAATTGTTCAAAGTATATTAGAGAAAAAAAAAAGAAAAGGTATGTGATCAATCGTTTCTTCTGTCGTAATTGCTTGACTACCGTTAAAAGGCTCTATTTCATAACTGTAATCAATCACCATCAATTTCACTTTCCCGAGAAGTGTTTCCAACAGCAAGAAGCCTTGTTTCTTTTTTTTTTTTTGTTAGAAAACAAGATGGGATGCACCCCTGCAGCCAACGGCTATTTTTTTTTTGGGGGGGGGGGATTTAAAGGAAGGAGTATCATTGTAATTTATTTAATTTGTTAGTTGGTTTAGCGTCGCAATAACACAAACCACGCGGGATTCTTAAACCTGCCCCCACAGCCCCACACTCGAGAGCGTTTGCATCCTTCTCCAATTAGAACGCGGCCGCCATGGCAGGGCATCGAACCAGTAACCTTGTGCTGAACAGTAAAACGCCACAGTCACCGAGTTGCCGCGGCTGTACAGAGTGATCGGTGAGCAATTTAGCAGTCAGAGAGAAAGAAAAGGGGCGAGGGGAGCAGTGGGCTATCTGGGAATGAGTGCACGTGCTGGCTAATGTATTACAGCAAAGCTGTATACCTCTACCGTCCAAGGCAATGTTCATGTCGTAAGCAAAAAACTCCTAGTACGTGAGCCGATACCGAAGATAGTGCAAGGCCGGGCCGCCCCGCGGCGGAGGTGCAGTTCGCCATTAAGGGGCCCACATACACAGCTTCGCTGGTCATCCTTCTTCACAGAGTGGAAGGGCACTGAGTTTTTTCTTTCGTCCATTCACTCATCTGTTCCAAGGAAGGATCCTTGATAGAACACCACTCATCACTTCCTGTGCGTGTGTTAGGCGAGTGTCCTGTGATTATTGTGAAGACGAGCCCTTCCCTTAAATTATTTCATCGCGCTCCGTTTGTTTGAGTTGCCGAATTAGCGTTTCGTCTCTAACGTGACACCCAACTTCATAAGTTTCCGGGGCCAGTAGTAATATGAAGGTCGCTGTTACGTACCACATTGATCCCAGGCAAATTTTACGCATGGTACGAAAAATACTAGTCGGAAATGGCATAACAGATACGCAACAAGTAGACCACCTTACTGCAGCGAGAAAATGTAAAAGAAAATTCGAGGAGCATCTCACCATGTCCACTCTAGCGACCTTGAAAGCGAGCGCGTTTGCAACGCTGTCAAAACGCAAGTTGACAGGACCTGCCATCTAGCGCCGAAACGACGAAGCAGAGACTGGATGACGCCATGCTGAGAAATCATGGAGGGCAAGGCGCCAAATTTTGAGTTCACGCCTTCGCTTTCCGGAAGTCCACGCACAGTTGTAACGGCCCATTCTTTAGCGCTGGTGCGATATTCATGCTGAAGAGTCAACCCACTTCACTTTTTCTGAAAAAAATGCACGGGCAGGGTAAAGCGCTATCTGTTGAAGCAAAAAAGTAACCATATCGCGATGCCCTTCCCCGAAAGCCCCCTGACATGCGGGATTTCTATAAAGAGAAAGTGGAAACGAGCTTCACTGGTTATTATATTCAGTAACTAAGCAACTCAGGAATGTACTACACGTAACTAGTTCACCTCATTTACTTTAACCTCCTCTTCATGCATGTCCCCCTCCTGTCCCTCTCCGCTCCTCCTCAATCCTACCCGTACTGTTGACCGCCGTTCAGGTGCTAGCAGACACCGATGGACAGTTGCACTGCGGCCTAGCAGTAATTAATCTCTTTCCTTTCCCTTTTTTTCTTCTTTTATTTTAAACGCGAACAATTACACAGTTAATCACTGGGACGCGTGGTATAACCAAGTTGATCGGGCATAAAATTAACAAGCATTAAGGAAACATCGAACACACAAGTGCGCAAATTATTGTGATGAAGGAAATTTCCGGTTAAAGCACGAGGAACGCCTGTTGCCGGCATCTCGACAGAGAAAAAGAAATAAATGTCTCTAGAATAAGTTTGTGTACTTTCATTCCGTGTACAGCTTCAACTTCACCCTGACATGTATTCGTCTTCCCCTCACCCGTTTAACCGACGGGTTCTTGGCTAATCCCCCGTATTGAGTACACGGCATAACATAGGGAGCAAGCTAACAAGCAAACTAACAAGCAAGCAAGCAATCGCGTGTTCGCTTGTTCATTAGAGAACGCCACTCTCCCGTCACAGTGTCATTCTCAGATGTTCAAGCGTGCGAAATCGCATCAACTGGCCACTGCAAAAGTGCTACGGCGTCTGGAGCAGGCATTAAGTGCCCACCCAATTTCTGTAGACGTTTTGAATTACCTTTGCGCGATAAGTAGTCCAGTCCTTCTCTGTGCTAGTTCTATTTGTGGCATATACACTCGGTGTGACAAGAAGGGAAGAGCGAGAGCGTCTGGCGCCCGATCCCAGACGTTACCAAGAAATCACATTAAGAACCTTAAAAAAAAAAGAAGAAAAAAAAGGATCCAGGTCCGGCACCGACGTCCGGGCTGTACCGCGGCGACCATTCCGGGCCGCTATCCCGCTACCGCAGAGCGCGGGAGCTTCTGCCTGCTGCGTCTCCGCCCTGGGCCGGTTCGCTCCTCCTTAGGCGACCTGGCCACCGCCGGGCTCACCCGGGGTCGCCATATCGACGCCCCGCTTAGCGCGGACGTCCCGTCGACATGCTCGGCCGCGGTGCAGGACTCCCGGCCTCAGCCCGTCCTCTGGACCCGGCCTCCGAGAAGCTGGATTACAGGGGCACGCCACATCCCCCGGCCGTCTGCTACAGGACAGGCAGAGGCTTCTATACCCACCTGGCCACTTTTTTCTTTTTTCCTTTTCTTATACAAGGCGCATCTCTTCACATTAGATTCTTTCGGTTTATCGTACAACGCGGAAGGCGACATCGTAAAATGGCCGAAAACGCAGCCTTCGCCAACCCGGAAAGCCTCCGCGAAGCTGCGTGCAACGTGTAACAAAGGGCACGTGAGTGCTTGCGCAAGAAGCGGCGGGACGTTCAAATCGAGTTCGAGCGCAGGCAAAGTGGCTTTCCAGCGAGCGCGGAGCGACCGGCTAGAGCTGCTCGCGGGCGTCCTCGCTACGTGTGCCCTCGGGAACGTTTCCATGATATTCCTTGATGACAGAATGAATTCGAGATAAGCCAACGGATAGGCCTAGCAAATTTATGCGCATAAAGTAGCTCCGCTTGTCGAAACAGCAGTGGAGAATAAATGTCTTACCTTTGTTTATATTAGGATCGCGCTTCGGCCCACTACACTTTCAAACTGTCTGTAAAATGAGTAACTTAAAATAGTGGTTTCCCAACGTTGACAGCATGTACCAGTAATCTAAACACCCTGTGGACTTCCGGTATAGAAGACCGGGGCTGCGCATAGCTCACGGGTCTAGGTGCTCGCGCGTTGGTATAGTACGTGCAATGCGAGCAGATGAGGATGGAGAGGCGAGAACCAGAGCTGCGTCCCGTCTTGTCACCTCTGTCCTTGTCTCCTCTCGCAGTCTGTATACTCACGCACAGCCGGACTGCACTCCGGACGAAAATGCATCTCAACTTAGAAAAAACTGTTTCGTCTGCATTGCTTATTTTGAATATATTACGTACACCATATAGTTATTGTTAATGTTTTTCGTAATGATGGTTAATATTCTGAGCTGTACTTACTGCGAGACGCTTTATAATGACTACTGCGCAGTTATATATATAGTGCATTGCTTTTGTATCATACTGCATATATCGATGCTTATTGTTAACTAATATTGTTTAATTACACTATCCGCTGATGGCCAACTAAAAAAAAATTCGAAAGTATCTATGTTTTACAATGCGGAGACAGCTAGTCAAGCCATTCCGAGCATTCTCTCTCTCTTTCTCTCCTCATTACTGTATAGATGAAAACGAAGTCATTATTCTAATTTATGACTATTATAACTGTTGCGAGCGTGAGTAAACAAGCAGGTCGGAGCGGCAACCAGGCATACGCACGCACGGTCGAGGAAGTTCAGCAGGAAAATCCCTAAACGCGAACTTTATTGCGCATAGGCACTGCTGCGGTTCCTCTTTCATGGCGCCACCTGCAAATGAACGCCGTTGCGAGGCTGAAGGCGCTGTCGGAGAATTTCCACGGTGCTTTCCAACTCGCCGACCTTACTTCTAAGCGCGTTAACGGTCGAATTCGCAATCCCGTAAGCTTCCAGCAGTTGGTCGTGCCTTCTGGTCACGTCTTCCAGTTGTTGTCGCAATTCTGCGCAGGAGTCGTTAGAACACGGAGGATCGGATGAAGCAGCGCTCGGCGCAGCGAGCTCCTGCTTGACTGTTGTACTCCGGGGCGTCCGGCTTGAGTTGGCTAGCTGTGGCACGAAGCAGCTCTCTTGCCGAGACAGATCAGTGCCGTTGGAGGACGACAACAGGCGCACCTCCACCTGCGTCGGTGCCGGATCGATTCCATCTACGGAACCCTCACTTGCCACAGATGACGTTGCCGTTCCCGTTGCGCCTTTCGCCGTAGTTCGTTTGCGAGAAGATTCTGCGTAACGAAAGCGTGGGCACTGTATGGTTAATTTTATTTATATGTAGAACACAAAAGGTCATCCAAATACTCA